>NC_136265.1:61621604-61761604 GCF_964187855.1 Myxine glutinosa
CTAGTGGTAGTTGTAGATTTGTAGTGTGGGCTGTAATTGCATGGTGTCTATGTTAGAGGTAGTTGTAGATTTGTAGTGTGGGCTGTAATTGCATGGTGTCTATGTTAGAGGTAGTTGTAGATTTGTAGTGTGGGCTGTAATTGCATGGTGTCTATGTTAGAGGTAGTTGTAGTTTTGTAGTGTGGGTTGGTGTAATTGCATCAAGATGTCTATGTTAGAGGTAGTTGTAGATTTGTAGTGTGGGCTGTAATTGCATGGTGTCTATGTTAGAGGTAGTTGTAGATTTGTAGTGTGGGCTGTAATTGCATGGTGTCTATGTTAGAGGTAGTTGTAGTTTTGCAGTGGTTTGGTGTAATTGCATGAAGATGTCTATGCTAGTGGTAGTTGTAGTTTTGTAGTGTGGGTTGGTGTAATTGCATCAAGATGTCTATGCTAGTGGTAGTTGTAGATTTGTAGTGTGGGCTGTAATTGCATGGTGTCTATGTTAGAGGTAGTTGTAGATTTGTAGTGTGGGCTGTAATTGCATGGTGTCTATGTTAGAGGTAGTTGTAGATTTGTAGTGTGGGCTGTAATTGCATGGTGTCTATGTTAGAGGTAGTTGTAGTTTTGTAGTGTGGGTTGGTGTAATTGCATCAAGATGTCTATGTTAGAGGTAGTTGTAGATTTGTAGTGTGGGCTGTAATTGCATGGTGTCTATGTTAGAGGTAGTTGTAGATTTGTAGTGTGGGCTGTAATTGCATGGTGTCTATGTTAGAGGTAGTTGTAGATTTGTAGTGTGGGCTGTAATTGCATGGTGTCTATGTTAGAGGTAGTTGTAGATTTGTAGTGTGGGCTGTAATTGCATGGTGTCTATGTTAGAGGTAATTGTAGTTTTGTAGTGTGGGTTGGTGTAATTGCATGAAGATGTCTATGCGAGTGGTAGTTGTAGTTTTGTAGTGTGGGTTGGTGTAATTGCATCAAGATGTCTATGCTAGTGGTAGTTGTAGATTTGTAGTGGGGGCTGTAATTGCATGGTGTCTATGTTCGAGGTAGTTGTAGATTGGTGGTGTGGGTTGGTGTCATTGCATGAAGATGTCTATATTTGAGGTAGTTGTAGATTTGCAGTGTGGGCTGTAATTGCATGGTGTCTATGTTAGAGGTAGTTGTAGATTTGTAGTGGGTTGGTGTGGGGAAGGAGAATTAATAATTTCGTCAATAGGTCAAAGGTCAACGTTACGTAAAATCATCAATTTTCATCTGATTGACCTGAAATTTTAAGAATTTGCAGATTTGGTCACTGAGTTGGTTCACCAATCAAAAGCAACAAGTCTATTGTTTTTTAGATCATTAGGTCAAAGGTCAAAGGTCAACGTTATGTAAAACCACCAATTTTCACCCAAATAACCTAAAATTTCAGGAATTTGCATATCGGGTCACTGAATTGGTTCACTAATCAAAAACTAGACGCTGATTTTTTTTTTTAGATCTGACGCTCAAAGGTCAAGGCTGCATAAAATCATCAATTTTCATTTTCTATTCAAAAAAACAAAAACGGTTTTCGTTATTTTGAGCATACAGAAGAAGAAGAAGAAGAAGAAGACGTCTGAATACAAATGGACACGTATGGGCTTTGCATTTTCACATGCTTTCTAGAACTTATAAAAGGTCTTTTTTAAATTGTACGTCATGCACATGCCCACTTCAGATTATAGTCCTGGACGTGTCCCCACTCCGCCACACGAAGGACAGGAATTTGGAATTTGTTTTAAGATGCCAGCAATGGCTCACCTGCTATTCGTGAGTGGGATCTTTAACATCCACCAACCTGTTTTCCAGCTGGCTCATTAATGATCTCCCAGGGTAGGAAGACCTACCTACCCGCCTGTCCCAACCGGTCTCGTCTACCTTTGATGTGCAGGGAGATTTATGTTTCTTATAACATGATAAACATGTGAAGCTTTTCTGAGTAAAGAGACTTTAAAGATTGTCCTTTTTTTTTTACAAAATCACATGAGTGTTGGACGAGACAAAAACCGCCACTGAGCTTGGGGGAAGTGCCGTCACTTCCTGGGGCACTCTGGGTGCCAGCAACGTCACAACAATGGCGCCGCCTTTTTCACCGCACTCAGAGATTGACCGATGGGGATTGTCCGCGCTCTATCCTTTTAAATGTTGAACGTAAGCAGCACGTACCGTCTTGAAGTCTTTGGTGCGACTCGCCTGGGTTTGGACCGCCGACCTCTCGGACTCAGGGCGGACGCTCCGACCATTCCACCACCGAGTCTGGCCTTTCGATATAGTTTCTCATTGACGTTTATCTCAACCTTGGTTCAAAAAAAACAGAACGAAAAGATGCCCAAAAGCCATGCGCCATGAAAGTTTTTTCAGTGGTAGATCGAAAATGTTTTTGTAATTAGGTGGTGTGACGTGGACCAACGTGGTCCAAGGTGGTTGAGCCTACGCACGAGCTCCACAAGTGCTCAGTCAGTAGCAAGCACGTTCCCCCTCTGAGTCATCCAGATCCAGTCGGCAGGGTGCTGCATCATGGAGCATGCGCATCGTCGGTAAGGGGTACGGAGGGGGAACCCTACCCAGCACTCACCCGGACCTAAAAGGAGCAACTACAAGTTCGCCGTTTTACCACAATGGTGAAAACTACCCACAGATTTGATGGCACGAAATACAATGGCAAAAAAAAGTGTGGTGCCGTGAGTGCACCGTATAGATTCCGGTAGATCTGAGAGAAGCGAAAATTCGAAAATTCCAAAATGCAAGGCAGGTTCTATAATGGAATAGTTTTAAAAGCCACCTCTGAGTCGCCGATACTCGGAAAAGGAGGCGATCGGTCGGATCTTTGAACAAAGTGATCGGCACAACAACCGGACGAGGTGGTCAGACAATCGGACTTTTCGGGGAAAACAAAGCTCAACAACGTGGGGGCAACACCGGCGCCAGACAACCCCCCCTCGTGGGAAACGAAGTTCTCACCGAGCCTTGGTCTGGTGGGCCGGGCTGGGTCGGACGTCGCAGGGCGGGACGTGCGGACACGGGACGAGCGGACACGGGCCGGACCCGAGAGGCCTACGCGGACACGGGACGAGCGGACACGGCCCGGACCGAAAGGCCCGTGCACCCGAGGCCTCCTCTGTCGGGCCCGCTCTGCACACGGAACTGTCCCCCGAAAGTTTCCCCTCACCACGTTGAGCGCGACCCCGCGGATCCCATCCGGCCCCGTCCCCGGATCCTTTCATCCGCAACTCTCGCCATCCCGTGCCGTTGTTTCCCGTCCCGTCCCATTACATCCTCTCGGACGCCACGACCGCCTCCTCCGCCCCCTGTCGGCTCTGAACGGGTCCCTCGAATGACTCGCCGGGACGAGCCGGGTCCGGGGTGGGACCCGAGGAAGTGCGGGGTTCCCGCTGGGTCTAAAGGAGTCAGACTTACCGGGGATCGGCGGTCGGATGGGCAGAGGGAACAACAATGGGCGTCAGGGGGGGGGGGGAGAACGGAAAGGGGAGCGAGAGTAGGGGGGGTGAGAGAGGAAAGGAACGCAAAAGGGGAGCAAGAAGGGGGGGTGGGGAGGGGAGAGTGAGGTGAGGGGAGGGGAGGGAAGAGGACCGGGGGAAGGGGAGGGGGAGATAAGAAAGAACAATGAGAGAAATGAAGAAGAAGAAGTGAAATGATTTCTGAGGGAGGAGAGAGAATAACGTGGAGTTTGGGGGGCGGGCCATGTGAAAGAGGGAAGAAGAAGATGGGGGTACAAAGAATGACAACGGGAGGAGGAGGGGGTCAAAGAAAGACCGACAACTTAGCGGGGTTACGAAGACAATGGGAGGAGGTAAATAATAGGAAGAGAACATGGAAAAAGAGTACGAAGTGTGGGAGTAATGGGTCCAGTTCAAAAAGGAAAAGATGATGGAGGGCGTGGAAGATCGAGGTGCTCACGTGGTTGACCTAAAGAACAAATGCAGGTCAAGAAGTCAAAAAGTTAACGTAGTTACTAGTTAAGATGAAAACTCAAACTCCATTCACTAACGAACAAATCATTTACTTTTTTAACGACAAAGTCGAGGCTCATTGAGGAGCTGGCACGCAGGATGGATCAGGACATAGCAGAACAAAAGAAGAGCAAAAAGAGGACGGGGGAGGACAAGATAGAGGGATGCTTGGAAAATAATGAGGGATGGGGTAGGATGCATGGGATGGACAAACTATGAATGTTATAGTTAGGCAGCTTACACTCATCGTTAGCATGAATCGTTCACATTGTGATACAAGCATGAAATTTGTCACTTATGTTCTTATATAGATGCTCTTTAAATCCAGTCGATTAGCCAACTCGAGAATGCAACATGGCAGCCATCTTTTTCAAAATGGCCGCCAAAATTGCTAAAAGGTGCCAAAAACTTAGATATTTAATTTAGGACGTTCGAGTATCGATACAAAATCACAGAACTACATATTATCTCTAAGAGTAGTTTAATTTTTTAATTGATGTTAATTAGGTAAATTGAAAATTTTAACTGCGTCTTATAAATAACAAGAAAGCATCTGAAAATGCAAAATCATTCTGCGTCCGTTTGTATTCACACATCTTCTTCTTATTATTATTCTTCTTCTTCCTCTGTGTGCGCAAAGTAACGAAAACAGTTTAAACCAAGAAAGAGCAATCAGAGATTGCAGATCCTCGCCAGGACATGTTAGTGGTTTTTAAGGCTTTTTTTATTAAAACAAATATGGCGGGCGAACCACGTGACCGATGATGTCATAATTATTTTTTTCTCCACCAATTTATCCCTAGATGACGCTCAACAAATTTTATCCTGATCGGATGACATTTTGTACTTGTCAAATTATGACGTCAAAATGGAGGTACCTTTGACATCATCGTTAACATATGTTACTCCCCATGGAGAGTTATTTTCAAGGAGCCATGTTTCACTTTTTTCTATGCAGAACTTTTGGAGATGTCGAGGTGCAAAGTTTTTCATTTTTTCCAAGATGGCGCCAATACCACGTGACCTATGACGTCATAATTGATTTTTTTTTTTATTCTACAGGAGGAGGCACACCTATGGTGAAAATTTCGTGACAATCGGACCAACGGTTGCAGAGAAAAGCATGCTCACGTTCTGTGCGGACAAATAGACAGACAAACAAACGGACCCAAATGCAATACCCTCTTCTCTGGCGAGAGTAAAAATACAAAATGAAAATTGATGATTTTATGCAGCCTTGACCTTTGAGCTTTAGATCCAAAAAAAAATCAGCTTCTAGCTTTTGATTAGTGAAACAATTCAGTGACCCAATATGCAAATTCTTTAAATTTCAGGTCAATCGGGTGAAAATTGGTGACTTTACGCAACCTTGACCTTTGACCTTTTGAACTAAAAATAAAACGATCGGCTTCAACCTTTTGATGGGTGAATCAATTCAGTGACCCAATATGCAACTTCTTAAAAGTTCAAGTCAATCGGATGAAAATTGACCATTTTATGTGACTGACCTTTAACCTTTTGACAAAATTACTAACTTTTCTTCTCCATATTATCATAATAAAGCTTTGTTGAAAATTTGATGACAAATCTCAAACGGTAAATTTAAATTTCAGGTCAATTGGATGAAAATTGGTGATTTATGTGACGCTGACCTTTGAACTTTTGACCTTTTGACAAAATTATTAACTTTTCTTCTCCATGTTATCATAATAAAGCTTTGTTGAAAATTTTATGACAAAGTTGTTGGTAAAAAAGTTCACTGTAACTACACTAACAAACGGTAATTTTGGAAGTCAGACCCATATTATTGATATTAAGCCCCTGCCCCCAAATAGAGAAGTCAAACTACGCCTATGGTTAACACTGCAGGTAAACAGCTCAGAAATAAATAATTGCTTTCTGTTTCTATAGCGACAAGTAATCACAAAGTTACTTAATTGGAATGTTGAAGCAACGACGATAATTGAGTAAATAGGATTTGGAGTAAACACGATGAATAGGAATGGCAACTGGCAATGAGGAAGGCATTTTGTCCATGTAGGTATAGGGCAGGGTTTAGGGTTAGGGTTAGGGTTAAGGTATAGGTTTTCGGGTATAGGGTAGGGTGATAACCCCGTAAGGCAATGCCAGGTTGTCCTTATTACCCTCGCCTGAGGAGAGGGTATTGCATTTGAGTCCGTTTGTCTGCCTGTCTGTTTGTCTGTCTGTCTGTTTGTTTGTCCGCAGAGAATAAATATGATTTTCTCTGCAACCTTTGGCCCAATTGACAGGAAATCTTCACCATAGGTGCAACTCCACCTGTATAATTTTTTAATGATAATAATGACGTCATAGATCACGTGGTTCGGCCGCCATCTTGGAAAAATCGAAAAAGTTTGCACCTTTATCTCCGAAAGCGCTGAATAGAAAAAATTGAGACATAGCTCATTGTAAAGAACTCTCCTTGGGGAATAAAATATGTTAATGATGATGTCATAGGTGCCTCCATTATGAGGTCAGAATTCGACAAGTACAAAACTTCATCCGATCAAGATGAAATTTCTTGAGCATAATCTAGGGATAAATTGGCGAAGAAAAAAAATAATGATGACGTCATCGGTCACGTGGTTCGGTGGCCATATTTGTTTTAACACAAAAGTCTTAAAAACCACTGAAAACACAAACTGGCGAGGGTCTGCAATCTCTGATTGCTCTTTGTTGTTGTTTCTGTGCCGTGTTCACTCCGTGCAGCTAAACGTGAACATCCAGGAAACCCAGTCAATCTGTAAGGAACGTGTCGGTCCAGGTAAGAATTCCTCCAAACTTATACTTAAGCGTTAATTCCTCCAAAATGACTAATTGATTCATTCCCTCAGGGTTACTAAAGTTTATTCCCCGAAAATTACGAAATGGTTCATTCCCTCCCCCAAAATTACTAAATGGTTAATTATGTGAGGATTACTAAACAATTTATTCCCCCAAAATTACTAAATGGTTCATTCCCTCTCCCAAAATTACTAAATGGTTCATTCTGCCAGGATTACGGAACAGTTTATTCCCCAAAAATTATTAAATGGTTAATTCCCCCAGGATTACTAAATGGTTTATTCCCCCAGGGTTACGAGAGTTTATTCCCCCAAAATTACTAAATGGTTCATTCCCTCCCCCAAAATTACTAAATGGTTCATTCCCCCAGGATTACTGGAGTTCATTCCCCCAAACTTACTAAATGGTTAATTCCCCCAGGATTACTAAATGGTTCATTCCCCCAGGATTACTAAGAGGTTCATTGCCCCAGGATTAATACAATTTATTCCCCTAAAATTACTAAAGGGTTCATTCCCCAAGAATTACTAAGAGGTTCATTCCCCCAGGATTACTAGAGTTTATTACCCCAAAATGACTAAATGGTTCATTCCCCCAGGATTAATACAATTTATTCCCCCAAAATGAGTAAATGGTTCATTCCCCCAGGATTACAATAGAGTTTATTCTCCTAAAATTACGAAAGGGTTCATTCCCCGAGGATTACAAAGGAGTTTATTCCCATAAAATTACTAAAGGGTTCATCCCCCCACGATTACAAAAGGGTTAATTTCCCCAGAATTACTATAAAGAGTTTATTCCCCCAAAATAACTAAATGGTTCATTCCCCCAGGATTACAAAGGAGTTTATTCCCCTAAAATTACTAAAAGGTTAATTCCCCCATGATTACTAAAGGGTTAATTTCCCCAGGATTACTATAAAGAGTTTATTCCCCCAAAATTAATAAATGGTTAATTTCCCCGGGATTACCAAAGGTTTCATTCCCCCAGGATAACTAAAGGGTTCATTAGGGACGGGTTCATCGTTCAAGGCAGTGTAGACCCATATAAGATCGTTCACTGCTGTGTAGACCTCTATAAGATTGCTCCAGACAGTGTAGACCCGTATAAGATCGCTCAAGGCAGTGTAGACCCGTATAAGATCGCTCAAGGCAGTGTAGACCCATATAAGATCGCTCAAGGCACTGTAGACCCGTATAAGATCGCTCAAGGCAGTGTAGACCCGTATAAGATCGCTCAAGGCACTGTAGACCCGTATAAGATCGCTCAAGGCACTGTAGACCCGTATAAGATCGCTCAAGGCAGCGTAGACCCATATAAGATCGCTCAAGGCAGCGTAGACACATATAAGATCGCTCAAGGCAGCGTAGACCCATATAAAATTGCTCAAGGCAGCGTAGACCCATATAAGATCGCTCAAGGCAGTGTCGACCCATATAAGTCGTGCAAGGCATTGTACACCCCCGTATAAGATCGTTCAAGGCAGTGTAGACCCATATAAGATCACTCAATGCAGTGTAGACCCATATAAGATCGCTGAAGGCAGTGTATATCTGTATAAGATCGTTCACGGCATTGTCGGCCCGTATAAGATCGTTCAAGGCAGTGTACACCCATCTAAGATCGGTCACAGCTGTGTAGACCCGTATAAGATCTTTCAAGGCAGTGTAGTCCTATTTAAGCCCTGTGAGTTCACATCGTCACGCACTGGCATGTGTTACAAATCCGGTTCTGCTGTGTTTTTTCAAGTTGTTCCCATGACACACACACACACACACACACACACACACACACACACACACACATACACACACACACACACACACATGCGCACACACACACACACACACACACACACACACACACACACACACACACACATACACACATCTAATCGCGGATTCATGAACAAAATTATATATTACAGCACTTTTCATGAAGTGTGAACCCCAAGTAACGAAGTCGATCCGGGTGGCCTTGCCGTGTATCATGCAATGCCAGATAACGAGTGTAGCATGGAACAGCTTACCAAGCTTTTAAAGAAGCCAAAAATATTTGGAAACGTACATGCGAGAAAGGGGAGTGCCTCTGCACAATAAAGCGTTTGGAGAATTTTCTGACCAACTCATCCAAAAAGTTGATATCTTGCAAAGTGTACTGCCAAAACTCCCGAACATGTGGGCCTGTGAAAGAACTGAAGGTTCGTAGACGGGCACACGTTCTAACCAAACCATCATGCTTCTTAACACCAATGGGAAGGTCAAATCTGGGGCATGTCAATGCACACACAGCACAGGGTAAGTTTAAAATGAGGATATTGTCCTGTCCATGGCCGATGAAGACCGGCATGAGACGAGTAGCCGAAAGGAGCTTTACTCCAAGGCATACTTCGAACCTTGGCGGGAGTATCTTTTCGCTCGCGCGGGAAAGCCTGAAGCCTTACCTGATCGGACAGCCAACACGGGGTTAATGCGAGCCCCACAGACACAGAAACACGACATAGTTGAAAATGCAACACAAATCAATTTATTAAAATGAAGCAAGGAATTAAAAAATGAACGTTGTGGTGAAACTACTATCTAAACGAGATGTCTCCACTCAGACTCATATACAAACAAGGGGGTAAGATAAATAAAAATAACTTCCCTTACTGTAGGGCTGACCCTCAGTTCTGGCCCCAAAGTGCGTTGAGTGCGCATTGGTCGTTGCTGCCGGTGTAGCTGCTTGCGTGGGACATGCCCCGATAATGGTGCCGAAACCACGAGTCAGAAAACGCCCAGGCATCAGCAGGCACTTAACCAGCTCTTCCTCGCTTCCACCGCCAAGCGCAACGCAGTCCCAGCTCCCCCGAAAGACACCACAGTCCAACAACACCCCTTCCTCCAACGTTGCAAAAACTCCACAATGCTCCGAAGGTTCTCTGCATGAGTGCGCATGGGAGGAGCGACCGTCCACCATGCAGCCAGGACCAGGAGAGAGAGAGAGAGAGAGAGAGAGAGAGAGAGAAAGAAAGAAAGAAAGAAAGAAAGAAAGAAAGAAAGAAATAAAGAAAGAAAGAAAGAGAAAAAGAAAGAAAGAAAAAGAAAGATAGATGGCAAGACGGCGTCTTTTTCCCTTCAGCTCTCAAATGTTCGACCACTGACGTCACACTGTCCAATCACCGAGTGCTACTCAATCATCCCATCGCGCCTCCACCAACCACAAAGTCCAGGGCTTGGCCTCCTCGTTAGGAGTCGTTGGGGGGGAGGAGTCTAATCTCTGTTCGGCAATGTTCGGATGATGTCGGGGTTTACTTGCTGATTGGCAAATGTGCTGGGTCTGTTGGATCTGGCAGAGTGGTGAGCGAATGAGTCTATTGCCTGGCCGGCTGAGTTTTATAAGAACACTAGCCGAAAGCACCCGACGTTGCCCGGGTTCTTTTTGAATGAATTTACTACTATAATTCAGCTTTTACTCGTGGCCATAGAAGATTGACTACTATAATTCAGCTCAGCTTTTAATTGCGTAATGGGCCCAGCCCGGCCGAAACGGCCTCGCCACCTAGCCTATAACCTTCCCGGGGCCCGTCCCGACATTTTTGGTTCTTTTTGAATGAATTTACTACTATAATTCAGCGTTTACTTGCGGCCGTAGAAGATCGACTACTATAATTCAGCTCAGCTTTTAATTGCGAAATTGGCCCAGCCCGGCCAAAGCGGCCTCGACCGGCCGCGTCATCTAGCCTATAACCTTCCCAGGGCCCGTCCAACATTTTTTGTGTTCGAGGTTTCCTCCTATCTTTCACCATTCAGGAGATTAGCTTGCACAGACAAACAAACAAACAAAAACGTTCTTTTATATATTGTAACGATTTTGAGAAGTGTGTAACGAATTTGAGAAGTGTAACGGTTTTTGAGAAGTGTAACAATTTTGGAGGAAGTGTAACGAATGTGAAAACGTTACAATGTGAACGTTACAAAAGTATGGTAACATCCTCGTAATGTAAATAATGGTCGCAGCCGTCCTCCTAGTTAATTCCATGAAACTTACACGCAGGTCACGATATATCTTTCAAATAGTGTATTTCCTTATTCCATGTAGGCTAAATATGTGTTTCCCACTAGATTGACTTTGCATTGTATCAAACAAAATAAGCGTAGGCCCTTCCAATTTCCCCAAACATCTCCGCTCTCCAAAGTTCCTTTCAAAAGGGGAGTTGTTTTCAATCCCGCAGGCCGCCATTGCCCATGTGCTTTGAGTCGGAGAAGAAAGGCGTGTCTCCACCTCGTCATAAGAGGGAAGGAGTGAACCAGCCCTAACAGCCAATCAGCACCGCGGTGAGCGACCCGGTAGGCGTGCCCTCGGAGCCGGCGGCTTGATTTCGCCCGAGGTGATAAAAGCGACTGTAAGGGACTGCTTTTAGAGATGACCTGGGAGATGAGCAAAGAGGCTGCACCAAGAGGAGCGGTTAGATGCGAAACGCTCCAAGCCAAAGAGGAGAGGTACTTGGCAAGGAAACCAGCTTTGGAGAGACGCGCTGAAAGGAGGGAGACGGCTCCACCACAAGAAGAGGAGCAGGTGTGCCGAACCAGCGCGTGACGTCTACCGCAGCGGATACGCGACGGAGGGTTTTCCCGCCAAAACCGCGAGGAATTGCGAGCTGCTGCCTCCCGACTTTGCCTCCCTCTCAAGCAATCCACCTCAAGCCCTACCTGCCTGCAATATCCCCTGTGTAAGTGTGAACGTCCTGTCC
The DNA here is from genome assembly GCF_964187855.1 of Myxine glutinosa. Lineage (NCBI taxonomy): Eukaryota > Metazoa > Chordata > Myxini > Myxiniformes > Myxinidae > Myxine > Myxine glutinosa. Next base: position 61,633,119 of record NC_136265.1, read on the forward strand.
TGCTCGTTGTCTTGGGGTTAAGTAAAAATGAATAGTGTAAGTTAACGATTCGCTGTGTTACTGCTTCTTCCATCCATTGCTTGTGTGTGTATAATAAATCTGTTCTTCCTCCGTATTCTTCTTCTTCTTCTTTTTCATTCTCTTTCGGTCGCTTTAGAGGTTTCCCGATTGAATATCTGTGGGGCGATCTGGTCAACGTCGGGTGGAATCGGGTTCTAATCGGGGAGTAACTGTTCGGACGCGGTTAAATACACCACCGCTCGGTCAATATAACATCTAAAAGCCGCGTCTGTAACATTTGGTGTCGAGGAGTTGGATTCGGACCTGGGACTAAATTTGTTAGGCCCAAATTTTGGAACACCAATTGTACTATTAGAGTAACAATTGGTGTCGAGGAGGGAGATCGGACCCGAAATCGGACCCGAAGCGCGCTTAACGCGCTCAAAATTACAAGCTGCCGAAATTTATTTTGTTTTATAAAGCAAAACCCGAATTTTGAGATCGCGCCATGGACAATCAAGGCGATCGGATGTCGGTGGGAGAGATAGACAGGGTGGAATCGACCCAGGACCTCGGGGAAATGTATGTGGAGGAAAGGGAGGAGGAGAACATTGGCAATGTGGTTGAGGGGGTATCAGACGCGCAAAGTGGCGTCCTCGCACACGTGGGTGTAGCGGCACCAAATTTTGCCGCGCCCGCGACCGTAGCAGCGCCGTTGGTGGATTTGAACCTTTTTTTTTATACAAATGAAGGCCCTTATGGACAAGAATAGCGAAGAAATGGAAAGCAGAATGATGGGGGTAATGGGGAACCGGATGGATGCTCAGAGTGAGCGATTGGAGGGCCAAATGGGGGTAATGGGAAACCAAATGGGGGTAATGGGGAACCGGATGGTAGCTCAGAGTGAGCAATTGGGGGTAATGAGGGACGAAGCGAGGGGTACCGGTGAGGGGTTAGACAAGAAATTTGGGAAGTTAGACAATAATTTTGAGGAGTTAGACAAGAAATTTGGGAAGTTAGACAATAATTTTGAGGAGTTAGACAAGAAATTTGGGAAGTTAGACAATAATTTTGAGGGGTTAGACAACGGGATAAAAGAGGTGAAAAATGGGTTAATGGGGGTAGAAAACAGAATGGCCGCTCAAGAGAATCAAATGGAAGGGATGCAAAAGGGGTTAGAGGGGTTAGAAAACAGGATGGAAGGCAAATTGAGGGACATGAGGGACCAAGCGGAAAGGGAAGTTAAACAAATGGGGCAGCAGATAGAGGGGGTCAAAATCGGGGTAGAAACCAAACTGGATGCTCAGAGGGATGAATTGGGACAGATGAGGGTGGCATCTACAAAAGAGATGGAGGAAATACGACGAGGGGTAAGTGAGGAGGTTTCGGGGCTACGCGAGGAGGTAAAGCGAGGTGAGAAGCGTATGGAGAAAGAAGTGAGAAATAATACGGCAAAGTTACAAGGGGGAATAGAAGATCTGACGGAGGAGGTGGAACAGCTGACAGAGGGACAAACGAAGTTAGTGGAGCAGGTTCAAAGGAACACTGCAGTACTCGGAGGGTTAAAGGCGACACAAAAAGAAATTAAAAATGACTTGATAGCGACACAGAGGCAATGTCAGATGGTACGGGAGGAACTGACAATGAGGGTGGACGAGGTGACAGAGATAATGGAGACAAAGGACCGGCAGGTGAGGATGCACATAGAGACGGTCACGGTAGCCTTAGAGGACGAACTAGAGGAGACGCACCGAGAAATAAAAGAGGTTAAACAAAAATTAGAGGAAGTGGAAGAAGAGGTGAGTGAAATTAAGAAGGGACGAACAGAGACTAAAAAAGAAATCCAGGAGGAGGTGATGGAATATGTACAAGGTCTGTGTTCAAATCATGATGAGGTGCTCACTAACCAAATAAAAAGTTTGCAGGTGGCAGAGGAGGTGCGACGACGAAGTACGGAGGTGAGTGGCAATGTATATGATGTGAGGAAAGCTTCAGTCGGCTTGGGGGTTGCTTTGGATCCGGGTGTTCGTGAAAGGCCGTTGGTGAAGTGTGCGACAGGTCAGGTGTGCGAAAAAAGAGGTGTGCGAGAATGTCCGACCATGGGGTGTGTGAGGAAAAAGTGCACGCCGAGGAGTGAGTGTGCCGTCAAGAGTGAGTTGGTCGAAGCGCGTGTGCGAGAGAGCACAGGGAAGCGCGGTGTGGTGAGTGTTACGGAGGAAGTAACGAAAAAGTGTGCGCAAGAGGATGCGCGAGAAAGGTGTGTAACGGACGGGTGCATGGGGAAAGCGCATGCTGTCAAGAGTAAGGGAGAATGCATGCCTGTGGTGAGTGTTACAGAGGGTGTAACGGGACAATGTGCGGAAGAGTGTGCGCGAGAAAGGTGTGTAACGGACGGGTGCATGAGGAAAGAGTGTGCTGTCGAGAGTAAGGGTGAGTGCGCGACCGAGAGTGGAGGTGAGAGTAGTGAGAGTGAAACGGAGCGTGAGTTGGTTGTGGCAGGTGAGCGAGGATGTACACCTGGAATGGAAGGATGCACACCTGGAATGGTAGAGCGTGAGTGGGAATGCACGCTGGAATTGGTAGTGAGGCACGTGGTTGGGTGTGCGGGTGAGAGCACACCTGTGATTGTCACAAAGGAGGTGACCGAGAAAGGGGCGCGAAGAGGTGTGTTGGTGAGGTGTGCGAGCGACGAATGTGTGCCAAGGTGTTCGGTGGTCAGGTGTGTGACCAAGTCGGTGAGCGGAATGAGTGTAGCGAGGTGTGTTAGAGAAGGTACGACCAAGAGCAGGGAGACGGCTGCATGTATGAGCAAGAAAGGGGTATCGTATGCATGTAAGCGTCCAGGTGAAGCGTCGACGGTAGCCGGTTTAGCGGTTAGGGCGACTTATAGCCGAATCGGGCCCTCGGTGCGCGTCGGGCAGCTTCGCGTGCCGCGAGGACCAGCGGGGATCCGAACCACGGCGGTTTCGAAAGAACCGCCGTACGCGATCCACGCTGTGCCTCGCTTGGAACGGCCGCGTCCGGGCTCCACTAGGCGGAGCGGGCAGCTGGATAGGAAGGGTCGTCATGGTGACCACGTTTTGTTGAGACGTGCCGGCAGGTCGAGATCGGGACATTGGATGGCACCACGCCGAGGTGGTGCGTGGGATCTCGGCCCGGGTAAGCCCCCGCCCCTGCCCCGAATGCGGGACGCATCCAGCCGCCGGCACAAAAGAATCCGCGTTCATTGCTCGGCTGTACGAAGCCGGGCTGTAGACGTGAATTGGCGCACCGAGAAGATGTAATAAGTAGACGGGTGATGGTGATAGTGATAGTGATTTAAAACGAAATTTAGAAAAGTGAGTAGAATTGGCAGTAAATGGAAAATTTTTGAATTGGTTGGAATTTGGACGAGCAAAATTGATAGAGAGACCCCCGATGTGGTGGGATGGCAAATCCACCATCCCTCACAGAGTGGGGGCAAATGCGCAATAGTTTATGGGGTGGCTATGACAACCGAGCCAGGGAGGGCTTGGATAATTGTAGGGATCTAGCGAAGATGACATTAGGTAACGTTAAGTTTAGTTAGTGACTGATACCTGTAGTGGGGACGCAGGTAGATTAGTGTGGATTATAATGACGTGGGAGCGCAATAGTTTAAAGGGACGACTGGGAAGCGCAAGTTTCAGAGGGGAGTAGTTAGCTGAGATGATGCCGTGTGTGTGAGGATTGAACAGGTGAGAATGGAACAGGTGTGATTGCACAGGTGTGCAACTGAACAGGTGTGTGTGGAGCAGTGTATGAGGGAGTAGTGGTGATTGCGTGTTGTGTCGACCAAATGGTCCAGGAAGAAAGGAGGGTGCAGGTGGCACCAGGTGTGAGGGCGCAGGTGTGCCACAACAGGTGTATGTGGCTGTGTGGAATAAATGGTAGTGTGGAATATCTGGAGTATAGGAATGGATGGTCGTGGAGTGAGTATGGTGGAAATTGTGGAGTGGAGTGGATGGTGCGAAGGTGTGAATGGGGGAAGAGTGGACCCCCATCACGGATACCCGGGGCGGGTAGTGTAAGTGTTAGGTAGAGGGTACAGGTAAATTGTGGTTGGATATTGGCATCTGTGGTGCGGATGCAGAATGGTATGTGGATGGGTGCATTAGTGTTGTGGAAATGGCTGGGCGTGCAGCCTGTTAGTGTGTGTAGTTGGTTTGGGCACTCCACCACTGTGAGGATGTCGGCCAGGTGAGGCCGCAGGTGGGCTCTGGGAGCCGGTAGTAGTTGTTGTGGATGGGGCCCGAGGATCTGGAGGACGGACCCGGGTAGCCCAGTGCCAGAGGGCACCATGGGGTGACAGAGCCAGGAGAGGGGCTGTCCCCAGTTAGTTAGGTTAGGGTGAGGAGCTAGGTAAGCTCGGGTGGCAACTACAGTGGTGGAGGTGTGCAGGTGGGTAGACCTGTTGGGAGAGCTAGACGTCGCAGCCCAGAAATTGTGCGAGAGCACCGGGAGATGAATCGGGGGAGTGAGACCCCAAATTGAGAGGCACCACAGTTTGGGCAATGGGAATTGGTTTTTAGAACCCATAGTGTAAGTTGGCCAATGGATTGGCAGGGAGAGACCCCGGGTAGTGTAAAGTGTGTTAAAGTCATTTAGAGGATAGTTAGGATGAAGGATCTCCTCGCACCATCTGCATCCACTCACCTGAGGTGACAGGTACTCCGCACCATGCCATGTTTTATTATATTTTATGATGCAAATGTTTGGATTGTGAGACGCATCATGACGTGGGTGTGACATTGTGCGTAATTCCATCTCTCCCTCCTTATGAGGATTGATGATGAATTGGTGATGGCAAATTTTGAAGTAGAGGGATTGTGGAGACGAATTTGGTATAGGGGAAATATGGGGAAGACGTGACAGTAGTGACGAATTTGTAAATGTGTAGATTTTTGTACATATGGGGTAAGAGCAAGGGTAGGGTAGGTGACAGGGGGGTGACATACGGTAGGGACGAGCTTTCTCACTTCACCCTCCGTACGCATTTCGCCTTGCATTGCCTTATTGACGTGTACCCTTGTGACCTTACCCCTCGCTCAATTGTCTTTCTTTTGTCTCCCACATGACCTGTGCGCCATTGGGTGCCGAGGGGAGCGTGCGTGAGGTGGCCATTGTGCGCCCGAGATTCCCAGAACCAGCATGCATTGCGTTGATGTACCACTTTATGGACCGCTGTTCTGCGGCCAAGTACCACTTGATGGACCCCAGGTTCTGGGGCAGGGCACCTCTGTTGGAGACCGGCCATAGTGGCCAGGGAATCTTGCTTGCGGACCTCGGTAAGGTGGCACCTATGCCAAACAGGTGGACCACCCTTAGTTGGCCCCTGAGGCCCTAAATAAAAACGAACACAAGTTGTGCTTTTTATTATGTCCAAATAGGCCGCATGAAGCCAGAAGACGTCGGGAAGAACATCGGCCCAGCAGAGAAAGAGAAGACCACCACCAGTTGTTTTGTTGTGTTTATTATGAACCATGGTGACTGCGCACCGAGTGGTGCTTTTGGTGCTTTGTGGTGCTTTTGGTGCTTTTGGGTGCTTTGGTGGTATTGGTACTGGTGCATCGATGCAATGCGTGCTGTCTCCTCCCTCCCAACAGGAATTTCTTTTTCTTGTTCCCTAAGAAAAAAGAAAAAAGAAACACAGGTCCTGGGTTGCGTTGTAAATAAGAAATCACGTCATTGTAAATAATGCTCCCCACCGTAAATGTATAGTTTGAGAATAATTCCGTAATTCGGTTAGCTGTGGGCTTGACTCTGTTAGACAGGGTGCAATGCAATAGGGGGACATACTTATTTGTGTTTTAAGATTGTCACACTCAGGGTCAGGTTAATTGTAGAGGGAATTACACCTACGTGTCACACTAAGTTAAAGTTTAGTAGGCCCGAGCACGGGCCTGAAGAAAGGAGGGTGCAGTGTAACGATTTTGAGAAGTGTGTAACGAATTTGAGAAGTGTAACGGTTTTTGAGAAGTGTAACAATTTTGGAGGAAGTGTAACGAATGTGAAAACGTTACAATGTGAACGTTACAAAAGTATGGTAACATCCTCGTAATGTAAATAATGGTCGCAGCCGTCCTCCTAGTTAATTCCATGAAACTTACACGCAGGTCACGATATATCTTTCAAATTGTGTATTTCCTTATTCCATGTAGGCTAAATATGTGTTTCCCACTAGATTGACTTTGCATTGTATCAAACAAAATAAGCGTAGGCCCTTCCAATTTCCCCAAACATCTCCGCTCTCCAAAGTTCCTTTCAAAAGGGGAGTTGTTTTCAATCCCGCAGGCCGCCATTGCCCATGTGCTTTGAGTCGGAGAAGAAAGGCGTGTCTCCACCTCGTCATAAGAGGGAAGGAGTGAACCAGCCCTAACAGCCAATCAGCACCGCGGTGAGCGACCCGGTAGGCGTGCCCTCGGAGCCGGCGGCTTGATTTCGCCCGAGGTGATAAAAGCGACTGTAAGGGACTGCTTTTAGAGATGACCTGGGAGATGAGCAAAGAGGCTGCACCAAGAGGAGCGGTGAGATGCGAAATGCTCCAAGCCAAAGAGGAGAGGTACTCGGCAAGGAAACCAGCTTTGGAGAGACGCGCTGAAAGGAGGGAGACGGCTCCACCACAAGAAGAGGAGCAGGTGTGCTGAACCAGCGCGTGACGTCTACCGCAGCGGATACGCGACGGAGGGTTTTCCCGCCAAAACCGCGAGGAATTGCGAGCTGCTGCCTCCCGACTTTGCCTCCCTCTCAAGCAATCCACCTCAAGCCCTACCTGCCTGCAATATCCCCTGTGTAAGTGTGAACGTCCTGTCCTGCTCGTTGTCTTGGGGTTAAGTAAAAATGAATAGTGTAAGTTAACGATTCGCTGTGTTACTGCTTCTTCCATCCATTGCTTGTGTGTGTATAATAAATCTGTTCTTCCTCCGTATTCTTCTTCTTCTTCTTTTTCATTCTCTTTCGGTCGCTTTAGAGGTTTCCCGATTGAATATCTGTGGGGCGATCTGGTCAACGTCGGGTGGAATCGGGTTCTAATCGGGGAGTAACTGCTCGGACGCGGTTAAATACACCACCGCTCGGTCAATATAACATCTAAAAGCCGCGTCTGTAACAATATATATATAGATGAGGGAAAAATCACAGGGAGGCAAGCACGTACAGGGGAATTTAACCCTACAGACCCTACCTAGATAGCACAACTCCACTCCTCCTTGTGGAGACACCTAAACACTTAACTGGACATTCGACCCTACTTATATACATCGAGATGGCTTTTTCTTCTTTGCGCCACTCGGAGCATGCTAATTTATACGATTCTGACTTTCGTATGAGGTATTCCATGCCTACCCCCCACAAACGTAAGAATATTTACAATTATTCATGTTTGCGAGGAGAGTGGGAGATGTGTGGGCTGTGAGTACCATTATAAATCAATATTTCTTGTTTTGTTCCGAGGCCACAAGAGGATCCCACTCATAGGTCAGATCTCGATCCGACATAAACCAAAATCTTATCGACTTATCGGCTCGCCATGTCACTTGAATCACTTAAAAAGTTAAATAAAGCTCGGTTCCAGATCCTTATTCGAATCTTCACCAAAATCTAATAATTTCATCCGTGTCACCCACCCAACCTGTCCACCAAATTTCGTCCGAATCCATCCATACCTTTTTGAGATACCCTGTTCACAGACAAACAGACAGGGGTGAAAACATACCCTCCATACACGTTTGGTGGGGGAGGTAATCATACTAGATATTTGCATCTACTGGTGAAAGGAGAAGCATCTATGTGTGTGGTTAGTTGTTATCTCCATATGCGAATTTCAGAAGGTGGAATGGAGGCCTTCCAGGTGTAAATGTATCCATGTTCGTGTGTGTTTGTGTGTGTGTGTGTGTGTGTGTGTGTGTGTGTGTGTTTAATGGGGGTATAAAAGATCATGGTTTTGGATTGGGGACGATCCGAGATGGTGGTGAGCAGCTGGCTTGAAGACCTGGAAGGAAAATGAGATTGAAGACAATGTGGAAGTTGATTCCACAGGCAGGAAAAAGAGGAATAAATGAGTGGAGGTGCGGAGGTGAGCAGTGATTCTGAATTTAGTAGTTTCATCAGAAAGGGGTTTATGGTGGACTGTGTGCACCCTGAAGAAACCTGGGAGAGGGGTGAGGCAAGGGTGAGGGACAAAGCACGGAAAGAGCAGAGGATGCAGGTCCATAGAGGAGTTGGTAGAAGACAGAGAGCCCACTGCCCTGTCTGCGATGGCGAAGTGATAGCCCCTTTGCCCATAGACTCAGCTTCAGCACAGGAGATTCCAATGATCTTGAAGGTCTTGGTTTCCATGGCGTCAAGCTGAGCACATTGTGAGGCAGGGGAGCCAGCCCAAATCAGGGAGCAGTATTCCATCGAGCTGCGGATGAAGGTCTTGTGGGTGGATAGGAGTTCAGTCGAGGGCAGAAGAGAGGGAAGAGTCTGCACCCTGCCTGTCTGAAGGATGTCACGGCAAAAGTTGGGGTCATCAGCAAATTGATAAAGAGGATTTTCCAGAGATTCAGAGAGATCATTGAAGATCAGAAATAGGACTCGACTGGGAATCCCACCACTGGTTAGTACGGGGACACTGACCTTCTCCGTTACTGGCCTGGGTCGGTTGTCCCTTCTTAGAAGACCTGGCGAGCATGCCCTCTCACCCCGACCCACCATGTCAATGCCGAGCTTGGTGCACATTCTTGTCAGCATGTTCTTGTTAGTCCTAACTCATCGGCGCTGGTTTCGACTCTCTTGAGAAGTCTTTGCGCTTGAGCAACACTTTCTACGCCTGGTGTCGGCTTAACAGTTAATGTGGCTGGGATTCAGGTGTCAGGGCCTTGAGGTGTCAGTTGTTTAATATATATAGTGTTGTGGCAGACACGAAAGCCCACTGGCGTGGTGACATCATTCCGCGCACCAAGTGGGCGGCGGCCACGCCCAATGGGTAGGCGTGGCCTCAGGATATACACCGGGCGCGCAGCCCGGAGTGCGCCAGTGCTACAGTGACCTCTTGTCAATAAAGACACTTTTGTTTTAACCGCGTTGTCCGCTTCCTCCTTGGTAGCAAGTCGCGCGCGTAGTACCGCGCTTCATTGGTGACCTCCGACGTTTTGGTCAGCCGTCACTGACCACCCGAACCCGCCACAGCCATGGCAACCAACACGGTAGCGATAAAGCTCCCCGAGTTCTGGGAAGCTCAGGCGGAGATCTGGTTCCTGCAGGCCGAAGCCCAGTTCAGGCTTCGACGCATCACGGCGGACGAGACATGCTACTGCCACGTGGTCGCCTCCCTCGGGGCCGGCGCGGCCGCCCGCGTCGTGTCGGTCCTGAGGAACCCACCGGCCGACGACAGGTACGAGGCGATCAAGCGTCTCCTCCTCGCCACGTTCGGCCTCACGGTGGACGCTCGGGCCGATCGCCTCTTGGACCTCCCCGAGCTCGGTGACACGCGACCATCGGTCCGAATGGACCATATGCTGTCGCTCACAGGCGACGAAACCCCGAACGCTCTATTCCGGGCGTTATTTCGATGCCAGCTGCCGGCACGAGTACGCCTCGCGTTGGCCGGTTCCCTGACAACGGAACCCCGCGCGCTCGCGGCCGAGGCCGACAAGTTCTACGCGGCTTTGGACACGCAGGCGTGTGTCGGTGCGGCCGTAGCGGCTCCCGAGCCCAAAACTGCTGCGGGTGCCCACCCCTACTACGCGACGCACCACGTAGCCGCTGAACCTCCTGCGGGTGTCCACCCCTGCTCCGAGGGGCGCCTCGTGGCGGCCGCCACGCCCCGCCCACCACCACCGCAGAAACCGCGGCCTCCGGCTTCGCCACACACCTGGTGCCATTTCCACGCTAGGTTCGGCCACGAGGCTCGGCAATGTCGCCCGCCGTGCTCATTCGGCAGGTCGGGAAACGCCCGGGCCGGCCCTCGGTAGTGGCACTGAGCGCCGGCCAATTAAACAGCCTCCTGTACATAACGGACACCTCATCCGGGCACCGTTACATGTGCGACACGGGAGCGCAGGTGAGTGTCGTTCCCGCCGGTACGTCCGACAAGCAGTCCGTGAGCCGGGGCCCCGCGCTGCTTGCTGCCAACGGTACGCCCATTCACACGTACGGAAAACGCTGCCTTTCTCTGCGGTTCGGAGGGCAGGTTTTCCGATGGTCGTTCGTGACTGCCGACGTGCCTATGGCACTGCTCGGCGCGGACTTCCTCTGTGCCAATGGCCTGTTGGTCGACGTCAAGCACAGAAGGCTTGTCCAGGCTGAGACGTTCAGCTCGCTCGCTTGCGCGCTGCCCGCCTCGTTGAGCAGCTCACGGAGCAGCTCATCGAGCGGCTCGCCGAGCGGCTTGCTGAACGGTTCGGTTCCGGTCAGGTTCATCTGCACGCTTCCGGCAGCGGACGAATTCACCCGCCTCCTTGCCAGCTTCCTGGCCCTCACGAGGCCCACCTTCTCGGCGGGGACCGTCAAGCACAGGGTGGAACATCACATCCCCACCGCCGGACCACCGGTCTACGCCCGGGCACGCCGCCTCGAGCCGACGAAGCTCGCGGTAGCTAAAGCCGAGTTCGCTACGCTGGAGCGGCTCGGCATCGTGTGGCGCTCCGAGAGCGCTTGGGCGTCGCCGCTCCACATCGTGCCCAAGCCCGGCGGGGGATGGCGACCGTGCGGGGACTACCGCCGTCTCAACGACGCCACCACCCCCGACCGCTACCCCGTCCCCCATATTCAGGACTTTTCCGCCCGCTTGGCGAATATGTCCTTCTTCTCGAAGGTGGACCTCATACGCGGTTACCACCAGGTCCCCGTCAGGCCGGAGGACATCCCGAAGACGGCTGTCATCACGCCGTTCGGTCTTTTCGAATTTCTTCGGATGCCCTTCGGTTTGAAGAATGCGGCTCAGGCGTTCCAGCGCCTCATGGACAGCGTCTTGCGCGACTTGGATTTCGTCTACGTCTATCTGGATGACATCCTCGTTGCAAGCGCGTCCCGCGAAGAGCACCTACACCATCTCCGCACGCTCTTCGAACGTCTGGGCCAGCACGGCCTGATCGTGAACCCCGCCAAGTGCCGGTTCGGTGTTGCCGAAATCGACTTTCTGGGGCACCGCGTCACCAGGCACTGGGCCGTCCCCCTACCGGCCAAGGTGGAGGCGGTGAAGGGGTTCCCGCGCCCCCGCACGATCAGGGGGCTCCAGGAGTTCCTGGGCATGGTAAACTTTTACCACCGTTTCCTGCCCCGCATCGCCCAGCTCCTGCGCCCCTTGCACGAGGCCCTCCGAGGGAAGCCGGGCAAAGGTGACGTCACCTGGACCGAGCAGATGGACGCGGCGTTTGTGGGCGCGAAGCTCGCCTTGGCTAACGCCACCATGCTCGCGCACCTGGCGCCCGATGCACCGATCGCCCTTACCACCGACGCCTCGGACTACGCGGTGGGCGCGGTGCACGAGCAATGGGTGCGTGGAGCTTGGCAACCGCTGGCGTTCTTCAGCCGGCAGCTTTGCCCGCCCGAACGCCGGTACAATACCTTCGACCGCGAGTTGCTGGGCTCCACCTGGCGGTCAGGCACTTCCGCCATCTGCTCGAGGGCCGTGAATTCACGGCCTTCGTCGACGACAAGCCACTGGTGTTCGCGATGGGCAAGGTCGCCGAGCCGTGGTCGGCCCGGCAGCAGCGTCACCTCTCGGCCGTGTCCGAATACACGACGGACATCCGGCACGTCGCGGGGAAGGACAACCCGGTGGCGGATTGCCTTTCCCGGTCCGTTGCCGAGGCGGTCCACCTCGGCATCGACTATGCCCGGATGGCAGCGGACCAGGCCGCCGACCCCGATGTCCAGGCCTTGCGGACCACCGTTACGGGCCTCCGCATCACCGAGGTGCCGTTCAACGGCGCGGGCACGGCCCTCTGGTGCGACGTCTCCCTCGGGCGGCCTCGCCCCATCGTGCCCGCGGGTTGGCAGCGCCGGATTTTCGACTCCATCCACGGCCTGTCCCACCCGGGCACGAGGGCCTCCCAGAGGTTGATCACCGACAAGTTTGTCTGGCTTGGCCTCCGGAAGGCCGTCCGCGGCTGGGCCAGGACGTGCCTCGCGTGCCAGCGCACGAAGGTGCACCGACACACCCAGGCCCCATTGGCCGCGTTTGCGGCGCCGGAACGTCGGTTTGACCACGTTCAAGTGGACCTGGTGGGACCTCTGCCCCCCTCGCGGGGTTTCACCCACGTCCTGACCATGATGGACTGCACCACCCGGTGGCCGGAGGCCATGCCTTTGGCGTCAGTGACGGCGGCGGACGTAGCGCAGGCGTTCATCGCCACCTGGGTCGCCCGGTTCGGCGCCCCCTCGGACATCTCGTCCGACCGCGGCCCCCAGTTAACCTCGGAGCTCTGGGGGGCGGTCGCGCGGGGGCTCGGTGTCCAACTGCACCGCACCACGGCCTACCACCCCCAGGCTAACGATCTGTGCGATCGGTTCCACCGCTCGTTGAAGGCCACGCTCCGGGCCACCCTCCGCGACGGTGGCTGGGTCGACAGGCTCCCCTGGGTCCTGCTGGGCCTCTGGACGGCGCCCAAGGAGGACCTGCGCGCATCCGCGGCGGAGTTGGTCTTTGGACAACTGCTGCGGGTGCCGGGCGAGTTCCTCCCCGACCCCACGGCACCTTGGTCCGTGGCGCAGGAGCGCTCCGTGCTGCAGGAGACCGCCCGGAGGTTCGCCCCGGTGCCGACAGCGCACCATGGGCACCCACCCACGCACGTCGCCCCGGAGCTTCGCACCGCGGAGTATGTCTTCGTCCGGCACGACGCCCACCGGACACCACTGCGGCCCCCATACGACGGGCCTTTCCGCGTGCTGGAGACCGGGGTGAAATACTTCACCTTGGACATCGGCGGTACTCCCGACCGCGTCTCGGTGGATCGACTCAAGCCGGCCCACCTCGACGTGGACCACCCACCGCCGGTGGCTCGGCCCCCGCGTCAGGGCCGCCCCCCGGCGGGCGGACCCCTGGCACCGCCCAGCACCGCCGGCACGCCGCCCCCCGGTCCGGCACCCATCCCGGGTACAGCCGGGGGCATCCCAGCTGGCATCCCTGCACCCCGGACGCCGCCGGTCGCCAGAGGGCGCTTCGGCCGGGTCATCCGTTTGCCCCGCAAACTGGCCCTCCAGGTGCGCGGGAATTCTGGGGGGGGCGCGTGTGGCGGACACGAAAGCCCACTGGCGTGGTGACATCATTCCGCGCACCAAGTGGGCGGCGGCCACGCCCGAGGGGTAGGCGTGGCCTCAGGATATCCACCGGGCGCGCAGCCCGGAGCGCGTCAGTGCTACAGTGACCTCTTGTCAATAAAGACACTTTTGTTTTAACCGCGTTGTCCGCTTCCTCCTTGGTAGCATGTCGCGCGCATAGTACCGCGCTTCAGTGTATGAATTAAACAACTTCCTGCAAGCCATTTATCTCATTAATCCAGTTAGTGTATGCCATGGCGGTGTAGATAGCTGCATCGCCATCGACATTTTAAAAAGTCTCGTCAGAATTTTCCAGAGTGCGTCTTCCTTTGTCGCTTTGAAGTTTGAATATTGAATGAACTCCATTACATGCTAATGAGGAGAGTGAAATGAGAACGAAGTGCTCGAATCCGATGAACGATCAAATCACAAATGTGAGTGAATGAATGTGAGTCGTTCGAGGAGAGGAGGTTTTCGTCTCGTGCGCATGTTTGTTTGAAATGGCCAACGAGTTCATTTCCTGAGATCGTGCCGGCAGTGCTGAACGTTTTTATCGGGAGTTTCAGGAAGTCAGGACCACAACCATGAAGTTGGTAAGAAAGTATTTTTTTTAAGAAAGAGAAAAGAGACCGCCAGCATGATCACCGTCGTCATTGTATTGTAGTCAATGACAATATCAATATGACCACCACAACTGCTGTCATTACTCTGACCACATTCTCCACTGTCACTATTCTCATCATTTCCACCACCACCACTACCACCACCCTCACTATAGTATAGTAATTGTATATATCACCAAAGCCAGCGAACCGCAATCATCACCACCACCCCCGGAACCACAATCATTATCACCACCACCCCAGGAACCACAATAATTATCACCACCACCCCCTGAACCACAATCATTATCACCACCACCCCCGGAACCACAATCATTACCACCACCACCCCCAGAACCACTATAATTATCACCACCACCCCCGGAACCCCAATCATTATCACCACCACCACCGGAACCATAATCATTATCACCACCACCCCCAGAACCACAGTAATTATCACCACCACCCCCGGAACCACAATCATTGCCACCACCACCCCCGGAACCACAATCATTATCACCACCACCCCTGGAACCACAATCATTTCCACCACCACCACCCCAGGAACCACAATCATCATCACCACCACCCCCGGAACCACAATCATTATCACCACCACCCCTGGAACCACAATCATTTCCACCACCACCACCCCAGGAACCACAATCATCATCACCACCACCCCCGGAACCACAATCGTTATCACCACCACCCCTGGAACCATAATCATTATCACCACCACCCCTGGAACGACAATCGTTATCACCACCACCCCTGGAACCACACTCATTATCACCACCACCCACGTAACCACAATCGTTATCACCACCATCCCCGGAACCACGATCATTATCACCACCACCCCCAGAACCACAATCATTATCACCACCACCTCCAGAACCACAGTAATTATCACCACCACCCCCGGAACCACAATCATGACCACCACCTCCCCCGGAACCACAATCATTATCACCACCACCCCCGGAACCACAATCATTACCGCCACCACCCCCGGAACCACAATCATCACCACCCCCGGAACCACAATTATAACCACCACCACCCCCGGAACCACAATCATTATGACCACCACCCCAGAACCACAATCATAACCACCACCACCCCTGGAACCACAATCATTATCACCACCACCCCTGGAACCACAATCATTATGACCACCACCCCCGGAACCACAATCATTATCACCACCACCCCCGGAACCACAATCATTAGCACCACCACCCCCGGAACCACAATCATTATCACCACCACCCCCGGAACCACAATCATTATCACCACCACCCCCGGAACCACAATCTTTATGATCACCACCCCCGGAACCACAATCATTATCACCACCATATCTTGTAACCACAATTATCATAACCACCACCGGAACCATAACCATCACTAACACTGCTCGTACAAAAAGCATACCTTCCCCCTCACCCCATCCTGTTGGCATACCCCCGCCATATGCTGTTGTCATCACCCCTGCCATATGCTGTTGTCATCACCCCTGCCATGTGCTGTTGTCATCACCCCCGCCATATGCCGTTGTCATCGCCCC
Source organism: Myxine glutinosa (assembly GCF_964187855.1). Classification (NCBI taxonomy): domain Eukaryota; kingdom Metazoa; phylum Chordata; class Myxini; order Myxiniformes; family Myxinidae; genus Myxine; species Myxine glutinosa. Next base: position 61,648,560 of record NC_136265.1, read on the forward strand.
GCCATATGCCGTTGTCATCACCCCGCCGTATGCCATTGTCATCACCCCCGCCATATGCCGTTGTCATCACCCCCGCCATATGTTGTTGTCATCACCCCCGCCATATGCCGTTGTCATCACCCCGCCATATGCCGTTGTCATCACCCCCGCCATATGCCGTTGTCATCACCCCCACCATATGCCGTGTCATCACCCCCGCCATATGCCGTGTCATCACCCCCGCCATATGCCGTGTCATCACCCCCGCCATATGCCGTGTCATCACCCCCGCCATATGCCGTTGTCATCACCCCCGCCATATGCCGTTGTCATCACCCCCGCCATATGCCGTTGTCATCACCCCCGCCATATGTTGTTGTCATCACCCCCGCCATATGCCGTTGTCATCACCCCGCCATATGCCGTTGTCATCACCCCCGCCATATGCCGTTGTCATCACCCCCGCCATATGCCGTGTCATCACCCCCGCCATATGCCGTGTCATCACCCCCGCCATATGCCGTGTCATCACCCCCGCCATATGCCGTTGTCATCACCCCCGCCATATGCCGTTGTCATCACCCCCGCCATATGCCGTTGTCATCACCCCCACCATATGCTGTTGTCATCACCCCCGCCATATGCTGTTGTCATCACCCCTGCCATGTGCTGTTGACCTCACCCCTGCCATTTGCTGTTGACATTACCCCCGCCATATGCTGTTGTCATCACCCCCGCCATGTGCTGTTGACATCACCCCCGCCATTTGCTGTTGACATCACCCCCGCCATATGCTGTTGACATCACCCCCGCCATTTGCTGTTGACATCACCCCCGCCATATGCTGTTGTCATCACCCCCGCCATATGCTTTTGTCATCACCCCCGCCAAATGCTTTTGTCATCACCCATGCCATATGCTGTTGTCATCACCCCCGCCATATGCTGTTGTCATCACCCCCGCCATATGCTGTTGTCATCACCCCCGGCATATGCTGTTGTCATCACCCCCGCCATATGCTGTTGTCATCACCCCCGCCATATGCTGTTGTCATCACCCCCGCCATATGTTGTTGTCAGCACCCCCGCCATATGCCGTTGTCATCACCCCCGCCATATGCCGTTGTCATCACCCCCGCCATATGCCGTTGTCATCACCCCCGCCATATGCCGTTGTCATCACCCCCGCCATATGTTGTTGTCATCACCCCCGCCATATGCCGTTGTCATCACCCCCGCCATATGCCGTTGTCATCGCCCCGCCATATGCCGTTGTCATCGCCCCGCCATATGCCGTTGTCATCGCCCCGCCATATGCCGTTGTCATCACCCCCGCCATATGCCGTGTCATCACCCACGCCATATGCCGTGTCATCACCCCCGCCATATGCCGTTGTCATCACCCCCGCCATATGCCGTTGTCATCACCCCCGCCATATGTTGTTGTCATCACCCCCGCCATATGCCGTTGTCATCACCCCGCCATATGCCGTTGTCATCACCCCCGCCATATGCCGTTGTCATCACCCCCGCCATATGCCGTGTCATCACCCCCTCCATATGCCGTGTCATCACCCCCGCCATATGCCGTGTCATCACCCCCGCCATATGCCGTTGTCATCACCCCGCCATATGCTGTTGTTGTCACCCCCCCCCCCCCCCCCACACACACACACACACACACACCCCCGCCGCCTAATGGCCTCCCAACACCAACACTGTTGTCTGTTGTTATCTCTCCGCACGCTGTTGTCATGGCCCACCTTATGCTGTTGTCATCACCATCTCATGCTGATCCCAAGGCCCCCCACACTGTTGTCATACCCCCCCCCCCCCTCCGCTCTGTTGTCATCGCCCCACCCCATTCACTGTCAACATTGTCTCCCCACCCCCACCTTCCATATAAACTTCATCCTTTACCCTCCCTCCTCCACCCCTGTGTGCGGTGATATCATCACCACCCCGTGTTAGCGTCATTTACAACCACTGCCACCAATCCCATTGTCATTAACGCCAGACTGTCCTCAACATTATCACCACCACCACCGTTAACATTGACATCACCTCAATCAAAACTGTCACCATGACTATCATTGCCATTATTGTTAGCACCATCACAAGCATAATCAGGTCCACCGCAAGCATTATCAGGTCCACCACAAGCATTATCAGCACCACCACAAGCATTATCAGGTCCATTACGAGTATTATAAACACCATCACAAGCATTATCAGGTCCACCACAAGCATTATCAGCACCACCACAAGCATTATCAGCACCACCACAAGCATTAGCAGCACCACGACAAGCATTATCAGCACCACCACAAGCATTATCAGCACCACCACAAGCATTATCAGCACCACAACAAGCATTATCAGCACCACCACAAGCATTATGTGGTCCAGGACGAGCATTATCAGGTCCATCAAAAGCATTATCAGGTCCATCGCGAGCATTATCAGCACCACCACAAGCATTATTTTGTCCATTGCGAGCATTATCAGCACCACCACAAGCATTATCAGCACCACCACAAGCATTATCAGGTCCATCGCGAGCATTATCAGGCCCATCAAAAGCATTATTTTGTCCATTGCGAGCATTATCAGCACCACCACAAGCATTATCAGGTCCATTGCGAGTATTATAAACACCATCACAAGCATTATCAGGTCCACCACAAGCATTATCAGCACCACCACAAGCATTATCAGCACCACCACAAGCATTAGCAGCACCACGACAAGCATTATCAGCACCATCACAAGCATTACCAGCACCATCACAAGCATTATTATGTCCATCACAAGCATTATTATGTCCATCACAAGCATTATCAGGTCCATCGCGAGCATTATCAGCACCATCACAAGCATTATTATGTCCATCACAAGCATTATCAGGTCCATTGCGAGCATTATCAGCACCACCACAAGCATTACCAGCACCATCACAAGCATTATTATGTCCATCACAAGCATTATTATGTCCATCACAAGCATTATCAGGTCCATCGCGAGCATTATCAGCACCATCACAAGCATTATTATGTCCATCCCAAGCATTATCAGCACCACCACAAGCATTATCAGCACCACCACAAGCATTATCAGGTCCATTGCGAGTATTATAAACACCATCACAAGCATTATCAGGTCCACCACAAGCATTATCAGCACCACCACAAGCATTAGCAGCACCACGACAAGCATTATCAGCACCATCACAAGCATTACCAGCACCATCACAAGCATTATTATGTCCATCACAAGCATTATTATGTCCATCACAAGCATTATCAGGTCCATCGCGAGCATTATCAGCACCATCACAAGCATTATTATGTCCATCACAAGCATTATCAGGTCCATTGCGAGCATTATCAGCACCACCACAAGCATTACCAGCACCATCACAAGCATTATTATGTCCATCACAAGCATTATTATGTCCATCACAAGCATTATCAGGTCCATCGCGAGCATTATCAGCACCATCACAAGCATTATTATGTCCATCACAAGCATTATCAGGTCCATTGCGAGCATTATCAGCACCACCACAAGCATTACCAGCACCATCACAAGCATTATTATGTCCATCACAAGCATTATTATGTCCATCACAAGCATTATCAGGTCCATCGCGAGCATTATCAGCACCATCACAAGCATTATTATGTCCATCCCAAGCATTATCAGCACCACCACAAGCATTATCAGCACCATCACAAGCATTATCATGTCCATCAAAAGCATTATCAGGTCCATCACGAGCATTATCAGCACCGCCACAAGCTTCATTAGCATCACCACCAGCTTTATCAGCACCATCACAAGCATCATTATGTCCATCGCGAGCATCATCAGCACCACCACAAGCTTCATTAGCATCACCACCAGCTTTATCAGCACCATCACAAGCATCATCAGCACCACCACAAGCTTCATTAACATCACCACCAGCTTTATCAGCACCATCACAAGCATCATTATGTCCATCGCGAGCATCATCAGCACCACCACAAGCTTCATTAGCATCACCACCAGCTTTATCAGCACCATCACAAGCATTATCAGCACCATCACAAGCATTATCAGCACCGCGACAAGCTTCATTAGCATCACCACCAGCTTTATCAGCACCATCACAAGCATCATTATGTCCATCGCGAGCATCATCAGCACCACCACAAGCTTCATTAGCATCACCACCAGCTTTATCAGCACCATCACAAGCATTATCAGCACCACCACAAGCTTCATTGGCATCACCACCAGCTTTATCAGCACCATCACAAGCATCATCAGCACCACCACAAGCTTCATTGGCATCACCACCAGCTTTATCAGCACCACCACAAGCATCATCAGCACCGCCACAAGCTTTATCAGCACCATCACAAGCTTCATCAGCATCACCACCAGCTTTATCAGCACCATCACAAGCTTTATCAGCACCATCACAAGCTTCATCAGCATCACCACCAGCTTTATCAGCACCATCACAAGCATTATCAGCACCGCCACAAGCTTCATTAACATCACCACCAGCTTTTTCAGCACCATCACAAGCATCATCAGCACTGCCACAAGCTTCATGAGCATCACCACCAGCTTCATCAGCACTATCATAAGCATCATCAGCACCACCACAAGCTTCATTGGCATCACCACCATCTTTATCAGCACCATCACAAGCATCATCAGCACCGCCACAAGCTTCATTAGCATCACCACCAGCTTTATCAGCACCATCACAAGCATAATCAGCACCACCACAAGCATCATCAGCACCGCCACAAGCTTCATTGGCATCACCACCAGCTTTATCAGCACCATCACAAGCATTATCAGCACCATCACAAGCTTCATTAGCATCACCACAAGCTTTATCAGCACCATCACAAGCATCATCAGCACCACCACAAGCATCATCAGCACCGCCACAAGCTTCATTGGCATTACCACCAGCTTTATCAGCACCATCACAAGCATCATCAGCACCACCACAAGCTTCATTAGCATCACCACCAGCTTTATCAGCACCATCACAAGCATTATCAGCACCACCACAAGCATCATTGGCATCACCACCAGCTTTATCAGCACCATCACAAGCATCATCAGCACCACCACAAGCTTCATTGGCATCACCACCAGCTTTATCAGCACCATCACAAGCATCATCAGCACCACCACAAGCTTCATTGGCATCACCACCAGCTTTATCAGCACCATCACAAGCATCATCAGCACTGCCACAAGCTTCATTAGCATCACCACCAGCTTTATCAGCACCACCACAAGCATCATCAGCACCACCACAAGCATCATCAGCACCGCCACAAGCTTCATTAGCATCACCACCAGCTTTATCAGCATCACCACAGGCATCATCAGCACCACCACAAGCATCATCAGCACCGCCACAAGCTTCATTGGCATCACCACCAGCTTTATCAGCACCATCACAAGCATCATCAGCACCATCACAAGCATCATCAGCACCGCCACAAGCATCATTAGCATCACCACCAGCTTTATCAGCACCATCGCAAGCATCATCAGCACTGCCACAAGCTTCATGAGCATCACCACCAGCTTTATCAGCACCACCACAAGCATCATCAGCACCACCACAAGCATCATCAGCACCATCACAAGCATTATCAGCACCACCACAAGCATCATCAGCACCACCACAAGCATCATCAGCACCACCACAAGCATCATCAGCACCACCACAAGATTCATTAGCATCACCACCAGCTTTATCAGCACCATCACAAGCATCATTATGTCCATCGCGAGCATCATCAGCACCACCACAAGCTTCATTAGCATCACCACCAGCTTTATCAGCACCATCACAAGCATCATCAGCACCATCACAAGCATCATCAGCACCACCACAAGCTTCATTGGCATCACCACCAGCTTTATCAGCACCATCACAAGCATCATCAGCACCATCACAAGCATCATCAGCACCACCACAAGCTTCATTAGCATCACCACCAGCTTTATCAGCACCATCACAAGCATTATCAGGTCCACCACAAGCATTATCAGCACCACCACAAGCATTATCAGCACCACCACAAGCATTAGCAGCACCACGACAAGCATTATCAGCACCACCACAAGCATTATCAGCACCACCACAAGCATTATCAGCACCACAACAAGCATTATCAGCACCACCACAAGCATTATGTGGTCCAGGACGAGCATTATCAGGTCCATCGCGAGCATTATCAGCACCACCACAAGCATTATTTTGTCCATTGCGAGCATTATCAGCACCACCACAAGCATTATCAGCACCACCACAAGCATTATCAGGTCCATCGCGAGCATTATCAGGCCCATCAAAAGCATTATTTTGTCCATTGCGAGCATTATCAGCACCACCACAAGCATTATCAGCACCACCACAAGCATTATCAGGTCCATTGCGAGTATTATAAACACCATCACAAGCATTATCAGGTCCACCACAAGCATTATCAGCACCACCACAAGCATTATCAGCACCACCACAAGCATTAGCAGCACCACGACAAGCATTATCAGCACCATCACAAGCATTACCAGCACCATCACAAGCATTATTATGTCCATCACAAGCATTATTATGTCCATCACAAGCATTATCAGGTCCATCGCGAGCATTATCAGCACCATCACAAGCATTATTATGTCCATCACAAGCATTATCAGGTCCATTGCGAGCATTATCAGCACCACCACAAGCATTACCAGCACCATCACAAGCATTATTATGTCCATCACAAGCATTATTATGTCCATCACAAGCATTATCAGGTCCATCGCGAGCATTATCAGCACCATCACAAGCATTATTATGTCCATCCCAAGCATTATCAGCACCACCACAAGCATTATCAGCACCACCACAAGCATTATCAGGTCCATTGCGAGTATTATAAACACCATCACAAGCATTATCAGGTCCACCACAAGCATTATCAGCACCACCACAAGCATTACCAGCACCATCACAAGCATTATTATGTCCATCACAAGCATTATTATGTCCATCACAAGCATTATCAGGTCCATCGCGAGCATTATCAGCACCATCACAAGCATTATTATGTCCATCACAAGCATTATCAGGTCCATTGCGAGCATTATCAGCACCACCACAAGCATTACCAGCACCATCACAAGCATTATTATGTCCATCACAAGCATTATTATGTCCATCACAAGCATTATCAGGTCCATCGCGAGCATTATCAGCACCATCACAAGCATTAGTATGTCCATCCCAAGCATTATCAGCACCACCACAAGCATTATCAGCACCATCACAAGCATTATCATGTCCATCAAAAGCATTATCAGGTCCATGACGAGCATTATCAGCACCGCCACAAGCTTCATTAGCATCACCACCAGCTTTATCAGCACCATCACAAGCATCATTATGTCCATCGCGAGCATCATCAGCACCACCACAAGCTTCATTAGCATCACCACCAGCTTTATCAGCACCATCACAAGCATCATCAGCACCACCACAAGCTTCATTAACATCACCACCAGCTTTATCAGCACCATCACAAGCATCATTATGTCCATCGCGAGCATCATCAGCACCACCACAAGCTTCATTAGCATCACCACCAGCTTTATCAGCACCATCACAAGCATTATCAGCACCACCACAAGCTTCATTAGCATCACCACCAGCTTTATCAGCACCATCACAAGCATTATCAGCACCATCACAAGCATTATCAGCACCGCGACAAGCTTCATTAGCATCACCACCAGCTTTATCAGCACCATCACAAGCATCATTATGTCCATCGCGAGCATCATCAGCACCACCACAAGCTTCATTAGCATCACCACCAGCTTTATCAGCACCATCACAAGCATTATCAGCACCACCACAAGCTTCATTGGCATCACCACCAGCTTTATCAGCACCATCACAAGCATCATCAGCACCACCACAAGCTTCATTGGCATCACCACCAGCTTTATCAGCACCATCACAAGCATCATCAGCACCACCACAAGCTTCATTGGCATCATCACCATCTTTATCAGCACCATCACAAGCATCATCAGCACCGCCACAAGCTTCATTAGCATCACCACCAGCTTTATCAGCACCATCACAAGCTTCATTGGCATCACCACCAGCTTTATCAGCACCACCACAAGCATCATCAGCACCGCCACAAGCTTTATCAGCACCATCACAAGCTTCATCAGCATCACCACCAGCTTTATCAGCACCATCACAAGCATTATCAGCACCGCCACAAGCTTCATTAACATCACCACCAGCTTTTTCAGCACCATCACAAGCATCATCAGCACTGCCACAAGCTTCATGAGCATCACCACCAGCTTCATCAGCACCATCACAAGCATCATCAGCACTGCCACAAGCTTCATGAGCATCACCACCAGCTTCATCAGCACCATCACAAGCATCATCAGCACCATCACAAGCATCATCAGCACCACCACAAGCTTCATTGGCATCACCACCAGCTTTATCAGCACTATCATAAGCATCATCAGCACCACCACAAGCTTCATTGGCATCACCACCATCTTTATCAGCACCATCACAAGCATCATCAGCACCGCCACAAGCTTCATTAGCATCACCACCAGCTTTATCAGCACCATCACAAGCATAATCAGCACCACCACAAGCATCATCAGCACCGCCACAAGCTTCATTGGCATCACCACCAGCTTTATCAGCACCATCACAAGCATTATCAGCACCATCACAAGCTTCATTAGCATCACCACAAGCTTTATCAGCACCATCACAAGCATCATCAGCACCACCACAAGCATCATCAGCACCGCCACAAGCTTCATTGGCATTACCACCAGCTTTATCAGCACCATCACAAGCATCATCAGCACCACCACAAGCTTCATTAGCATCACCACCAGCTTTATCAGCACCATCACAAGCATTATCAGCACCACCACAAGCATCATTGGCATCACCACCAGCTTTATCAGCACCATCACAAGCATCATCAGCACCACCACAAGCTTCATTGGCATCACCACCAGCTTTATCAGCACCATCACAAGCATCATCAGCACCACCACAAGCTTCATTGGCATCACCACCAGCTTTATCAGCACCATCACAAGCATCATCAGCACTGCCACAAGCTTCATTAGCATCACCACCAGCTTTATCAGCACCACCACAAGCATCATCAGCACCACCACAAGCATCATCAGCACCGCCACAAGCTTCATTAGCATCACCACCAGCTTTATCAGCATCACCACAGGCATCATCAGCACCACCACAAGCATCATCAGCACCGCCACAAGCTTCATTGGCATCACCACCAGCTTTATCAGCACCATCACAAGCATCATCAGCACCATCACAAGCATCATCAGCACCGCCACAAGCATCATTAGCATCACCACCAGCTTTATCAGCACCATCGCAAGCATCATCAGCACTGCCACAAGCTTCATGAGCATCACCACCAGCTTTATCAGCACCACCACAAGCATCATCAGCACCACCACAAGCATCATCAGCACCATCACAAGCATTATCAGCACCACCACAAGCATCTTCAGCACCACCACAAGCATCATCAGCACCACCACAAGCATCATCAGCACCACCACAAGATTCATTAGCATCACCACCAGCTTTATCAGCACCATCACAAGCATCATCAGCACCATCACAAGCATCATCAGCACCACCACAGGCTTCATTGGCATCACCACCAGCTTTATCAGCACCATCACAAGCATCATCAGCACCATCACAAGCATCATCAGCACCACCACAAGCATCATCAGCACCACCACAAGCTTCATTGGCATCACCATCAGCTTTATCAGCACCATCACAAGCATCATCAGCACCACCACAAGCATCATCAGCACTGCCACAAGCTTCATTAGCATCACCACCAGCTTTATCAGCACCATCACAAGCATCATCAGCACTGCCACAAGCATCATCAGCACCACCACAAGCTTCATTGGCATCACCACCAGCTTTATCAGCACCATCACAAGCATCATCAGCACCATCACAAGCATCATCAGCACCACCACAAGCTTCATTAGCATCACCACCAGCTTTATCAGCACCATCACAAGCATTATCAGGTCCACCACAAGCATTATCAGCACCACCACAAGCATTATCAGCACCACCACAAGCATTAGCAGCACCACGACAAGCATTATCAGCACCACCACAAGCATTATCAGCACCACCACAAGCATTATCAGCACCACAACAAGCATTATCAGCACCACCACAAGCATTATGTGGTCCAGGACGAGCATTATCAGGTCCATCAAAAGCATTATCAGGTCCATCGCGAGCATTATCAGCACCACCACAAGCATTATTTTGTCCATTGCGAGCATTATCAGCACCACCACAAGCATTATCAGCACCACCACAAGCATTATCAGGTCCATCGCTAGCATTATCAGGCCCATCAAAAGCATTATTTTGTCCATTGCGAGCATTATCAGCACCACCACAAGCATTATATCAGCACCACCACAAGCATTATCAGGTCCATTGCGAGTATTATAAACACCATCACAAGCATTATCAGGTCCACCACAAGCATTATCAGCACCACCACAAGCATTATCAGCACCACCACAAGCATTATCAGCACCACGACAAGCATTATCAGCACCATCACAAGCATTACCAGCACCATCACAAGCATTATTATGTCCATCACAAGCATTATTATGTCCATCACAAGCATTATCAGGTCCATCGCGAGCATTATCAGCACCATCACAAGCATTATTATGTCCATCACAAGCATTATCAGGTCCATTGCGAGCATTATCAGCACCACCACAAGCATTACCAGCACCATCACAAGCATTATTATGTCCATCACAAGCATTATTATGTCCATCACAAGCATTATCAGGTCCATCGCGAGCATTATCAGCACCATCACAAGCATTATTATGTCCATCCCAAGCATTATCAGCACCACCACAAGCATCACCAGCACCACCACAAGCATCATCAGCACCATCACAAGCATTATCAGCACCACCACAAGCATCATCAGCACCACCACAAGCATCATCAGCACCACCACAAGCATCATCAGCACCACCACAAGCATCATCAGCACCACCACAAGATTCATTAGCATCACCACCAGCTTTATCAGCACCATCACAAGCATCATTATGTCCATCGCGAGCATCATCAGCACCACCACAAGCTTCATTAGCATCACCACCAGCTTTATCAGCACCATCACAAGCATCATCAGCACCATCACAAGCATCATCAGCACCACCACAGGCTTCATTGACATCACCACCAGCTTTATCAGCACCATCACAAGCATCATCAGCACCATCACAAGCATCATCAGCACCACCACAAGCATCATCAGCACCACCACAAGATTCATTAGCATCACCACCAGCTTTATCAGCACCATCACAAGCATCATTATGTCCATCGCGAGCATCATCAGCACCACCACAAGCTTCATTAGCATCACCACCAGCTTTATCAGCACCATCACAAGCATCATCAGCACCATCACAAGCATCATCAGCACCACCACAAGCTTCATTGGCATCACCACCAGCTTTATCAGCACCATCACAAGCATCATCAGCACCATCACAAGCATCATCAGCACCACCACAAGCTTCATTAGCATCACCACCAGCTTTATCAGCACCATCACAAGCATTATCAGGTCCACCACAAGCATTATCAGCACCACCACAAGCATTATCAGCACCACCACAAGCATTAGCAGCACCACGACAAGCATTATCAGCACCACCACAAGCATTATCAGCACCACCACAAGCATTATCAGCACCACAACAAGCATTATCAGCACCACCACAAGCATTATGTGGTCCAGGACGAGCATTATCAGGTCCATCAAAAGCATTATCAGGTCCATCGCGAGCATTATCAGCACCACCACAAGCATTATTTTGTCCATTGCGAGCATTATCAGCACCACCACAAGCATTATCAGCACCACCACAAGCATTATCAGGTCCATCGCGAGCATTATCAGGCCCATCAAAAGCATTATTTTGTCCATTGCGAGCATTATCAGCACCACCACAAGCATTATCAGCACCACCACAAGCATTATCAGGTCCATTGCGAGTATTATAAACACCATCACAAGCATTATCAGGTCCACCACAAGCATTATCAGCACCACCACAAGCATTATCAGCACCACCACAAGCATTAGCAGCACCACGACAAGCATTATCAGCACCATCACAAGCATTACCAGCACCATCACAAGCATTATTATGTCCATCACAAGCATTATTATGTCCATCACAAGCATTATCAGGTCCATCGCGAGCATTATCAGCACCATCACAAGCATTATTATGTCCATCACAAGCATTATCAGTGTCGTGAAAATCAAGCGCAGACACGACTTTCCTCTGTGTAGGCTTTAATATCATTTAGATCGGCAATATTTCCTGTAACAATACATGCAAACAATAGGCATTAAATCAGAGCATTCAAGCACAGCAAAGGTAGCTTCGATATAACAATGGTTAATGCAGCGCAGCGTTTGGGGCGTACATACCATTCAACTACTGGATAATGTCTCAGTGAGTCCCGCCGAAGTGTCCGCACGCCCCGCGTGTCCTGGGTCTTATAGACGGCCCCTTTTCGTGGCGAGCACCCCCCTGGGTTCACCTTGGTATAATTTCACTACATTCTCCCCGTCGTTAAAACAAGACTACCGCTCGGCAGTTCGCAGGCAAGCATCAGCAATAAATGAAAGGGTCACGTCAATCCACGTCAGTCGGACCACCCGTAGCGGTCGGGGCGGCGAACCTCCCTGCCAGTTCGTGTTCGGAATCTACCGGGCACGGCGTCCCCAAGCCCGGAGTCCCCCGCGTCGGAATAGCCGCCGGAGGTCGGAGTCGGAGGGGGCGCCCCTGCGCCTTCGGGCACGGGAGCGGGGGACGACGGGAGTAACAGTGGTAGTTCCATAGGGGAAGCTTCGATAGAGTCCATAGACTCGTAGACGGGTTCGTCGATATCCCTGTCGTCGTCCCCACATGGGGCGAGATGGCGAACGGAGACAGTAGACTCGCGGCCATCCGCCGTTAACACGCGGGCATGCTCGGGATTAGCCTGGAGGACCTGCACCTTGTCAACAAGGGGGTCGTACTTGCTAGTGCGAACCGCTCGTTTGAGATAGGCGGGCCCCGGTTCAGCGAGCCAGCTGGGTAAAGACTGGATACTGCCGGAGCTTCTAGGGTGGTGGAACAGTCGTTCGTGAGGAGTCTGGTTGGTGGCAGTACATAGGAGAGCCCGGATCGAGTTTAGAGCGGCAGGCAGCGACCACGCCCATTTATCGAGGCCTCGGCCGAGGGTCCGAAGGCTTAGCATGACGGCCCGCCATATAATCCCATTAAAGCGTTCGATCTGTCCGTTAGCTTGGGGCCGGTACGGGGTGGTGTAGCTCGAAGCGACATTATTTTGGAGCAAGTAGCCCCTCACTTCCTGGGACAGGAACACCGCACCCCGATCGGTATGCACGTAGGCCGGATATCCGAACATAGAAAACAAATTCTGAAGGCACCGAATAACCGTGGCAGCCGACATATCCCCGCACGTGTAAGCAAAGGGGAATCGGGAATACTCATCGACGATAGTGAGCAGATAGCGAGAGTTGCTCGACATTGGCAGCGGCCCTTTGAAGTCCATCGCCAAGCGCTCCCACGGTCTAGTAGCCCTAACGAGTGTCCCCAGGGGAGGGCTATAAAAACGCGGTTTGAGTTCCGCACAGACCGCGCAATCACGGCAGATGCGGCGGATGTCCTCCATCGAGTACGGCAGATTGCCCGCGCGCACAAAATGCGCGAAGCGCGTTACCCCGGGATGACACATAGTGCTGTGCAAAGTGCGCAGCCCCTCCAAAGTTACGACCCCCGCGCAAGTGGCCGGCCTCGATAAGGCGTCAGCGACCAGGTTATCCTTCCCCGGGCGGTATTTGATGGTGTAGCAGAAGTCGGCGAGTTCGATACGCCAGCGGGTGATTTTCTCATTCTTAATGCGCTGAGCATGTAAGGTGTCGTACATAAACGCAACACTCTGTTGGTCCGTGATAATTTGGAAACTCCGCCCAAGCAGATACGGCCGCCATCGCCGAATAGATTCGACGATCGCGTACGCTTCCTTTTCGACGGACGAATGCCTCCGCTCGGCGGAGGTGAGAGTCCGCGAGAAGAAAGCCACAGGGCGGCCTCCTTGGGAGAGGGTTGCCGCTATCGCATGGTCCGAGGCATCACTCTCCAAAACGAAAGAGGCACTCTCGTCAATCGTTGCGACAGCGGCGCCAGCAATGTCGACTTTAAGGCCCTCGAAGGCCGCCAGGGCGGCCGGGCCCATGGGGAAAGTGTCGCAGGCCACGAGGGGGCGGAGCTTAGCAGAGAAATTTTGCACCCACTTCGAGTAGTGGGCGAACAGCCCTAGAGCGCGTTTCAGCGAAGCCCGATCGCTAGGCGGAGCCATATCGAGCAAAGGGCGCAGACGCTCCTTATCTGGAGAGACGGAGCCATGGGTCACGGTGTACCCCAGAAGGTCTACCGTGCGTAGAGAGTATTGACACTTCGCCTCATTCATGGTTAAGCGATATTTCCGCGCAACCTCGAGGAAGCGTTTTAGATTAGCGTCGTGATGCGCCTGGTCGTACCCACAAACCGTAAGATTGTCCAGATAGACAAAGACATCCGTCAAATGCTCCTTCGCAACGAGGTCATCCATAGCTCTCTGAAAACAAGCGACGCCGTTCGTTACCCCAAAAGGAAGTCTCGTGAACTGGTACAACCGCTGACCCGATTCAAAGGCCGTAAAGACGCGATCAGCCCTAGAGATGGGGACTTGATGATACGCACTACGTAGATCGAGAGTGCTATAAACGGAATACAGGGCCACCTGGCGTACCAGGGCGTCCATCCCCGGTAATGGGTAGGCATCCAGCTGTGTAAAGCGATTAATCGTTTGCGAATAGTCGATTACCATTCGCCTGCGGTGAGCCTCACTCCGCACCACTAAGACTTGGGCCCTCCACGGAGACCTACTGTGTTCTATGATACCGTCCTTCAAGAGCAGGGCCGTTTCTTCCGCAATGAATTGCGCGTCCGCGCGAGAGTAGCGCCGCGATTTGATGGCCACAGGGGTACAATCATTGGTCAGGTTGGGGAACAGTGAGAGTGGCTCCATGTCCATTTGAGCGAGGGCACACACAGCGAGCGTGTCCGGCCCTCCGAAGTCCATCTCTAAACGACCATGCCGCTTAAGGAAATCAAGTCCTAACAGAACGTCAGCGCATAAGGCCGGTAATACCATGAGATACACGTCCGGGAACGTGCGTCCATTTATCACAAGTTTCAATCGACACGCCCCTTTTGTGCTCAACCGAAGTCCCTGAGATGCCATGAAGATCCGGCGGGTTGTCCCGAGAACCGGCCACCCATGTTGACGCACGAGACGCTGATCAATAAAACTATCCGTGGATCCCGTATCAATTAAAGCTTGCGCAACAACGCCCGCGACCGTGAGCGGAATGAAGGCCTGCGCTAGGCCGGCAGACCCGGCAGGTATAGTTCCGGCCGGGCGAGAAGATCGCGCCTCGCGGGTGGATCCCACGCCGGCTGCAATCCTTCGGGCCTCAGCAGGAGCATTGAAGTCAGTTGGCTCTTCGGTAGTTTCATTTGCCAGAGTGGGTGTGGAGTAGTCGTGAGAGCAGCCTCCAGACGGCGCTCGAGCCACGGGAGAAAGTTCACTGCCATCTGCAGAGTCATATGCCAAAGCGGGTGCATGTAATTCGCAAGAGCTACCGCCAGATGGCGCTCGAGCCACGTGAGAATGAATTCTGCCATCAGCAGCTGGACATGCCAGAAGGGAAGCATGTAATTCGCAAAAGCTGTCATCAGATGGCGCTCGAGTCACGTGCTGCGTTGGCCGCACCTCGAGAGGCAATTCCAAAGTGGGTGCATGTCGCTTGTTTGAAGGAGGCGTTTGCAAGCCAGTCAAGGTTAGATGCTTTGTGACCGGTCGCGTTTGCGCCATTTGTTTCGGCGGCCCGACGTATCTCACCAAGGTCGGGCGAGAAGCCAGAGGCCCGCGAGGAGGAGAGCGGCTCATCAAAGCTGTGCAAGGCGCTCCGTCCGGTGCTCGATCCATTGGTTCAGCGATGAGCACATTCAAGGTCGCTCGGGAATGCGTGCCCCGGGCGGCCTTTCTGCAGACTTTTGCAAAATGGCCTTTAGTGGAGCAGAGGTGACAAGTTGCCTCTCGGGCCGGGCATTCAGTCCGGGGATGCTGCCGATTGCCACAAAAATAACATTTTGCATACCGGGCAAGCCGTGGCCGGGCAGCGGCAGCTGCAGTGAGGCCGGATGCGGAGTCCGCTTCCGGAGCACCCAGGGACTCGGCCGTCGTGGTGGTCGGGTCCTCCTCCGTATCCTCGGCGATGGCCCTCTCGGGTCGCGCGAGTTGCGAGGCCCCCGCCACGACTCGTGGGTTATCATAGGCGGTCAATTGTTGTCGAGCATCTGCATAAACGCGCGCCAGCCGTAGTGCCTCTGTAAATGTCAGCTCCGCGACCTCCAAGAGACGCAGCCGCAAGACTCCAGAACTAATTCCGGATATGAATGCATCTCGGAGCAAATCGTCCTGAACTTGCTCATGAGTCCGGACGTCCTGCACACAATCTGCCAATAAATAGCGCAACTCCTGCGCATAGCGATCGATCGATTCAGACGGTTGCTGCCGTCGCTGAGAGAGTTGATGCCGGCCGTGCACAGCGCTCCGTTTCTTTATGTAAAGGCGCTTCAGCTCGTCCAGGGCCGTATCATACGTCTCAAATCGAGAAATGGTCTTGTACACAGTGTGATGGACCTTGGACTGTAAGACGGACAGCCGTATCTCAGCGGTTGGCTCCGTCTCGTGAGCAGCGAAGTAGTTCTGCAGCGTGTTGAGCCAGTGAGCAAACTCCGATGCAGATCCTTCAGCCAGAGGGTCGGCACCGAGAATCGGAACCACGATCATCTTGTGGTCAGCCATGGCGAAATAAATGATATTAAATGTCGTGAAAATCAAGCGCAGACACGACTTTCCTCTGTGTAGGCTTTAATATCATTTAGATCGGCAATATTTCCTGTAACAATACATGCAAACAATAGGCATTAAATCAGAGCATTCAAGCACAGCAAAGGTAGCTTCGATATAACAATGGTTAATGCAGCGCAGCGTTTGGGGCGTACATACCATTCAACTACTGGATAATGTCTCAGTGAGTCCCGCCGAAGTGTCCGCACGCCCCGCGTGTCCTGGGTCTTATAGACGGCCCCTTTTCGTGGCGAGCACCCCCCCTGGGTTCACCTTGGTATAATTTCACTACATTCAGGTCCATTGCGAGCATTATCAGCACCACCACAAGCATTACCAGCACCATCACAAGCATTATTATGTCCATCACAAGCATTATTATGTCCATCACAAGCATTATCAGGTCCATCGCGAGCATTATCAGCACCATCACAAGCATTATTATGTCCATCCCAAGCATTATCAGCACCACCACAAGCATTATCAGCACCACCACAAGCATTATCAGGTCCATTGCGAGTATTATAAACACCATCACAAGCATTATCAGGTCCACCACAAGCATTATCAGCACCACCACAAGCATTACCAGCACCATCACAAGCATTATTATGTCCATCACAAGCATTATTATGTCCATCACAAGCATTATCAGGTCCATCGCGAGCATTATCAGCACCATCACAAGCATTATTATGTCCATCACAAGCATTATCAGGTCCATTGCGAGCATTATCAGCACCACCACAAGCATTACCAGCACCATCACAAGCATTATTATGTCCATCACAAGCATTATTATGTCCATCACAAGCATTATCAGGTCCATCGCGAGCATTATCAGCACCATCACAAGCATTATTATGTCCATCCCAAGCATTATCAGCACCACCACAAGCATTATCAGCACCATCACAAGCATTATCATGTCCATCAAAAGCATTATCAGGTCCATCACGAGCATTATCAGCACCGCCACAAGCTTCATTAGCATCACCACCAGCTTTATCAGCACCATCACAAGCATCATTATGTCCATCGCGAGCATCATCAGCACCACCACAAGCTTCATTAGCATCACCACCAGCTTTATCAGCACCATCACAAGCATCATCAGCACCACCACAAGCTTCATTAACATCACCACCAGCTTTATCAGCACCATCACAAGCATCATTATGTCCATCGCGAGCATCATCAGCACCACCACAAGCTTCATTAGCATCACCACCAGCTTTATCAGCACCATCACAAGCATTATCAGCACCACCACAAGCTTCATTAGCATCACCACCAGCTTTATCAGCACCATCACAAGCATTATCAGCACCATCACAAGCATTATCAGCACCGCGACAAGCTTCATTAGCATCACCACCAGCTTTATCAGCACCATCACAAGCATCATTATGTCCATCGCGAGCATCATCAGCACCACCACAAGCTTCATTAGCATCACCACCAGCTTTATCAGCACCATCACAAGCATTATCAGCACCACCACAAGCTTCATTGGCATCACCACCAGCTTTATCAGCACCATCACAAGCATCATCAGCACCACCACAAGCTTCATTGGCATCACCACCAGCTTTATCAGCACCATCACAAGCATCATCAGCACCACCACAAGCTTCATTGGCATCATCACCATCTTTATCAGCACCATCACAAGCATCATCAGCACCGCCACAAGCTTCATTAGCATCACCACCAGCTTTATCAGCACCATCACAAGCTTCATTGGCATCACCACCAGCTTTATCAGCACCACCACAAGCATCATCAGCACCGCCACAAGCTTTATCAGCACCATCACAAGCTTCATCAGCATCACCACCAGCTTTATCAGCACCATCACAAGCTTTATCAGCACCATCACAAGCTTCATCAGCATCACCACCAGCTTTATCAGCACCATCACAAGCATTATCAGCACCGCCACAAGCTTCATTAACATCACCACCAGCTTTTTCAGCACCATCACAAGCATCATCAGCACTGCCACAAGCTTCATGAGCATCACCACCAGCTTCATCAGCACCATCACAAGCATCATCAGCACTGCCACAAGCTTCATGAGCATCACCACCAGCTTCATCAGCACCATCACAAGCATCATCAGCACCATCACAAGCATCATCAGCACCACCACAAGCTTCATTGGCATCACCACCAGCTTTATCAGCACTATCATAAGCATCATCAGCACCACCACAAGCTTCATTGGCATCACCACCATCTTTATCAGCACCATCACAAGCATCATCAGCACCGCCACAAGCTTCATTAGCATCACCACCAGCTTTATCAGCACCATCACAAGCATAATCAGCACCACCACAAGCATCATCAGCACCGCCACAAGCTTCATTGGCATCACCACCAGCTTTATCAGCACCATCACAAGCATTATCAGCACCATCACAAGCTTCATTAGCATCACCACAAGCTTTATCAGCACCATCACAAGCATCATCAGCACCACCACAAGCATCATCAGCACCGCCACAAGCTTCATTGGCATTACCACCAGCTTTATCAGCACCATCACAAGCATCATCAGCACCACCACAAGCTTCATTAGCATCACCACCAGCTTTATCAGCACCATCACAAGCATTATCAGCACCACCACAAGCATCATTGGCATCACCACCAGCTTTATCAGCACCATCACAAGCATCATCAGCACCACCACAAGCTTCATTGGCATCACCACCAGCTTTATCAGCACCATCACAAGCATCATCAGCACCACCACAAGCTTCATTGGCATCACCACCAGCTTTATCAGCACCATCACAAGCATCATCAGCACTGCCACAAGCTTCATTAGCATCACCACCAGCTTTATCAGCACCACCACAAGCATCATCAGCACCACCACAAGCATCATCAGCACCGCCACAAGCTTCATTAGCATCACCACCAGCTTTATCAGCATCACCACAGGCATCATCAGCACCACCACAAGCATCATCAGCACCGCCACAAGCTTCATTGGCATCACCACCAGCTTTATCAGCACCATCACAAGCATCATCAGCACCATCACAAGCATCATCAGCACCGCCACAAGCATCATTAGCATCACCACCAGCTTTATCAGCACCATCGCAAGCATCATCAGCACTGCCACAAGCTTCATGAGCATCACCACCAGCTTTATCAGCACCACCACAAGCATCATCAGCACCACCACAAGCATCATCAGCACCATCACAAGCATTATCAGCACCACCACAAGCATCATCAGCACCACCACAAGCATCATCAGCACCACCACAAGCATCATCAGCACCACCACAAGATTCATTAGCATCACCACCAGCTTTATCAGCACCATCACAAGCATCATCAGCACCATCACAAGCATCATCAGCACCACCACAGGCTTCATTGGCATCACCACCAGCTTTATCAGCACCATCACAAGCATCATCAGCACCATCACAAGCATCATCAGCACCACCACAAGCATCATCAGCACCACCACAAGCTTCATTGGCATCACCATCAGCTTTATCAGCACCATCACAAGCATCATCAGCACCACCACAAGCATCATCAGCACTGCCACAAGCTTCATTAGCATCACCACCAGCTTTATCAGCACCATCACAAGCATCATCAGCACTGCCACAAGCATCATCAGCACCACCACAAGCTTCATTGGCATCACCACCAGCTTTATCAGCATCACCACCAGCTTTATCAGCACCACCACAAGCATCATCAGCACCACCACAAGCATCATCAGCACCATCACAAGCATTATCAGCACCACCACAAGCATCATCAGCACCACCACAAGCATCATCAGCACCACCACAAGCATCATCAGCACCACCACAAGATTCATTAGCATCACCACCAGCTTTATCAGCACCATCACAAGCATCATCAGCACCATCACAAGCATCATCAGCACCACCACAGGCTTCATTGGCATCACCACCAGCTTTATCAGCACCATCACAAGCATCATCAGCACCATCACAAGCATCATCAGCACCACCACAAGCATCATCAGCACCACCACAAGCTTCATTGGCATCACCATCAGCTTTATCAGCACCATCACAAGCATCATCAGCACCACCACAAGCATCATCAGCACTGCCACAAGCTTCATTAGCATCACCACCAGCTTTATCAGCACCATCACAAGCATCATCAGCACTGCCACAAGCATCATCAGCACCACCACAAGCTTCATTGGCATCACCACCAGCTTTATCAGCACCATCACAAGCATCATCAGCACCATCACAAGCATCATCAGCACCACCACAAGCTTCATTAGCATCACCACCAGCTTTATCAGCACCATCACAAGCATTATCAGGTCCACCACAAGCATTATCAGCACCACCACAAGCATTATCAGCACCACCACAAGCATTAGCAGCACCACGACAAGCATTATCAGCACCACCACAAGCATTATCAGCACCACCACAAGCATTATCAGCACCACAACAAGCATTATCAGCACCACCACAAGCATTATGTGGTCCAGGACGAGCATTATCAGGTCCATCAAAAGCATTATCAGGTCCATCGCGAGCATTATCAGCACCACCACAAGCATTATTTTGTCCATTGCGAGCATTATCAGCACCACCACAAGCATTATCAGCACCACCACAAGCATTATCAGGTCCATCGCGAGCATTATCAGGCCCATCAAAAGCATTATTTTGTCCATTGCGAGCATTATCAGCACCACCACAAGCATTATCAGCACCACCACAAGCATTATCAGGTCCATTGCGAGTATTATAAACACCATCACAAGCATTATCAGGTCCACCACAAGCATTATCAGCACCACCACAAGCATTATCAGCACCACCACAAGCATTAGCAGCACCACGACAAGCATTATCAGCACCATCACAAGCATTACCAGTACCATCACAAGCATTATTATGTCCATCACAAGCATTATTATGTCCATCACAAGCATTATCAGGTCCATCGCGAGCATTATCAGCACCATCACAAGCATTATTATGTCCATCACAAGCATTATCAGGTCCATTGCGAGCATTATCAGCACCACCACAAGCATTACCAGCACCATCACAAGCATTATTATGTCCATCACAAGCATTATTATGTCCATCACAAGCATTATCAGGTCCATCGCGAGCATTATCAGCACCATCACAAGCATTATTATGTCCATCCCAAGCATTATCAGCACCACCACAAGCATTATCAGCACCACCACAAGCATTATCAGGTCCATTGCGAGTATTATAAACACCATCACAAGCATTATCAGGTCCACCACAAGCATTATCAGCACCACCACAAGCATTACCAGCACCATCACAAGCATTATTATGTCCATCACAAGCATTATTATGTCCATCACAAGCATTATCAGGTCCATCGCGAGCATTATCAGCACCATCACAAGCATTATTATGTCCATCACAAGCATTATCAGGTCCATTGCGAGCATTATCAGCACCACCACAAGCATTACCAGCACCATCACAAGCATTATTATGTCCATCACAAGCATTATTATGTCCATCACAAGCATTATCAGGTCCATCGCGAGCATTATCAGCACCATCACAAGCATTATTATGTCCATCCCAAGCATTATCAGCACCACCACAAGCATTATCAGCACCATCACAAGCATTATCATGTCCATCAAAAGCATTATCAGGTCCATCACGAGCATTATCAGCACCGCCACAAGCTTCATTAGCATCACCACCAGCTTTATCAGCACCATCACAAGCATCATTATGTCCATCGCGAGCATCATCAGCACCACCACAAGCTTCATTAGCATCACCACCAGCTTTATCAGCACCATCACAAGCATCATCAGCACCACCACAAGCTTCATTAACATCACCACCAGCTTTATCAGCACCATCACAAGCATCATTATGTCCATCGCGAGCATCATCAGCACCACCACAAGCTTCATTAGCATCACCACCAGCTTTATCAGCACCATCACAAGCATTATCAGCACCACCACAAGCTTCATTAGCATCACCACCAGCTTTATCAGCACCATCACAAGCATTATCAGCACCATCACAAGCATTATCAGCACCGCGACAAGCTTCATTAGCATCACCACCAGCTTTATCAGCACCATCACAAGCATCATTATGTCCATCGCGAGCATCATCAGCACCACCACAAGCTTCATTAGCATCACCACCAGCTTTATCAGCACCATCACAAGCATTATCAGCACCACCACAAGCTTCATTGGCATCACCACCAGCTTTATCAGCACCATCACAAGCATCATCAGCACCACCACAAGCTTCATTGGCATCACCACCAGCTTTATCAGCACCATCACAAGCATCATCAGCACCACCACAAGCTTCATTGGCATCATCACCATCTTTATCAGCACCATCACAAGCATCATCAGCACCGCCACAAGCTTCATTAGCATCACCACCAGCTTTATCAGCACCATCACAAGCTTCATTGGCATCACCACCAGCTTTATCAGCACCACCACAAGCATCATCAGCACCGCCACAAGCTTTATCAGCACCATCACAAGCTTCATCAGCATCACCACCAGCTTTATCAGCACCATCACAAGCTTTATCAGCACCATCACAAGCTTCATCAGCATCACCACCAGCTTTATCAGCACCATCACAAGCATTATCAGCACCGCCACAAGCTTCATTAACATCACCACCAGCTTTTTCAGCACCATCACAAGCATCATCAGCACTGCCACAAGCTTCATGAGCATCACCACCAGCTTCATCAGCACCATCACAAGCATCATCAGCACTGCCACAAGCTTCATGAGCATCACCACCAGCTTCATCAGCACCATCACAAGCATCATCAGCACCATCACAAGCATCATCAGCACCACCACAAGCTTCATTGGCATCACCACCAGCTTTATCAGCACTATCATAAGCATCATCAGCACCACCACAAGCTTCATTGGCATCACCACCATCTTTATCAGCACCATCACAAGCATCATCAGCACCGCCACAAGCTTCATTAGCATCACCACCAGCTTTATCAGCACCATCACAAGCATAATCAGCACCACCACAAGCATCATCAGCACCGCCACAAGCTTCATTGGCATCACCACCAGCTTTATCAGCACCATCACAAGCATTATCAGCACCATCACAAGCTTCATTAGCATCACCACAAGCTTTATCAGCACCATCACAAGCATCATCAGCACCACCACAAGCATCATCAGCACCGCCACAAGCTTCATTGGCATTACCACCAGCTTTATCAGCACCATCACAAGCATCATCAGCACCACCACAAGCTTCATTAGCATCACCACCAGCTTTATCAGCACCATCACAAGCATTATCAGCACCACCACAAGCATCATTGGCATCACCACCAGCTTTATCAGCACCATCACAAGCATCATCAGCACCACCACAAGCTTCATTGGCATCACCACCAGCTTTATCAGCACCATCACAAGCATCATCAGCACCACCACAAGCTTCATTGGCATCACCACCAGCTTTATCAGCACCATCACAAGCATCATCAGCACTGCCACAAGCTTCATTAGCATCACCACCAGCTTTATCAGCACCACCACAAGCATCATCAGCACCACCACAAGCATCATCAGCACCGCCACAAGCTTCATTAGCATCACCACCAGCTTTATCAGCATCACCACAGGCATCATCAGCACCACCACAAGCATCATCAGCACCGCCACAAGCTTCATTGGCATCACCACCAGCTTTATCAGCACCATCACAAGCATCATCAGCACCATCACAAGCATCATCAGCACCGCCACAAGCATCATTAGCATCACCACCAGCTTTATCAGCACCATCGCAAGCATCATCAGCACTGCCACAAGCTTCATGAGCATCACCACCAGCTTTATCAGCACCACCACAAGCATCATCAGCACCACCACAAGCATCATCAGCACCATCACAAGCATTATCAGCACCACCACAAGCATCATCAGCACCACCACAAGCATCATCAGCACCACCACAAGCATCATCAGCACCACCACAAGATTCATTAGCATCACCACCAGCTTTATCAGCACCATCACAAGCATCATTATGTCCATCGCGAGCATCATCAGCACCACCACAAGCTTCATTAGCATCACCACCAGCTTTATCAGCACCATCACAAGCATCATCAGCACCATCACAAGCATCATCAGCACCACCACAGGCTTCATTGGCATCACCACCAGCTTTATCAGCACCATCACAAGCATCATCAGCACCATCACAAGCATCATCAGCACCACCACAAGCATCATCAGCACCACCACAAGCTTCATTGGCATCACCATCAGCTTTATCAGCACCATCACAAGCATCATCAGCACCACCACAAGCATCATCAGCACTGCCACAAGCTTCATTAGCATCACCACCAGCTTTATCAGCACCATCACAAGCATCATCAGCACTGCCACAAGCTTCATGAGCATCACCACCAGCTTTATCAGCACCACCACAAGCATCATCAGCACCATCACAAGCATTATCAGCACCACCACAAGCTTCATTAGCATCACCACCAGCTTTATCAGCACCATCACAAGCATCATTATGTCCATCGCGAGCATCATCAGCACCACCACAAGCTTCATTAGCATCACCACCAGCTTTATCAGCACCACCACAAGCATCATCAGCACCACCACAAGCATCATCAGCACCACCACAAGCATCATCAGCACCACCACAAGCTTCATGAGCATCACCACCAGCTTTATCAGCACCATCACAAGCATTATCAGCACCGCCACAAGCTTCATTAGCATCACCACCAGCTTTATCAGCACCATCACAAGCATTATCAGCACCACCACAAGCATCATCAGCACCACCACAAGCATCATCAGCACCACCACAAGATTCATCAACACCGCCACTATCATCATCCCTACCAAATCCACCTTTATCATCACCATCACCACCGCAATCATTGTCACCACTGCCATCGCTACCAATAGCCATTATCAACATCATATTCATTGCCACCACCAATGACGTCATCATCATAAACATCTGCGCCATGACCGTCACTGTTGCCATGACAGCCACTGTCATACATCCACCATCTTTACTCTTACCATCACCACTACATTCCCTGCATACCTGGCTATGTTTTTGTGATTTGTGTGCAGTACTCCCTGTCTGGACACCCGAGTTTGCCATGCTACATTCTCAAGTTCAAGTTCACCACCATCATGCTGGACTGTGCGCTCGATATGTCCTCAGCGATGCACTTTCTGCCTCTCACACTGGTTCATAGGTATGTGTCTTATAAATACAGCACAGCACATTCCAGTCGGATTAATTTGCCTCCAAACGATCCCATCGGAAGCCAATCCACAGCTCGGGAAACATTTTGCTTCGTTCAAAAATGACCAAAATGAAGCATAAAAATTTTGCACCAAATGAAGTATTTGCAGTTAAAAGAGAAGAGAGAGCATCCATGATGCAATTTTATTTATTTATTAACTTGCTCTTTCTCTGAGCATCCAACACTCTGCACTCCGCGTGATTTATTATTTCATGTAAGGTGAAACATCATCCGACACATTCCAGACTTTGTTACCAGATTCAGTGGCGTTACAGTTAGAGAGTCCACCACCGCCCCGGAACCGTGGAGATAGGAAATCAAAGAGAGGCGCAAAGCGCCCCTCCTTTTATATAAGGGATCGTTTTTCTGTATGCAGCTTTCACATGGGGACTGAAAATGCGTTTCTCAGCTTCATGTCCATCACATGAAGAAGTAAATGCTTTGTACATTGAGGTAATATGTTCCAAATTTCAGCAACGTCCGTTTATGTATTCTTGAGTTATATTTAGAAAACCCTTGAAATCATGTTGGTGTCTGTCCGTCCGTCGGCCCAAAATGTGTGGACACTCATATCTCAAGGACTATACATTGAAACAAGCTGAAACTTGGAATATACATCGGCCAATCGGTCTAGTTAATGGCTTTCGAAACAAATTCCACCTAAGTGCTATAGTTTTTGCTTTAAATTTTTATATATAAAAAAATATATATACAAGTCAGGAGACGATGATGGTTCACGAGCGAGCGGTATTCAATGACAAAGGTAAAAACCGAAAATATATAAATAGGAATGTATTATATCTGTTATGAGACTAGTTAGCTACACAATACCGAAAATTCGGTTAGATTCCGACAACTTAGAAAATTTGACCTTTGTGACCTTGAAATGTCAAAACGAAGGTTACTGACCTTGAAATGAGATAGAAAATAATGTATAATCAGTTATGAGGTTAGTTAGCTACACAATACCGAAAATTCGGTTCGATTCCGACAACTTTGAAAATTTGGCCTTCAAAGGTCAAAGGTCGAAGATTTTGCAATTTGTTGGAAAACTTGTATTTCATGATGTATGTGATAATATAAAAACATGTACGACATTTCACCCTATCAGGAAGCGAACAATGTAATAAAACTATCAAAAATCGACTTTTCTAAATTTCGTGACCTGTGACCTTGACCTTGGGGCGAAAATGAAAAATCGACCTCCGTGGGGCTAGACACATGACATTGGCCTAACCAAATACCGAAACCCCTGTTAGATTCCACCAAACCCCTCGGAGAAGATGTAGTTTGAAATCGATTACCCCCTAAAAAGACATCTTTTTTGGGCGTGGCTCCGCCCACAATGGGCGCAATACGCCCACTCGAGGCAGGACCCAACTAGATAATGATATCAACCTCCCACCCAAGTTTCATCAAGATCGGATGATATCATCGGGTAGTTATGCTGCGGACAGACAGACAGACACACACACACTCATGACGAATATAGTGGTCACTCTGTTTGATAACTCGTGAACCAATAACATGCTGGCTCAATGGCCTAATGGATAAAGCATCAGACTCCCAAGCTGGGGATTGTGGGTTCAAATCCCATCTGGGTTGAATATTTTTTTCCCTTCCTCTTTCAAGTCTTTTATATCGTCTTGAATAAATAAGCAAATAAACAACTTGTATAATGAGCAAAGGCATTTTGTTCGTATTTTAAACTTAATTATTCTTCAATCTGAATTTCAGCATCATTATGAGTATTGCACGACATCAAATTGCGTATTGTATGGAAACCAAGGGAGGAGGCGCAAAGTGCCCCTTCTTTTTTTTTGGGACGGTTTCTCTGTTTGAAACTTTAACATGAGGACTGAAAATTCGTTTCTCAGCTTCAACTGGTATATTGTATATATAAATATAAATACAGTCATGGCCAAAAATATTGGCACCTTTGCACTTTTTTCAAATAATGCACCATTTCTTCCAATAGATTGTTGAAATAAAAAATATTTTGGTATCCACATTTGTATTTCTTTGGTTTGCAGTGGAACAAAACCAAAAAAAAGCTGAAAGAATTACTAAATATTAGCTTATTCCACACAGAAATCCTAAAATGGCCCGGACAATATTATTGGCACCTTTTAGAAGTTGATAGAAATACTTAGATTTCAAGCAGGTGATTCTCCTTTACTCTGGAATTGAACTCACCTATGGTGAGATACAGGTGCCTGCAATATAAAAATCAGTCATTCAACCAGTTTGAATAGAGAAAAGGAGTCATTTTGGTGTTTTGTGTCACTGTGTGTACTGCAATGAGCATGGAGAAAATAAAGAAAATCAGGGAATTGTCTGAGGAGGTCAGACACAGATTGTAGCCAAGCATGGACAATACCAAGGCTACAAGTCCATCTCCAGAGACCATGATGTTCCTCTGTCCATCGTACGCAATGTTATCAGGAAGTTTAAGGCCCATGGCGCTGTTTCCAACCTCCCTGGATGTGGCCGCAAGAGAAAACTTGATTGAAGATTGCAGCGAAGGATTGTTCCAATGGTGGAGAAAGCACCTCGATCAACTGCCAAACAGATTCATTCTGACCTTCAGACACCAGGTACGACAGTTTCAACTCGCACCATCCGTCACCATCTCAATGAAAGGAGACCCAGGAGGACCCCACTGCTGAAAAAGAGACATAAGAAAGCCCAACTGGAGTTTTCCAAAACACACCTGAACAAGCCAAAATCCTTCTGGGAGAATGTCCTGTGGACAGATGAGACCAAATTAGAGCTTTTTTGTAAAGCACATCATCTCTATGTTTACAGAAAACAAAATTAAGCCTTCAAAGAAAAGATCACCTTCCCTGCAGTCAAACATGGAGGAGGTTCAGTGATGTTTGGGGTTGCTGTGCTGCCTCTGGCACTGGGTGCCTTGAATGTGTGCATGGCATCATTAAATCAGGAGATTATCAAAGCATTTTGGAGCGCAATGTTCAAACTAGTGTCAGAAAGCTGGGTCTCCGTCAAAGGTCATGGGTCTTGCAGCAGGACAATGACCCCAAACACGCTTCAAAAAGCACCCAGGAATGGTTCAAGACAAAATGCTGGATTGTTCTGAAGTGGCCAGCAATTAGTCCAGATCTAAATCCCATGGAACACCTGTGGGGAGATCTGAAAACAGCAGTTGGGAGAAGGCACCCTTCAAATCTGGGAGAACTTGCACAAGAAGAGTGGGCCAAACTGCCAGTAGAGAGGTGTTGGAAGCTCATTCATGGCCATAGGAAACACTTGACTGCAGTTATTTTGTCCAAAGACTGTGCTACCAAATATTAAGTCTCGGGCGTCAATAATTTTGTCAATGCCATTTCTTTTTATTTTCTGATTTAAAAGGATATATTAAGTTCTGAATCAAAAACAAAGTTTCTGTTATATTAACAGTGAAATAAAGAATTGTGGAGACCAAATACTTTTGTCAATTTCGACATCTTTTTAGAGAAAATTGTAAGTTATTTGAAAAAGGTGCAAGGGTACCAACATTTTTGGCCACGACTGTGTAGACATATATACACACTTTATACCCCTTTGAAGTATTAAAAACAAGACCGAAAGTCTAACAGCGACGTAGCCCGGTTTGTAAAATATTATAAACCACAAACACATATAATTAGCTTTTTAAACAGTCGCGAATGCTGCTTATACAAAGGGAAAGGTGACCCTCTGGACTGTGGCTCGTATCGAGCGATAAAGTTATTGGAGCATGGAATGAAGGTATTGGAAAGGGTGTTGGAGGGGAGGATAAGGAAGAAAGTGAAGATTGACGAAATGCAGTTTGGATTTATGCCAGGAAGAGGAACGACAGATGCGCTTTTTATTGTGAGGCAGTTGCAGGAGAAGTACATGGTGAAGAGGAAGAAGTTGTTTCTTGGGTTTGTTGATCTGCAGAAAGCATTCGATATGGTTCCACGTGAAGTAATGACATGGGCATTGAGGAAGTTAGGAGTGGAGGAATGGTTGATCAGAGTAGTGATGGCAATGTACAAAAGAGCGCGCACAGCTGTAAGGACGAAGGACGGGAACAGTGGTGAGTTTGAGGTGAAGGTGGGAGTGCATCAGGGGTCGGTACTAAGTCCACTACTATTTGTAGCTGTGATGGAGGTGCTGGCTCGGAACGTAAAGGAGGGTTTACCGTGGGAGTTGTTGTATGCAGATGATCTGGTGTTGATTGCAGAAAGTATGGATGGACTGAAGGAGAAGATGAACAAGTGGAAGGAATGTATGGAGACAAAAGGTCTGAAGGTGAATATCGGAACAACGAAGGTGATGGCAAGTGGTAAAGCATGTGGTGAGGTGGAAAGAACTGGGAAGTGGCCGTGTGCTGTGTGCAGGAAGGGTGTCGGAGTGAATTTCATTCAATGTACAATGTGCGCTGAGTGGGTTCATCAAAAATGTAGTGGTTTGAGAGGGTCATTAACCAGTGTGGCAGCTACATTCAAGTGTAAGGTGTGCACAGAGGGAGCTACAGATGGAGGAAATGTTGAGTTGGATATTGGAGACGGCGTGAAGCTGGAAGGTGTGAAACATTTTGTTACCTAGGAGACATGCTGAATGGAGAAGGTGGCTCAGACTCGGCAACGGTTGCTCGAGTGAGCTGTGCATGGAAGAAGTTTCGGGAACTGAGTGGCGTGCTGACGAGGAGGGGAGTGTCGTTGAAGCTGAAGGGAAAGCTGTATACTGCATGTGTGAGAAGTGTTATGATTTATGGGAGCGAGACATGGGTAATGAACGTAGAGCAGCAACGAAGGCTGGAAAGGGTGGAAATGCGAATGGTTCCGTGGATGTGTGGACTGGAGTATCGTTGAGAGAGAGAGGAAGACAAATGATGAATTGCGAAAGATGATGGGAATAGAGCCTGTGATGGATGCTGTGAAGAGAAACAGTTTGAGATGGTTTGGGCATGTGTTGAGGAAGGATGAAAGTGACTGGTTGAGAAAAGTGATGGAAATGAATGTAGAAGGAAGTAGAGGATGGGGAAGACCGAGAAAGATTTGGCTGAAGATGGTCGAAGAAGAAATGCGGGCAAGGGGTTTAAGAAGGGGAGATGCAGAAAATAGGGCAAAATGGAGAAGATTGTCATGGGGACCGCAAGGCTAATCCCCGCTCTTGCATAGAACATGGCCTTAAAATGCATGTTGTTGTATGCAAGTGTGTGATTCAAATTGGCGCCCCTTTATATGAACTTTTCTCGAGCATTACTTGGTTCCTCCTCAGAACACAAGGGTAGTCCAGCATGCACACGAGATTTTTTGAATGCCCTTATTTTGTATTACTAGGGCATGCCCGTACTATATATATATCTAAAATTATATCCCCCCCCCCTCTATTTACATGAAATGGTTTGGTCCAAAGCGAACGGCTTGCGAGTACGGTGACAATCCCCCCCCTCTATTTACATGAAATGGTTTGGTCCAAAGCGAACGGCTTGCGAGTACGGTGACAATCCCCCCCCTCTATTTACATGAAATGGTTTGGTCCAAAGCGAACGGCTTGCGGAGTTTGGTAAAGAAATCGCCATAACGTGCACAAACGCGCAGGAAAGCGAAAGAATCGCAAATTAGTTTTAATTAGTTTTAAAACATAGTTTAACGCCAACATAGCGGCAACATAGTTTGCCAACGTGAAATAAATGAATACGCTCTCAAATGTGCCGTCCGAGGCAGAGTCTGTTCGGCACGTTCGGCACACGTGATAGCTCGCTGCTCTCTGATTGGTTGAATCGTTTTTTGGACATAGCTCGGTAACTACTTGTCCGATTAATATGAAACCTTGAAAAGGCACATCCTCGGGTCCCCAGCAATATACCTGGCAAGTTTCAAGTATATCGAACCCGTGGTTGTCGAGAAACAGCGGTCACAGACATACATACATACATACATACATACATACACACAGAGATTACTGGAATTATAGATAGATTTGGCGTTTTCTACAAGCTATGGAATGTCCCTTCTTTTCTATACTTTGCCACATGGCACATACCCTCATATATAGGGGCCTTTTCTATGCCCCTGGCATTTTACCCAATAATCTATCTATAATTCCATTAATCTCTGTGTGTATGTGTGTGTGTATGTATGCGACAACGATTTCTCGACAACTACCGGTCCGATATACTTGAAACTTGCCAGGTATATTGCTGGGGACCCGAGGATGTGCCTTTTCAAGGTTTGAAATTAATCGGACAAGTACTTACCGAGCTATGGCGATTTAGCCGTTCGCCGTTCGCTTTGGCGTTGCGAATGGACCAAACCATTGCATGTAAATAGAGGGGGGGGGGTTCTGTGGTCGTTGCGAATGGACCAAACCATTCATGTAAATAGAGGGGGGGGATTGTCACTGTACTCGCAAGCCGTTCGCCGTTCGCTTTGGCGTTGCGAATGGACCAAAACATTTCATGTAAATAGAGGGGGGGGGGATATAATTTTAGATAGATATATAGTACGGGCATATATATAGTACGGGCATGCCCTAGTCTATCTATAATTCCACTAATCTCTGTGTGTATGTTTGTATGTTTGTCTGTGACCGCTGTTTCTCGACAACCACGGGTCCGATATACTTTAAACTTGCCAGGTATATTGCTGGGGACCCGAGGATGTGCCTTTTCAAGGTTTCATATTAATCGGACAAGTAGTTACCGAGCTATGTCCAAAAAACGATTCAACCAATCAGAGAGCAGCGAGCTATCACGTGTGCCGAACGTGCCGAACAGACTCTGCCTCGGACGGCACATTTGAGAGCGTATTCATTTATTTCACGTTGGCAAACTATGTTGGCGTTAAACTATGTTTTAAAACTAATTAAAACTAATTTGCGATTCTTTCGCTTTCCTGCGCGTTTGTGCACGTTATGGCGATTTCTTTACCAAACTCCGCAAGCTGTTCGCTTTGGACCAAACCATTTCATGTAAATAGAGGGGGGGGGGGGGGGGGGATTGTCACCGTACTCGCAAGCCGTTCGCTTTGGACCAAACCATTTCATGTAAATAGAGGGGGGGGATTGTCACCGTACTCGCAAGCCGTTCGCTTTGGACCAAACCATTTCATGTAAATAGAGGGGGGGGATATAATTTTAGATATATATATAGTACGGGCATGCCCTAGTCTATCTATAATTCCAGTAATCTCTGTGTGTATGTATGTATGTATGTATGTATGTATGTATGTATGTATGTATGTCTGTGACCGCTGTTTCTCGACAACCACGGGTCCGATATACTTGAAACTTGCCAGGTATATTGCTGGGGACCCGAGGATGTGCCTTTTCAAGGTTTCATATTAATCGGACAAGTAGTTATCGAGCTATGTCCAAAAAACGATTCAACCAATCAGAGAGCAGCGAGTTATCACGTGTGCCGAACGTGGCGAACAGACTCTGCCTTGGACGGCACATTTGAGAGCGTATTCATTTATTTCACGTTGGCAAACTATGTTGCCGCTATGTTGGCGTTAAACTATGTTTTAAAACTAATTAAAACTAATTTGCGATTCTTTCGCTTTCCTGCGCGTTTGTGCACGCGATGGCGATTTCTTTACCAAACTCCGCAAGCCGTTCGCTTTGGACCAAACCATTTCATGTAAATAGAGGGGGGGGGATTGTCACCGTACTCGCAAGCCGTTCGCTTTGGACCAAACCATTTCATGTAAATAGAGGGGGGGGATATAATTTTAGATATAGATATAGTACGGGCATGCCCTAGTCTATATATGATGCGAGGTAGAAATCTCGCAACCCATTGGTTGGTATCCATGGGGAGTGAGATTTCTCCCTGACCGTTCCAGAGAGGGGTGAGAACAGCCTGGGGTAGACAGATAACACAAACATGCCCCTATATTTGCATACGTAATAAACAGACAATATTGAGGCTCCCTGGAAACTTTTGCTTCCCGAGAAACTTTTGCTTCATCCCTACAGACCCTGTGTTTGTGTTCCTTTTACACTGTCAGCACTCTGTTGCTCTTTATCTACCTTTTCCATCTCTCTCCGTTTTGTCTCGCCCGTGCTCCCTTTGCCCTTGACACCACAACACCCGTTCGTGTTCCTGGCACAGCCCTCGACTCGCCAAGCTGCACAACTGGAACTCCAAGGATGGAAACAAAGCCGTGGAAAAGGTTTGTCGGTTTTGATTCGACATAGATCGGAAATCGGGTGCAAGTCACAGTGTAACTCTGTAAAATTTAGCATTTTTTGAGTTCTCTTTCTGTACTTGGAATGACAACTTGATCTGTTTATTTTAACCTTTAGATACATGTACAATTAAAATTTGTGTCACACTTTTGGTGAACTCCTGCGCACCTCCCAAAAATAACACCTGCCTAGACTTGTACAATATTTACTCCATTGGTGCATACAAAAGGGGCAGTATGTGTTTTGGGAAATGGGAAGGACGGAGAAAATACCAGTGTGTGTGTGTGTGTGTGTGTGTGTGTGTGTACGTGTGTGTACGTGTGCGTGTACGTGTGTGTGTACGTGTGTGTATACGTGTGTGTATGTGTGTGTGTGTGTGTGTGTGTGTGTGTGTGTGTGTGTGTGTGTGTGTGTGTGTGTGTGTGTGTACGTGTGTATGTACGTGTGTGTGTGTGCATGTGTGTATATATGTGTGTGTGTGTATGTGTGTGTACGTGTGTGTATGTATGTGTGTACGTGTATGTATGTGTACGTGTGTGTGTGTGTATGTGTGTGCATGTACGTGTACGTGTGTGCATGTGTGTGTGTGTATGTATGTGTGTGTGTATGTTTGTGTGTACGTGTGTGTGTGTATGTGTGTGCATGTACGTGTGTGCGTGTATGTGTGTACGTGTACGTGTGTATGTGTGTGCATGTGCGTGTACGTGTGCATGTGTGTACATGTATGTGTGTACGTGTGTTTGTACGTGTGTGTGTGTGTCCGTGTGTGTGTGTGTATGTGTGTACGTGTGTGTGTGTGTCCGTGTGTGTGTGTATGTGTACGTGTGTGTGTGTACGTGTGTGAGTGTACGTGTATGTGTGTACTTGTGTGTGTGTGTGTGTGTGTGTGTGTATGTGTGTGTGTGTGTGTGTGTGTGTGTGTGTGTGTGTGTGTGTGTGTGTGTGTGTGTGTGTGTGTGTGTACTTGTGTGTGTGTGTGTGTGTGTGTGTGTGTGTGTACTTGTGTGTGTGTGCGTGTGTATACCATGTGGTATTATTGTGCGAGTGTCTCTCAGGAACTGAAAGAGTGCGCTGGTAGGCTGTTTGTGGATTCTGCTCCTGAGTTCCTCGTACCTGAGGTAGGTTGACGAACACGGTGCGCGTAACGCTGAAGTATTGCCCGGAATGCAACTGCTACTCGGACATATTCATCCTTTAGTAAAAAACTGGCTGTTTTAAATGAGGATGTTGTAAATGAATGAATAAAACGTTGCCGTTTTAAATGTTGTAAATGAGGCTTCCTTTAAATGCCGTTAAATTTGGACCATCGTTACCCATCTTTTAC
Organism: Myxine glutinosa; assembly: GCF_964187855.1. Taxonomy (NCBI): domain Eukaryota; kingdom Metazoa; phylum Chordata; class Myxini; order Myxiniformes; family Myxinidae; genus Myxine; species Myxine glutinosa. The sequence continues at coordinate 61,684,588 of NC_136265.1, forward strand.
CTGAATTCCCGGAAGGTCGAGTCCTATGAAATATATCAATGATCGCTTAAAAATCGATCCTATTATTGCACCTCGTGCACAAGCTCACAACTTGTGGAAATGACCCACGCATCCCCACAGAAGGACCTGCTTGACCTGTCGACGGTCGACGCAATCCTGATATCAAACTACCACTGCATGCTGGCGCTGCCCTACATCACCGAGCGATCCGGGTTTTCTGGACCGGTTTTCGCCACCGAGCCCACGTTGCAGATTGGCCGGTGAGCTGGACAAGTGCTCGAACGCTGCACCATGCTTACTGCATTTCATTATCTCCACGCTTTTTAAAAACAAAGTGAAATGGGAGGATATTGTAATCGGTTCCGTTTGTCCTTCCGTCCGTTTGTCCGTCCGTCACGCTATCTTCTCCTAAATGGGTGGGCAGAAATTCACCAAACTCGGTCGTTTTTTGGATTTGAACCCCGGTTCATGCCACATGTGGTGGGGACTTAGGGTCACAGCGCTGGGTCAAAATGGGGAAATTTCTTTTTTTTCTTCTCAAAACATTTTTTTTTTTTGTATACAGGATCGAGGCTCGTGAAAGAGCTAACATTTATCACACAAACAAATCAAACAGACACACAAAGTATATAATAAGGGGAGCGGTAGCCAAGATGGGGAGATAGGGGGAAGCACACAAACACAACATTTGAGAGCAGGGACATCGGGAGATCTGTGGGAGGGAGAGGGCTTGGGGGGAGGAGGCGGGCGTGGGAAGGGGGGGGGGGGGGGGAGAGAAGTATAAAACACAAGCACACTGCTCGGACTCCCAGGAGAGAAGTATAAAACACAAGCACACTGCAAGGACTTCCAGGAGAGAAGTTGGTATTTCAAATAAGTGTATCTGGGGTGAAATTAACGGGGGTAGAAAAGATCAAGGTTTTGGATGGGGGAAGATAAGAGATGGTGGTGAACAGCTGTTTTAAAGACCTGGAGGGAGGAGTGGGATTGAAGAGAGTGAGGGAGTTTGTTCCAGAGGCGGGAGAAAAGAGGAATGAAGGAGTGAAGGTGAGCAGCGAGTCTTGATTTTGGCAGTTTGACCATAAGAGGGTTGCTGGCAGATCTTGTGCGACTTGTAGGAATATTTGAGGGACAGAGCCCAGAGAGAGCTGGGGGGGCAAGGCCGGAGAGGAGTCGGAGAGGAATAATATTTCTAGTGCAACCTTTTGCCATCTTTAAACTTTGTTTTAAGTGGGAAGCGTGGGATTTGCGATGGCGCGCCATTGAATTCCTTCGCTCCAGTTTCTGAGCAAACGGGTGTTTTTACCATTCCTCTGACCTGAAATACCGAGTGTAAAGGGTCATATGATTCACAACTGGGAATATGTATGTTGCCTGAGGAGGAAGATGAGGAGGAGGGGGATGAGTATGACAATGGGAGAGGAGGAGGTAAAAGGAGTCGTCGTCTGGCAGGGGGGGTGTCCCACAATAGGTTTGGCTAAGGGATGATAAAATACAAAAAAAGAGAACAATTATAATAACAAATGTAAATCTGTTATACTTGTTAGAATGTAAAACAAGCGTGCTCTTAATGAACTCAACACACACTTTGCTATGACCTTGCACGGAGTTACCAGCCCTTGACCTTTCCAGATTGGCCTCATATTTGCCACCTCCTTCCTATGACGTTTGTACACCTATGCAACAGCTTAACACATCTAATGCACCTCATCTGAACAATGTGCCTACCCAATTGATCAACTAGTTTTCCCATGAGATATCACTACAATCTTTAACAAATGTTTACAAAGAGGATGTTTCCCAAATATATGGAAGAATGATTCGGTCTGTGCTGTACCAAAGTGTCCCATACTGACTGAGTACAAACAACTAACACTAATCTCAGTCGCTCCTATTCTTATGCCTCCGCCAACGAAACACCAAAGAAGTGTTTTCAGGTTGTCCATCCGGCTGTCAGTCCGTCCGTCTGTCTGTTTGTCTGGCCTTGATATGTTTTCATTACCACGATAACTTAAGAACGGCTGAAGAGGTCTTTGTCAAACTTGGTGCAGGTATGTATAATGAGGTAAAGATGAACCGATTAAATTTTGGGGTCACAAGGTCAAATGCCAAAGGTCAGAGGTCATGTTAGGTAAACGTCCTGTTACCGCGATAACTTGTGAACCAGTGATGGGATTCTGACCAAAGTTGGTACAAGTATGTGTTATGATGCATATATGAACTGATTTCATTTTGGGGTCAATAGGTCAAAGATTAGAGGTCATGTTAACTTACAATTATTTCATTACCACGATAACTTAAGAATGGCTGTAGGGATCTAAGTCAAACATGGTACAGGTATGTATAATGATGAAAAGATGAACTGATTAGATTTTGGGGTGAAGAGGTCAAAGGCCAGAGGTCATGTTAAGTAAAATTTATATTTCCGTGTCAACAAGTGATGGGATTTTGAACAAACTTGGTATAAGTGTATATGATGCAAAGACGAACTGATTGGATTATGGCATCAACAGATCAAAGGTCAGAGGTCATGCCAGGTAAAAATGTGATAACTTGAGAACAGCTGAATGGATTTAAATCAAACTTGGTACAAGTATGTATAATTATGTAAACATGAACTGATTAGATTATGACGTCATTCGGTCAAAGGTCAAATGTCCCGTTAAGTAGAAATTCTGTTACTGTTCTAACTTGTGAACCGGTGATGGGATTCTGACCAAAGTTGGTACAAGTATGTATTATGATGCATATATGAACTGATTTGATTTTGGGGTCAATAGGTCAAAGATTAGAGGTCATGTTAACTTACAATTATTTCGTTACCACGATAACTTAAGAATAGCTGTCGGGATCTAAGTCAAACATGGTACAGGTATGTATAATGATGAAAAGATGAACTGCTTAGATTTTGGGGTGACGAGGTCAAAGGCCAGAGGTCATGTTAAGTAAAATTCATGTTTCCGTGTCAACTTGTGAACAAGTGATGGGATTTTGAACAAACTTGGTATAAGTGTATATGATGCAAAGATGAACTGATTGGATTATGGCATCAACAGATCAAAGGTCAGAGGTCATGCCAGGTAAAAATGTGATAACTTGAGAACAGCTGAATGGATTTAAATCAAACCTGGTACAAGTATGTATAATTATGTAAACATGAACTGATTAGATTATGGCGTCATTCGGTCAAAGGTCAAAGGTCAGATGTCTCGTTAAGTAGAAATTCTGTTACTGTTCTAACTTGTGAACCAGTGATGGGATTCTGACCAAAGTGGGTAGAAGTATATATATGATGCAAATATGAACTGATTATATTTTAGCATCAAAGGTGACGAGTTGTGATTTCGGTGAGGTTTTCGCATTTGTGATCTTTTGTGAGATTTTTTTTGCGAGAATTTGCGAGAAAGTTTCTGCTAAATCCGCTCATCCGGCTTGCTTTGTCTTACCGTCATTGGAACCTCGGAGCGAATACAAATCGACAAAACGAGGAATTCAACAAAGTTGAGCTGCACAGTCCGGTTCGGAGAAAAGTGGGGAATCCCCGTTTCTAGAGTAGGCGGGAAATCCCTTACAAAACAATCGGTTTCATTGATTGCAAACTTCAAACAAACGGAGATAAATGTTTTGATGAAAAAAAAAGAAAAAAGCGCAGGCCTAGTTCGTGGTTCAGTGTAATTTTTTTTTCAAACAAATTGAAAATTTCTTTTTTTAATTACTTCTTTTTTTCTTTTTTTTTGAAATTTAATTTCTTTCTATCTTGGCGAAAGCAGCTTGTGTCGTGCTATTCCATATGTGCACGTAGAGGGCCAGCTCTTATGGAGAACACTGTTTGGGCCTCGCCCATTTAGCGTTTGATGATTCGAGAGAGTTAATTTATTTATCCGAAGCATTTGCACGTAAGGAATGAAAGCAGAGCGGTGATACGATCTGTGGGTTTGAGGTATACAGTGGTACGAGTGCACCATTTGTGTTTAGTTGAGAGATGAACACTTGCCGTACCTCCGATTTCATTCTTTGTTTGATTTGAGATCACGTTATGCGTCCTGCAGGCAGCTGATGGAGGAGCTTGTAACGCTGATTGAAAGAGTGCCCAAACCTCATGCTTCCTCGAAATGGAAGAACAAGGACGTTCTCCGGTACATGTATTTCTCGTATGTTCTCTTCCCACCTCCGTTCGATTCGTTTTATTTGACTCGTTTTTATCCTGTATTAACTTAGCGTTCTCTCACCCCCTCCCCTCACACCATTCAGCTCTCTTCCAAGTCCCTTGAAGGATGCGCAGGACATATGGTCGTGGAGACGATGTTACAGTCTCCAGGAAGTTAATTCGGCACTCAGCAAAGTTCGCCTCGTCGGCTTCTCACAGAAGAACGTGAGCCCCGGAGAGTGTCTATTGAATAATCTTACTATAATTCACCAAATGTCCGTCCGTCTGTCTGTCCGTCTGTCCGTTCCCAGGTACCGCAAAAGCGGCTGAACCGATCACAACGATATTTTGGGTGGGTAATCCTGGGACCCCCTGGAGTAAAATAGGCTATATTGTTTTTCCAATTTCAGCTTTGGTCTCCAGCATTTTCAGGTTTGGACTCCCGCATAACGTTATTGTCCCGGGTACCACAAAAGCGGCTGCACTGATACACCTCCATGCCGGTGGGATTCCCACGGGTCACCCCGCTAGTAAGAGTAATTCAGTAAAAGTTTTAAAATGCAAAAGGTGGACCGTGGACTTATCGTCATCGGAAGAAACTTTTACGGATTTAATTCCACTGGAGGAATCATGGCAACCTGCATCGATTAATAGCCGAGTAATTGTTTGGCGTAATTTGCAAACGGCAAGTCGGATCCAGTATCTTGTTGCTGATGTCACAGTAAGTATTGCGACCGGCACATCTTTGTGCCACGTCCCAACCACTCCAGCACTCGGAGCCAATCCTTGTCATAAAACTATGAAATGTTAATTTCCGACTTGTCTTGTTACCGCCAAGTCCCCCAAGGTCCGGAGTCACTGTGCGCCTCCGCTCCTTCGTCACTCTCTCTCTTCCCATCTGTGGAAACAGCTTCCACATTATCTTCGATCTCATTCTTGAAGGCAGCTGTTCACCGCCGTCTCGGTTCTTCCCCCATTCAGGGCCATGGTCTTTTAACCTCCCCGCCCAAGCCCACCTCCTTAAGTTTCCAGCTTTTCCTTCCTGAGAGTTTGCAACTTAAAAAAAATATAAAAAATTCCACCCCATGTGTCCTCCCTCATTTTCTTTATTTCTCAAAGTCTCCCTCTATTTTGTCTCACAACTCTGCTGTTGGTGTGTTTCCCCCTCTCTATCGACTGTTCCTTTTGTCCTGTTACTTCCTGATCCATTATAAGTTATATTTCCTTCAAAAGCCTCAACTTTGTACCCAATAAAAGAGTTTGTGAACAAATATGGCAAGGCAATTTAAAAAAAAAGTTTACTAGATTTTAGGAAACTACACCTGAGGGTACAGATAACTTGGTAATTTTATAAGAATATTCACTTTAACCCCGAGCGTCCTCCTCATCTCCCACATTCCTTCAAAGGATAGGTTGTAATGAGACTGTTGTGGAAATCAATCAAGTCCACAACTTTGTCCCATAGGTAGGTTTAATAGCAATCATATCTCTGGCAACATCCTGTAGAATACAATCATGCAATATATATCAGGATCTTGGCATCATATAGGAAGGATCGATAATATTAGTCAATGCAAGCAAGCCTAGAATATCTGCATGTACGTACCATCCGAGTCTACATGTCATAGAGTAAATGTCGCAGGAGTGGCCCGGAGCCGCAGACGTCCGAGGTCTTATAGACGCCTCTCAGTGGTTTAAGTGAACATCACACCTGGGTTCAACTTTGATACATTTTCACTACAGAGACCATGAGATGAGATGTCCGTTTAGTGCCGAACGTTAATTGCGTTCCTCAGGGTGACTCGTATGTCCACTTAAGCTGGCTGGTTGTGGTACGAATGGTGACTTTGCTAATTGTGTGCCCATAGGAGCTGTTTGGTGCTGTTTATGTGACACCGTTGAGCTCTGGGTACTGCCTCGGTAGTTGCAATTGGCTCATCCAGTCGGAGTATGAAAGAGTCGCCTACATGGCGAGCTCGTCGCTCTTCACCACGCATCCACAGGTACCTCGTTTTGACCAAGTCATCGATCGACCACTCCATGTGATTTTTATTTTAAAAATTCTCTCACCTCCATTAAGTACGTATGTGCATACGACGACCCTCTTTTTTTGCCATGCGTTCCCAGCCGATGGATCAAGCCCCCTTGCGAGGTTGTGACGTGCTCCTGCTCACCGGCCTCACCCAGTTCCCCACGGCGAACCCCGACAGCATGCTCGGGGAGTTCTGCAGCAACCTCGGTGAGGGGAATACGGTCATCCCTGCTCATTAGAGCACTAAACCTGGATGATAAATGTGTGGAGGCGTTCCCGTTACGGTCTAATGATGATGTGTCTTCAGTTTCATTACGTCTCCCCCTTCTCTTCTCTTAATCCTGTGTATTCCTAATGTTGAGACGTAATCTATAAATGCATTTCACAAACTTCGGAAGAACCTGGTTTCTCTAGTCCGTCCGATTCCCGGTTAGAGACGTAGTACGGGATTTCATCAAAGGAGTGAAAGTTGTTTGAAGTTGCCATATTGATGCAGATATGGTGCCAGTAGGGGGCGCTGCATTATGAAGTATGAAGTACCTTTAAATCTGGGGTGGGGAACCTCCGGCCTCCGGCCCGTATACGGCCCGCGAGACCGTTTGATCCGGCCCGCGAGGCAATTCATCTATCTATAATAAAAAAAGTTTTTTTTTTTTTTTTTTTTTTTTTGTATACAAGATCGAGGCTCGTGAAAGAGCGAACATTAATCACACAGAAAGACAAACCGACACATAAAACATATAACATCGGGAGCAGTAGACAAGATGGGGAGAGAGGGGGAAGAACACAAACACAACATTTGAGAGCAGGGACCGAGAGACATGGAGACATCGAGAGATCTGTGAGAGGGAAAGGGCTTTGGGGGGGGGGGGGGCATGGGAAGGGGGGTGGGAGAGGTATAAAACATATGGACACTGCCAGGACTTCCAGGAAAGAAGTTGGAATTTCAAACAAGGTGGATCTGGGGTGAATTAGCGGGGGTAGAAAAGATCAAGGTTTTGGATGGGGGAAGATAAGAGATGGTGGTGAACAGCTGTTTTAAAGACCTGGAGGGAGGAGTGGGATTGAAGGGAGTGAGGGAGTTTGTTCCAGAGGCGGGGGAAAAGAGGAATGAAAGAGTGAAGGTGAGCAGACAGCCGAGATTTCGGCAGTTTAACCATCAGAGGGTTGCTGGCAGATCTTGTGCGACCTGTAGGAATATTTGGGGGACAGAGCACAGAGAGAGCTGGGGATGCAAGGCCAGAGAGGAGTCGGTAGAAGACAGAAAGACCACCTACCTGCCTGCGGTGAGTGAGTGAAAGGCCCTCAGAGTTAGCTTCATCACGGGAGATTCCAATGATTCTGAAAGCTTTGGATTCAACAGCGTGAAGCCGAGCCAGGTGTGAGGCAGGAGCACCAGCCCATAGGGGAGAACAGTATTCCATTGAGCTGCGGATGAAAGCCTTGTATGTGGTGAGGAGCTCAGGTGTGCCTAGGAAGGACTTCGCACGACGGAGGATGCCCAGTCGGCGACTGGCTTTGGAGGCCAGCTTGGAAATGTGGTTTTCCCAAGAAAGATCATGGCAGATAGTGAGACCCAAAAGCTTGAGCGACAGAACTTCTTGGAGAGGATTGTTGAGAAAGTAGATGGGAGGGTTGTCCAGTCGATCTTTTCGGAGAGACATAGTAAGAGTGTGAGATTTGTCCTCCCTTTGCTCGAGTTCTACAAACTGTATGTACGTGCTGAGGATTTTCCCATTCTGAGGAGACATGCACTGAAGTTTGCATCACTGTTTGGGACGACCTACAGCTGTGAGCAGTTCTTTTCAAAACTGACTCTTGCAAAGACTCGGTTCCGCTCAAGACTGACTGACCCAAACCTGCAAAACCAGCTGCGAGTAGCATCATCATCACTACCACCAGACACCAAACGCCTCGCCAAAGAGAAACAGTTCCAGCCATCGCATTAGGTGAGTCCGATATATGTATTCAATAATTTAGCATGGCCCTCGAAGGATGTTCTAAAAATCGAAATGGCCCTCGACAGGAAAAAGGTTCCCCACCCCTGCTTTAAATCCTCTGTGGTCTGTAGGAAACTTTCAGCTGAAAATAATAAAAATCCAAATTGACTGCATTTGTCCAGAAAAGAGTTTAGCCTTATTAAATCCGATTTTTATTTTAAAAAAATGCTTCCAGTTTACACGAAACGGGATAAAATCAAGATGAACGTACTCTCATTTGAGTGTAGCAGTTCGGAGTGTTGTACGTTACATAGATTCATTTGATACCAATCATGACTAACTCCTTCCGAACCTGTCCTTTGTTAGTACCTTCGTTAAGCAAGGTATGAATAACGGTGCATTGAAGTCCCGTTGTATGAAGATGCTTTGCACTCCATAGTCCGTAGCAGTCTCGATAACTGTGTGAGTGATTGGTGGTTAGTGCATGTCTTATTTCTTCAACAAATGGAAGAATGAAAGGAAGAGTCTTCCACTATTCAACTGTTTCGTTCTCCAAATGCAGCTGGCAGAATGGCGCACAGGTACGCACGCTCGCTTCTAAGCTCTGTAGCCTGTGTTCGAGTAACTGACATCCCGGTGTTTCACAGGAAGGGCGATTCATCAATGTGTGTGCCGTCCCTCGGATGGACGTTAACAGGTGTCGAGTCTGCCCGCATTCGTTGGTGAACGTTGAAGACCCACGGTGTCCTTCGCGAAGAGTAGACGAGATATTGCCTGCACCGTGGCCAAATTGCAAATTCCTGCCCTAACTACTGCTGGGAAGACGATGGCAAACCACCCAGTATAACCTTTGCTCAGGAAGCTGCTTTGGTGGCACTGACGCTCTGTGAAGCGTATGGTACGTCGGAGAGAGGCGAAGAGAGAGAGAGAGAGACAGAGAGAGAGAGGGAGAGAGAGACAGAGAGAGAGGGAGAGACAGAGAGAGAGAGGGAGAGAGGGAGAGAGAGAGAGAGACAGAGAGAGACAGACAGAGAGAGGGAGAGAGAGAGACAGAGAGAGAGGGAGAGACAGAGAGACAGAGAGAGAGAGAGGGAGAGAGAGAGAGAGACAGAGAGAGACAGAGAGAGGGAGAGAGAGAGAGAGGCAGACAGAGAGAGAGAGAGGCAGACAGAGAGAGAGAGGCAGACAGAGAGAGAGAGAGAGAGAGAGAGACAGAGACAGAGACAGAGACAGACAGACAGACAGACACAGACAGACAGACAGAGAGACAGACTGAGAGAGAGACAGACTGAGAGAGAGACAGACTGAGAGAGAGACAGACTGAGAGAGAGACAGACTGAGAGAGAGACAGACTGAGAGAGAGAGACTGAGAGAGAGACAGACTGAGAGAGAGACAGACTGAGAGAGAGACAGACTGAGAGAGAGACAGACTGAGAGAGAGACAGACTGAGAGAGAGACAGACTGAGAGAGAGACAGACTGAGAGAGAGACAGACTGAGAGAGAGACAGACTGAGAGAGAGACAGACTGAGAGAGAGACAGACTGAGAGAGAGACAGACTGAGAGAGAGACAGACTGAGAGAGAGACAGACTGAGAGACAGACAGACTGAGAGAGAGACAGACTGAGAGACAGACAGACTGAGAGACAGACAGACTGAGAGACAGACAGACTGAGAGACTGAGAGACAGACAGACTGAGAGACAGACAGACTGAGAGACAGACAGACTGAGAGACAGAGGGGGGGGGGGGAGAGAGGGAGACTGAGAGACAGAGGGGGGGGGGGGGGAGAGAGGGAGACTGAGAGAGAGGGGGGGGGGGAGAGGGGCTGAGAGAGAGGGGGGGGACAGAGAGAGACGGGGAGGACAGAGAGAGAGGGGAGGATGGAGAGAGAGAGAGAGAAAGAAAGAAAGAAAGAAAGAAAAAAAGAAAGAAAAAAAAACAGCAGAAAGAGTTCTCCAAAACAACTCGCCTTTGTAAACCTTTTACGTGCGCATGGCATTTTCCCAGTCTGTAAGTAAATTCAAGATGAGATTTTAAACAACTCGAAAGGCCATTCCAGAGATTCACGGATTTTCTTTTTGGGCAAATCCCGTGTTTAAGGTTTCTTCCTCTTCATTGAATTGCATCGCGTGCTTTACAGTCTATGAATAACGTGACCGGACTCGTTTCCGTGACCTGACATCAATCCGACTGTTCAATTTTGTAGCTGCAAAGTTCCCACAGCAGAAGATTTCCAAAAATAGGCCTTCGGGCGACACCCTCGTCACATAGTCAAAAGGTATCAGTTGGCCTGCTTTTGTGTCAGCAGTGCCACACTGGTTTGGTTAATATTTGCTCTTTCATAAGTACAGCTTCCTGACATCAATAGCTCGATTTATTTTTTTACGGTTTGAAGTGGAAATGCAAGAGTTGGCGTTAAAAGTCCATATTCCGCGTTTCCGTGTGTTGCATGATGTTGTTTCTCGAAGAGCCTTTTTGTTTTCACGGTTTGACCATCTCCCCTTTTCCCAGCGGTGACGGTGCGTGGTGGAGGAAACGTGCTTGTTCCGTGCTATCCCTCGGGAGTCATTTACGACCTCCTGGAATGCCTGGCTCAGTACATGGACTCCGCGGGCCTTACGGGTGTCCCCCTCTACTTCCTCTCACCCGTCGCCAGCAGCTCGCTCGAGTTCTCTCAGATCTTCTCGGAGTGGTGATCCCCTGCAGCTGCCCCATTCACTGTCACTCACATCGACTCATAGTACTCGACACCACCTCGCGTCCGTCATTAAATCCATCCCATTTTATGGGGCATTCTTATATTTTGCACAACCTCAGGTTGTGACGATGAAAGGATCACCTTCTCGATGAGGTAACAGGCCAGGTCCACGGCTACCAAACTACCAAAATGCATGGCTCCGAGTGCTCTACGCCTCACATAGCTCTTCTATTTTTTACACAATCTACATAAAAAGGACGCTGTCTATCCCGATTTGTATCTCCCCTTCACCGCTTTGCTCATCGTCACCAGACTTGGGAATACGGCATCCAAATTTACTTACACCACCTCCATTTATTTAATTCGGCCCAGTCAAAATTAGACTTTTCTTGAAGCATTAGCCGTGCTTGGGCAGCGCTTCGAGCCCCACCACCGTGGGATTGTTGTTCTCTGGCCCTCCCATCCTATCATGTCCCATCTTCCGTCCCATCACCCGTTTATGGGTATATCCGCTAGTTGATGAATAAAATGGATGGAATTAAGGGAACGTTGATTCAGATGTACGAATTTTCTTTGCTTCATTGCAAATTGCAATCCCTCGAGCATTCGTCACTCCAGCCCAGATTGCAATGGTGTGTCGTGGACAGACAGACAAACACGCCCTCTTTGGATATCCACCTTTGGAATAATAGTCTGAGCCCGAGTGCAGCAGCATCTGAGAGAAACCGCACTCCGTCATGCACTTCCCAAACCAACATTTCCCAACCTCACTCTTGACGTCAAGAAACACTCTCCTGAACAACGTAATTTGGTTATCGATGGTATTATATCAGTTATATCGGTTATATATCGTATTATATCGGTCTATATCGTATTATCGTATTATATCGGTGTCGTATTATATCGGTCTATATCGTATTATATCGGTTATATCGCATTATCGTATTATATCGGTTATATCGCATTATATCGGCATCGTATTATATCGGTCTATATCGTATTATATCGGACTATATCGTATTATATCGGTCTATATCGGTCTATATCGTATTATATCGCATTATATCGGTCTATATCGTATTATATCGGTCTATATCGTATTATATCGGTCTATATCGTATTATATCGGTCTATATCGTATTATATCGCATTATCGTATTATATCGTATTATATCGTGTTATATCGTTTTATATCGGTCTATATCGTATTATATCGTTTTATATCGGTCTATATCGTATTATATCGGTCTATATCGTATTATATCGCATTATCGTATTATATCGTATTATATCGTGTTATATCGGAATCGTATTATATCGGTTATATCAGCTACATCAGTTATATTATATCGGTTATCGATGGTGCAATTGATTAGGACGGCGGGCTTAATTTCCTCTACAAGAACGGTGTGTGCTACCCGAGGCCGCTGCTCCAGATGGAAGTTTCAGTCAGATCCACCTTCACCCAGAAGAAGACCAACAGGTTCATTCCCTATCCCCGGGTTTCTTAGTTCTCGTACGTTGTGTTATTCATGTCCGGCTCGTCCATCAGCTTTGGCCAATACAGGAACACATTGCAGTCATACTGAAGTTGGTGTTTCCATGTGCGGAGATCTGTCTGACATACACACAGATTGATGATTTTTGTCATTGAGCCAACAATATTATTGGTACCTGGATAAATATTCCAATGTATTTTGATTAATTATTTATTTATTTATACAGCGTCTCTTCTGCGATGCCAACTAAAACACAAACAAGTACAAATACATTCAAAGTACACCGCCCCATGCCAAATAATTGAATATGCTGCAGCGCGGCATTGCCGGGGTGCCTCCGGCGCCCGGCAATACCGCAATGCAGCTCATTGAGGCTGCATTGGGAGTGAAAGGTGTACACTAATTGATTGATTAATTGTATAATTAAAATCAATAAAAGATTATCACAAAATATTTTCATAATCAATTGGCTAATCGCATAACTAAACCACTAGTGCTTCATCCGAAGATGTATCTTTTAGAAATTTAATTAAATAAGTCATTTATAAAAAATTAAATAATTAATTGATTACTCAATAAATAATTAATCGATTAATCAATAAATACTTAATAGATGAAATGATTAATCAATAAATCAAAAATATCCTTGATAGCCACATCACTTGGTCACTCATGTCCAAATATTAGCTTCCCAGCTCAAAAGGTGCCTGAGATATTGGCCAAATGAGAAAGAAAATAAATAAATGATTAATAATGAAAATAAATAAATAATAATCATAAAAAAATTAAATTATTAATCAATTTGGTCAGAGAACACATAAACTACCACTATTTCATCAGAATCTGTAACTTTAAAAAAAAAAAATTTTTTGTCATTAATCGAATAATTAAATAATTAATCGATTAATTGATTAATTAATAAATCAAAAATATCCTTTGCAGCCAAATCACCTGGTCATTGGCATGTCCAAATATCAGCTTCCTAACTCAAAAGGTGCCTGAGTTAATAATGGTCAGAAGAGAAATGAAATTTAATTAATTAAATAAGTACTTAATTAAACGCTAATAATTAAATAACTCCTCAATTAATTGATTATTCAAAAAACAAAAAATACCGTATTTGACAAAGGACTTGCTCACTACTGTGCCGAAATTTCAGCTTCCTAGCTCAAAGGATGGCTGAGATATCGTCCGGACAACCAAGAAAGAAAACAAACAAGCAAGAAAACAAACAAGAAAACAAACAAGAAACCAGAGTGAAAACTGAGTACTCTCTTTCAGCGTGCGTCACTGCCGAGCCCCCTTTGGTGCCCGGCAATGACGATTTGCAATGCCTGGAGATGGCATAGGAAAGGAGCGGTGTACAATTATTTCGGATGATGACTTGTATTGTTGCTTTATTACTCATGTGTAACATACATCTTGGAATTGTGGTTAAGAACGTTTAAATTTATTGAAGAGGCTCATTCTTGGACTTGGTGTTTCTTTTTCAGGCTCTGCCGCTCCAAGCAGTCCAAGGCTTACCTGCCAGAGCCTCCTTTCATCCACGCAGAGGTAAAAGTGCAAATTCAATATTTACATCCAGGACAGCTCAGATGTACCTTACCTGCCCAAACGTTGTCTGGTCTTGATTTACTTGTGTCTTTCTACGGTTATTGAGACTCATGAAAGGGTGGAATAAAAGACTGTAAAGCGTCAACTGACAGAAGATTGGGTGAAGAGGAAACGGTAATATGTGAGAGATGCCATTGATTTTGAGAGCTATAGATTACACAGAATGTAGGAGAGACTGAGGTGATGCAGTAGCACCAGCCCATAGGAGAAAGCAGGACCCCATTGGGCTACGGACAAAGGACTTGTAGTCTGAGTAGCTCTGGTTTACCATTGTGCACCCATAAAAAAACCACCTTTAGACCAACCAACAAAACCAACATTACCCATACTGTGGTGAAATTGAAAATTCCATCCCTGCCACAATAGGAAGGCCACAGCACTCTCCTTCGAGATGAGGAAATATACGAGCAGTTTCAGTATTTGTGAATAATCAAAAGCATGCTGATGATGCCTTGTGTGTTCCATTAACCATGTAGGTCGTGTGTGTGTGTGTGTGCATGTGCGTGCTGCAGCTCCTGCATTCCAACAGACTCAAACACTTCACCAGTATCAACGGAGACTTCAGCACCGAGTTTCGTCAGCCATGCGTGGTGTTTGCAGGACATCCGTCCCTCCGATGTGGAGACGCCGTTCATTTCATGGAACTATGGGGTCGCTCGAGCCTCAATACAGTCATCTTTACAGGCAAGTTGCATCCCTAATACACGGGCTGCCTTTGCATTCATACAGTTTGGTCTAAACCCCATCCAACTTGCCTAACGCTGCAGCCTGCATATACAACAAACAGGCATTTTAAGGCCATTTTCCCTGCTAGAGCAGGGGTTAGCCTTGCGGTCCCCATGACAATCTTCTCCATTTTGCCCTATTTTCTGCATCTCTCCTTGTTAACCCCCTTGCCCGCATTTCTTCTTCCACGATCTTTAGCCAAGTCTTTCTCGGTCTTCCCCGTCCTCTACTTCCTTCTACATTCATTTCCATCACTCTTCTCAACCAGTCACTTTCATCCTTCCTCAACACATGACCAAACCATCTCAACCTGTTTCTCTTCACAGCATCAATCACAGGCTCTATTCCCATCATCTTTCGTAATTCATCATTTGTCTTCCTCTCTCTCAACGATACTCCGCACATCCACCGAACCGTTCGCATTTCCACCCTTTCCAGCCTTCGTTGCTGCTCTACATTCATTACCCATGTCTCGCTCCCGTAAATCATAACACTTCTCACACATGCAGCATACACCTTTCCCTTCAGCTTCAACGACACTCCCCTCCTCGTCAGCACGCCACTCAGTTCCCGAAACTTCTTCCATGCACATCTCACTCTAGCAACCGTTGCCGAGTCTGATCCACCTTCTCCATTCAGCATGTCTCCTAGGTAACAAAATGTTTTCACACCTTCCAGCTTCATGCCGTCTCCAAGATCCAACTCAACATTTCCTCCATCTGCAGCTCCCTCTGTGCACACCTTACACTTGAATGTAGCTGCCATACACATGCTATAAACATGCCATAAATATGCAGCCTGCATATCTTCACTGAAAATTACAATCTATCCTTCTTTCTTACTGATGGAAGTTACAGGATGTACTTCTAAAGTGTTCTCCTCCTCGTTGGCAATGCTTCTTGAGCCATAAACGAGACATGTTGCTCTGCTCTTTAAACCCGACCATGAACGTGTCGTCTCACACCTGCCGTGTGCTCCCGCAGAACCAGGCTTTAACCATCTGGACGCATTGGCGCCGTTTCAGCCCCTTGCAATGAAAGCTGTTCATTGTCCTATAGACACGGGACTGAACTTCCCGCAGGTTTCCAAGCTTTTAAAAGACATACAGGTACGTGTTTGATACGTGCACAGGCTGACGAGACTAGTGGCCCTTAAAATCTTCTCATGTGGTCTCACTCGTACCCTTCCGTTCATGCCTTTCCTCGCAGCCCGTCCATGTGATATGCCCAGAGCAGTACACGGCTCCCCCAGCTGCGCATCCCCATCGCTCGGACCTGCAGCTTGAGCGACAGCCACCCCCAAGCACTATGCACCGTGCTGAGGCTCTCACCCTGCCCGTGCGGAGGCGCTATGAGCGTGTGGAGCTCAGCCCGGAGGTGGACCTTTGCAAGCAAGCTTGGGAATATTTTTAGGGTGTTTGTGAATCTTTTGGCACATTAAACGTCAGTAAAACTATTGCTGCCTGCAGAAAGGGAGCTAGCCTCTAGCCTCTAGAGTCTAGTGTTAGTAAACCTCTGGTAGAAAGAGCGTTAACGATCCTCTACCCCACGACCCGACCGATACCTGCAGGTTGCCGAATCCCTGATTCCAATGGAGGTGAAACCAGGAATCTCTGTCGCAACCGTTATGGCTTCACTATCGACGCGCGACAACAAACACGTCCTGCAGGTAGCAGTCTGCTTACATGAAATCTTTCATTATTACTTCAGTGACATCTTCTGTGACATCTTCTGTGACATCTTCTGTGATGTCTTCTGTGACGTCTTCTGTGACATCTGACGTCTCTGTGACATCTTCAGTGACATATTTCCTGCGGAACATCCACACAATGTAAAATGCGACTTCCAAGTCCTCAACTCCCTCCCTCCACCTCCCAAGCTCTCTACCTATGCTTCCCAAGTCCTCTACCTTCCAACCCCAAGTCCTCTACCTTCCAACCCCAAGTCCACAACCTCTGCTTCCCAACCCCAAGTCCACAACTTCCACCTCCCAACCCTAAGGTTTCAATCCCTTCCCCATTCCAAGCCTTCAAAAAACCTCCCCCACCCCTCACCACAACTCTTCACTCTTCAACCCTTCCCCTCCCCCCCCCCCAAGTCAAGTCTGTCCTATATTTGCTTCCCTCTATCCCCCCCTCCCCCATCTTCCCAACCCCAACTCTGTCCTACCCCCTCCACCGCCTGCTCATAAACGCAAAGGGGAATTCCCACATCGATCAATACATTTTTTTCATTCCCACATCAAAACAGTAGAATATTTAACTCTTTTCTCTCCCCTATCATGCTATCACTGACTTCACTGAAACCACAATCAAAACAGCAACAGCATGGCTCCCATCCCAGTCCCTGTCCAACTCACAATCCCACGAGATATGCGGAAAACCCTTGGAATTGCAACTCTCAAGTGATTATGAGCAGCCTAATTGCGCCAATAAACGACCTTAAACCAATTATCTTCTTCCTGATGCATATATACACACCGGTAAAAGTAAACGATGGACAAAGACCTTTATAATGACACGGCCTTTATTGGCCCTGGTCGAGTCATTTCAGAGAAAATAGTCGGATATAATAGCAAGGACCCGCAGAATCTCTGCTTCAAAGAAAGCCCTTGCTCGAGAGAGTGCCACATAGTTATTTGGGCGGTGTATAGGCAGCAGATCACTGCCTCGATCACGCCGAAAAATAAAAACCCCAGTTTGAAGCAAAAACATGCCCACTGCCTATGTGCATATAAAACACCATGGTAACATAGCTCTGATAGATTCCAATTGCACTGGCCCAGAAGCCTTAAAACTGAGGCTTATGCTTACTTTGGCCTTCACAAGGCCCATGAAGCCTATCGGCTCAAACTTTTCAATATTTGATGATCCTTTTGACTGTCGCTTTGGTCGTTTCACACTGAAGGGAAAACCTATCGGAAGGTCATGACGATTGTGAAGATGTCTTTGGCTTCACATAGAAGTAAGCACCAACATGGCCGCCCTGTGATTTTTCAGTTTGCAACTGTGGTTGGAGTCAAGGCAGCTGTCCAATCAGTGGGTTGAAAGGAGCATTTCACATTGACGGATGGTCAACAACAACAACAGGCATTTTAAGGCCATTTTCCCTGCTAGAGCGGGGGTTAGCCTTGCGGGCCCCATGACAATCTTCTCCATTTTGCCCTATTTTCTGCATCTCCCCTTGTTAACCCCCTTGCCCGCATTTCTTCTTCCACCACCTTTAGCCAAGTCTTTCTCAGTCTTCCCCATCCTCTACTTCCTTCTACATTCATTTCCATCACTGTTCCCAACCAGTCACTTTCATCCTTCCTCAACACATGACCAAACCATCTCAACCTGTTTCTCTTCACACCATCCATGATGGATGGTCGGACAAGCATATTATTTATTATATAGATTAGGTTTCTCACTCTTTGATTCGTCTGTCCTTACATTATAACTTGTCTTTCCTAATGTGTTTTAACTAATGTGCTCCTTCCCGAGTAGTTTCCATTCACAAATACTACCCCTTACCCCTCCCCCTTTATCTTGTATATTGTGATACTTGCGTCATACCTCAAACTTTCTCCTTTCCTCAACACCTAAATATCGTGCTCTGATAATTCTTTGATTCCCAACAAAGTTCAATCTTTTTTCCACGAGCCCCTACCCAAGACCCCTGCGTCATCCGCAAAGAAACGAAAGCGAGGAGAAGTCTTATCCCGAATGCCCCAACCCCTGCTCTGGGGAAGCGTCTCGGTCGATCGACTGCTGCAGAGCCTGGAAAAGGTGCGGACATTGTCAAATTCCTTCAATATTTGGTTTGGACTCCTGCATTCCACTGAGCGAGTCACTGGGTTTGGAAAAAGTATTTTGGGAAAGGTTTGAGTGCCATTGACTGGCTCTTACGTTCACTTTATTATCCTCGCCTGAGGAGAGGGTATTGCATTTGAGTCCGTTTGTCTGTCTGTTTGTTTGTTTGTCTGTTTGTTTGTCTGTCCGCACAGAATAAATATGATTTTCTCTGCAACCGTGGGTCCAATTGACAGGAAATTTTCACCATAGGTGCAACTCCACCTGCAGAATTTTTAATGATAATTACGATGTCATAGGTCACGTGGTTCGGCCGCCATCTTGGAAAAAATCGAGAAACTTTGCACCTCTATATCTCTGAAAGCGCTGAATAGAAAAAATTGAGACATGGCTCATTGTAAAGAACTCTCCATGGGGAATAAAATATGTTATGATGTCATTGGTGCCTCCTTTATGACGTCATAATTCGACAAGTACAAAACTTCATCCGATCAAGATGAAATTTATTGAGCATAATCTCGGAATAAATTCGTTTAGGAAAAAAAATGACGTCATCGGTCACGTGGTTCGGCCGCCATATTTGTTTTAACACAAAAGCCTTAAAAACTACTGAAAATATATCCTGGCGAGGGTTTGCATTCTCTGATTGCTCTTTCTTGTTAATTTTGTTTGAAATGTGGATGTGCCGAGACGAGTCTTGCCAGCCACACGATTGGTTGAATGTTTGAGAGAGACTATATATATATATATATATATATATATATATACACATAAATATATATATATAAATTATTTTGCCGTGAGTTAGACTATTGTGAGTATCTTACGAGTAGACATACAGTTAAGTTTAAATGCTTTGCGTACAGTAAAGTTGTCTTCTCAAAGATTTCAATCCTCTCGGCACGTCTCCTCTTCCGAAAATCTTTTTGTTACCATTGGTGTGGAATGTTGTGATTTCCCAACCTGATGTGGTAACGACGTGTGTGTGCGTGTGTGCGCTTTTAAGTAAAGGCGTCGACGTTCATGGAAGATCAGAACAACACTACAGGGTGCAGTTGATGGATACACAACATGGGGAAACGGGGTGGGACAAAACTGATTCACCCCAACTCGAGGAGAACAACTGCAGGTGAAGGGTGAAAACCGGGTCTCGGCGGGTTTAGTGATGCTCAGTAGTGGAAATGGGAGAGACCACTAGGTGGCGGTGTGGCTGGTGTCGCAATGCCCGGCAGAGGAAATGGGAAAGACCTTGAGGGCAGTGTACAGCAGACAAATCCTGCAGGGAAGAGCTTGGAAAAATGGACTCAGGAAGACGGTTTTTGGGTGAGAAAAGGCATATGTGATGGAATGGAGTTGAGCGTTTGGTTTAGACATGGAGAGGAATAGACATGACTCTTTTATAAACGACTTTATTTATTTGCCAAATTACCATGAAGATGCTCAATTCCAAATGTGCCATCTTCACAACTCAGAGAATTTCCTTGCACATCCCGGTTTTTTTGGCCAATCACACACATCGAGGTGTGTCTCTTGCTAGCACTGTGTCACACATGAGATGTTTGCGATCGATCGTTTTGGCCAGCAAGATGTGGTTCAGCTTGACTCTGTTTACATAAATAACTTGATGGTATTCATCGAATACTTACCCTGTGCAGTCAATTTTGTGCGAGCCAACTCTTCTGTTTTTGAAGTTTTTTTCTTTGATCTTATATGGCTGCAAAAGCACGTGAATGATGACATCATAAATTTATATTCTCTAATATAATTGTTGTGTAGATCACACTCAATAAATTTCAAACTGATCAGACTAAGTGTTGTCTCTGTCGAATTATGACGTCATAATTAAGGCACCAATGATGTCATCGTTAACAACACTTATTCCCCATATGGAGTTCTTTACAATGAGCCACGAAATGGAGTTGAGCGTTTGGTTTAGACATGGAGAGGAATAGACATGACTCTTTTATAAACGACTTTATTTATTTGCCAAATTACCATGAAGATGCTCAATTCCAAATGTGCCATCTTCACAACTCAAGAGAATTTCCTTGCACATCCCGGTTTTTTTGGCCAATCACACACATCGAGGTGTGTGTTTTGGAGATGTGGAGGTGCAACGTTTTTTGGTTTTTCTAAGATGGCACCTGTACCACATGACATATGGCCTCTTAATTCTCATTTTAAAAATCTACAGGCGGAGTCGCTCCTTTGTTCTAAATTTTGTGTTCATCGGACTAACAGTTGCAGAGGAATTTTTTTTTCATACTGATCAGATCAAGCGTTATACTTGTCGAATTATGACGTCATAATGAAGGCACTGATGACATCATCATTGACATATCTTATTCCCCATGGGGAGTACTTGACAATGAGCCTTGTTTCAACTTTTTCCATTGAGCGGTTTTGGAGATATAGAGGTGTAACGTTTTTCCAAGATGGCGTCCATACCACGTGACCTATGACGTCACAATTATTAATAAAAAAATTATACAGGCGGAGGTGCTCTTATGGTAAAATTTCGTGTCAATCAGACCAACGGTTGCCGAGAAAATGAATTTTAAAAATTCAGACGTACGCACGCACGTCACACATACGCACCCGAATGCCTAACCCTGCTTTTCGCTTCGCGAGCGCAGGGTAATAAAGGTGTGTGCATATTCCGTAAAATAATCCCATCACATCCTGTTTGTAACTGAACTGGTTTTTTGTTTTCCTCCATTACTTTAAGCAACGGTGATGGTTGTGTTAAAAATGTTAATGCTCGACACCATATGATAAACTGGTAACTGAATGAACTGCGTTCCCCTTCCATTTTCAATGCCACAATTACTAACCGAATGCTTTACAAGATCATGGCAGGTGTTTAACGTTTTTTTTTTTTTCATTAACCCACAATTGGTACCTTGGCGCTTGATGCCAAGTGATGCCAAGCTTCCCGGTTCTATCCCATGCAATGTCGATTTCTCCATTGATTGTTATTGAGCCTCCCCCTATAGCATAGGGCAGTGGTTCCCAAACCTTCTTGTCCACGACCAAAAATTTGAAATCGCATTCGCTTTTGATGCAACTCGTGCCGATGAAAAAAAATTTGTGGGAGAAAAAGCTTTCGACATGAACCCCCGGGATTTTGAAAACCGGGATTTTGAGGGTGGGTTTTCAGGTTCTGGTCGCGACCCTGGGTTTAGGAACACCTGGCATAGGGGAAGGCTTATTGCTGTTGTAGGGTTTGTTTCCACAATTGGCACCCCTAGGAGTACTAAACCACCATTTAGAAAAAAAAATTCCTGCACTCAACATTCCAATTTTCCGAGCTGTATCTCGGAGCCGGCTGGGACTTTCGGAATGAAATTTTGCATCAATAATAGGAATCAAAGTATGCGTAGTTGAACTAATTTTTGACCATGACCTATTTAAGGTGATGTCCTAATTATAGACTTTTAACATTTTTCACCAAAACTCGACCAAAGGTTGTCTGATCGAAACAAAATTACCCTCATTAGATGCCAAGAGCAAGCCGCATTTAAACTTGATTTACATCATACCAGGTTAAAGGTCAAGGTCTTACACCTTTAGGAGTATTAAACTGAAGCACGCGGTGCTAACCATTTAGGTTTTTCTGCGGATGTCTGAGCTGTATCTCGGAATGAAAATTTGCATCAATAATGGGAATAAAAGGTGTGGGTCAACCCCGCAGTTGACCTATTTTTAACCTTGACCTATTTTAAGGTCATGATTCATGGTAAAATTTGTATTGGTAATATTTGTATTTGTATTGGTAAAATTTGTATTGAATAATATTCATGGTAATATTTGTATTCATGGTAAAATTTTGTATTAGACATTTTTCACCATAACTCGACTAAGCTTTGTCCCTTAATCTCATTAAATAGCCTATAACAAGGCACATTTACACTTAAATTACATCATACCCCACCGAGTTAAAAGTCAAGGTTAAATGGTGGTCTGAAAACAAACACGTTTTTTTGCCTATGTGGAATCTCAAAGATGTTCTTGCATCGTAATGGTTTACCTGCACTGAGGTTGTGCACCTGATATTTGATGTGTCCTTGACCTACTTTTTTCAGATTGTGACCTAATTAACAAAAAGCAACTTTTAACTTGAATAATTGTCCTCCGATTCTCATGACGCTGAGTGTTATGGACAGATTGTAGATGTTGACACATTTTCTTTATTTATACTCTATTCCTAAATGTTGAAGGTCAAGGTCGTATGGTGGTCTGAAAAAAAAACAAAAAAACAGCCAGCATTGAATCGTGGGCTTTCAGGGTAAGCCTCCCCCGGCTGGGGTACTGGGGTAGGCTTAACCTTGGCGATCGCTTTGTGATCGTAGATATCTAGTTGTTGGTGTAATTTGTGCAAAAGTATACTGATGTATCTTAATGTTCACGTCCTGCAAGTGATTTAATTGCACAAGATAGTCAGGTTCACTGTTTTTTCGTTCAAAATTTTTGGAGATTAGCAAAACTATACATTTTTGGAATATTCAGAGCATGAGGAATCCAAAAATTAATGTTGGCATTTGCGTAGACACCTGCATGGCCGCCATTTTGGATTTTCAAAATGGCCGCCATAAAAATACATAATTTGCGCTATCTCGGATTCTAGTCAACCCAGAATCTTATTTAAATATGCGAATCCTATGTTTTCTGGGTCAAGAAAACCATTGGTGGGATCATTAGACTTCTAATCCTAACACTTGCTTCACTTTTAGGACTTTCCAGATGACACTCAGGACAGTGATGAAGATCTGTAAAAGCATATTCCTGAACGGTGTAGACCTAGTAGATCCTGTGTATAGGACTTATAGTTCAATCTGATACTAACAAGGCTGCTTTCTTGCTTTATAAACCCAAACCTATAACTTCAAAGGACTTGCAATATCATGTATTATGTAATACAGTTATATCACAAATATAAAGACAATGGTTTTCAATTACCTTTGTTTGTTGCTTTTCTATAATCCTGAGCACTATTTTGAGGCCTTTATTGGATTCCTTGACCCAGAAAACATAGGATTAGCATATTTAATTAAGTTTCTAGGTTGACTAGAAGCCAAGATAGCGCAAAATATGTATTTTATGGCGGCCATTTTGAAAATCCAAAATGGCGGCCATGCAGGTGTCTGTGCAAATGCCAAACATTGATTTTCGGATTCTCCATGCAGCCGACTCCTTGAGCCTTTGCGCCTCCGGGGAATTTACTGGGTGGTCTGTCATTGCCTTCCCATTGATGAGATCAGGGATTTTGAATTTGACTGGGGTACTGGGACACTGTGGCCTAATCCTTTTTGAAACCGTACCATGAGGACTTTAATGTCAATTGGTGCTTGGAGATGGGACGGCCAACTTGATGTCCCCTCCAAAGGACGGCGTATTTCACTGTGCACTGTCTTGTCTGTAAAACACCAGGTCGGCTGATTTTTAATCTGGCATCATCTCGATATAAATCGAACTCCGACCCGCAGCTCAAAGCTGAGTTCGCACCCCACCTATCCCGAACTTTACAACATGGAAATCCTTTATTTTTGAACTTTTTTTTTTTTTGAACTTTTTTTTTTTGTAATTTTTTTTGGGGGGGGAAAAGAATTTTTTGGGAAAAATTGTTTTTTGGGGGGAATTTTTTTTTTTTTTTTGCGCAAATTTTTTTTTTTTTCGCAAATATATATATTTTTTGTCAAAGAACCTTCTTGTCAAATCTCTATTTTCACAAACAATATGTATCCATACAATCAAGTAACATTAATAGTTTGAAAGTATGAACGAGGCATATTGGAAATTGGTTGGAAAATGCAATCCTTTTGTCCTGCTCAGCAAGGAGTGAAGGACGTGAAGGTGGAGAGCGTCGGGGATGGACACATACTGCACCTCCAGGCCGAGGACTCCATCATCCAGCTTTCTGACGATTCCACTCACATCATTTGTACCGACGAGGGACTGCGCGCCCGCCTACGGGACGTCCTCGTGCACCTCCTAAACCGCCTGTAGTTTCTCATCCCGACCATTTCTGGACTGGTTCTGTCGTCAGATGAAGGAGATGAAGGTCTTCTTGTGATAAAGCAGATTTTTCATGCCTGGCTTGTGGCGGGGCGGAGGTTTTTGTAAAGACCGTTGTACCTTGCACATTAAACGATAAAGCTAAATTAAATTGTTTTGTTTTTGAATTGAGAACTATCTCACCAGGAGATGAAATATTTGTCTCGTATTTTCCTTCTTCAGGACCTGAGGGTAAAGGTAAACGAGTCGTGGGGTCCGATGCATGGTCGATGCACTGCTCCTTGGAAAGGAGGGCCTTCGTCTTGCACGTGAGGACCTGTTTGCACGTCCCCAGTCTTGCCTCGAGTAAGGTGACCTGCATTGCACGTGTTGAGGTGCTGGTGGGGTACCGACCGTGTTGAGGTGTGGAGAAGGGGGTGGGTGCGTGTGCAGAGGACCTGATGACACTTTTCACATCAACAAAACAAACTCGTGATTTAAGTTTCATTGGCTGTTTGTAAAATACAAAGTTTCCTGTTAAAGGCATTTAAAACCTGTACGATGTAAACCTTAACTGCGCAGCAGGGAAAAAAAAAACAGCGCTTCGCTTGCAGCAAAGATACAGAAACACAAAACGACAACATTTGTTATAAAAGTGTAACAAGAAGAAACCAGAAGTTTCTCACGTTCCTTTTGCCGTGATGTCATGAACAAAAACTTTCTCCACTTCCCGTCCAGTTTAGAAATGAAACAGGCCTGCGAGTCGACTAATATGGGAAATGTGCCACGTGCCAGGCTTTATGGCCATCGTGTAACATGATCCCGTTGCGTACCTCGAACTCGCCCGAATACATCACTCCGTACCCTCCTCGACATTAAAAAGTATCAAAATGTTAAATCCTGTTGCAGAATCCTCTCATCTCATATAAGTGCAATCAATAAATACATCTTACCTACACAGGCATAATAGTATGTACATTGTTATATATGGCCATGGTAATACTACACAGTGAGAGCCGTGGTTTGCTCCGACCTTCGAGGGAAAGTCTGAGGAGGGTGTTCTGAGCCTTTTGTACATCATGTATCATGTAAGGCATCATCATGTATCATCATGTATCATGTAAGGCACATTTTGAATGCTCAACCCGATATTCCTTTAAATACCACAGTGGGATTTGTCAGATATCCATCCCACTGTGTCTGTGTTATTTAAAAAAAAAAAAAAAAAATCTAAATGGATTTATCAACCGGGAAACCATCACTAGTCAAGATTTACTTGAAACAGTCCTCAGGTAACACTGATAGTTCAGGTACGATTAGAGTTTGCCAGCATTCTCTATCTCCTGCTATCGTGAATGCACCTGTTAGTACCTTTAATAAACAGAACCGGGATTATAACTGGAAACTTTCCGATGACTTTCTAATCTCGATGATGGAAGAATTTACGAGAGAAACAAGAATTTCACCTTCGGTACACCCCTACCCTCCCCCTGCTCCCTCTCCTTCCCTCCAAAACTATGGTCAGCAATTTGTTATTCCCAAAAAATTGCATTTGCAACCGCAATGCCGCATGGGCCCGCTCACAGCCGAGCCAGCAGGTGGGAACGTCCGCTCGTCGTAACCAAACCTGCAGCAGCAGAAGTTCCTAAACAAACACCTTTACCTGCTCAACATAATCCGTGAAATCTCTGCTTCCGTTCAAATGTTTAGCAAGTTTTGCGACTAATTACTTGTATATTAGAAGTTTTCCGGTTTAATGCCCAATTTGTACAAGCACGAGCAGGACGGCCTTGGAGTATGTCCACTCGCCTCTGAGCTCTCTCGCCTGGGTTTGAATCCCGACCCAGCCAGAAACGTGCTGGCGCTCGGATGGACGTTAAACTTGACGTCTCGTCTTCTGGCGTTAGTTGGCGGACGTTAAGTTAAAGATTCCCACGGCGTCCTACATGAAGAGTATGTGAGCTAACGCCGGCACCCAGAACAAATCACAAATTCCTGCCCTAAATTACAGGGGGACACTGCATTAGCGGCACAGCTAGGCTCCCAGCAGCCGGAGGCTGCATTCGGAATGAATGAATTTATACAAGCGTAACTCCTGCGCTCCCCAAAAGCAACCGGTGCATATTCATGTGCACTGTACTTGTGTACACCCATGCACTGTACTTGTGTACACCCATGCACTGTATGTGTACTGTACTTGTGTACACCCATGCACTGTATGCACACTGTACTTGTGTACACCCATGCACTGTATATGCACTGTACTTGTGTACACCCATGCACTGTATGTACACTGTGCTTGTGTACACCCATGCACTGTATGTACACTGCTTGTGTACACCCATGCACTGTATGTACACAGTACTTGGGGAATTACACACACTGTGTGCTGCACTAGTGTAAACAATCATGTGCACTGTACTTGTGTACACCCATGCACTGTATGGGCACTGTACTTGTGTACACCCATGCATTGTACTTGTGTGCACCCATGCACTGTATGTGTACTGTACTTGTGTACACCCATGCACTGTATGTACACTGTGTTTGTGTACACCCATGCACTGTATGTACACTGTACTTGGGGAATTACACACACTGTGTGCTGCACTAGTGTAAACAATCATGTGCACTGTACTTGTGTACACCCATGCACTGTATGGGCACTGTACTTGTGTACACCCACACATTGTACTTGTGCGCACCCATGAACTGTATATGTACTGTACTTGTGTACACCCATGCACTGTACCTGTGTACACCCATGCACTGTACTTGTATACACCCATGCACTGTATGTGCACTGTACTTGGGGAAACGTAACGGCTGATGAAAGAATATTTGTTCATTATAATTTATAACATTTCCCTGAAATGATTGACAAAGAAAAGTATAAGGATTCAAGTGGTCCAATTGTACAGCAGAAAAGGCTTTTGTGGCCTAATAATGCAGCCCTTTTCACCAGCCTACATCAAACCATCTGGTCCTAAGCTACAAGAGTGGTTCGAGTGAAAGTCGAGTATTGTTTTTTGCAACATATGGTGTACCAACTGAGCGTAAAGATGGCTTGTCCCTCTGGATGGAGGTCATGGAGGAATAAATGCCTCCTCAAGACGTGCCGATGCGTATTCGAAGCGTAATGGCATCTGACGGAGGTGCTTAAAGGAGAGGTTAAGCGTACATTTGAGGTCCAGGATCATCGCGCTCAACTATAGGTGGTGGCTAAACAGATTTACATGGAGGAGAAGGAGAAGGTTTGTGCAAGGCAGGTGAGAGTGTACCTTCCACCAGAACCGCCCTCGAACGAACAAATGTCCAATTCTGAGTACATGTCACAAGAAAGCTTTCCGAACAATAAAACAACTTAAAGGACTTTTTGTTGTGATGTGTTCCTCATAACCGTAAGAGCACTGGAGAGAAATAGCACCAACCGGTAAGGCTGGATACTCAGAACGAGGTAAAGCAGTGACTTAGCAGGTCAGGCCTAATGGAATTAACCTAAAAAGGCACTTTTACAGATCGTAAACCAAAGTTTCTTTGTGGATATTTTATGGCAATCTGACAACTGTTTTACCGTTTCAGACCTTTAAAAAAAACCCCAATAAACTTGAGTCCAAGTATAAAGTTCGGTGTCAAAAAACCCCACCGGAACTCGTCGCGCTGCCATTCAAAGACTGAGTGCTCGTGCCTGTAGTCGATGTCTCTGCGCCGGTTGTTGGATGACAAACGAGTGGTGTAGACGAGGAAGGTGAAATTGAATGGTTGTCGTTGGTGCACAACGTAGCAGCTGTTGGTGTTGTTATTGCAGTTGCGGAACAATCGAGAGAAGTTGAGGTAGCAGGTGACAAAAGAAGGGGAACTGTTGAACTTGGAAGATTGTCGGCACAAGCCGAAAGGTCAGACTCATTTTGATGACCCTTTTGGACGTGTGACGCAAAGTCATACTTATCGATACATGTGCGTAGGCAGACGGCACAGCAGAAGGGTGCTCCTTCACCATGGCAACTCATGTGTAGCGCATGTAATGTCGTGTCGAGGAACAGAATTCCACAACGGGGACAATGCGCAGACGATTCGTCCTGAGTCGCTTTGTCTGAACATTTCGACGGTACAAACGCGGACGACTTTCTCGCTTCCGAACCCTCACCGGTTTCCCCAGCTCCGGAGGTCTGTGATCGACCGTGAACCACCAAATCCAGGGGTGCATCTGGTAGCCGAGATGGCGGTGGTATGGGTGGGGAAGGGTATGCCCAGGGCATGCCGTACGCTGGTGAAATGAGCGAGGTATGTGGAAAAGCGAATGCGGGAGGTGGAAATCCACGAAACTCTGCCGCGGCGGCCCAAATCCTAAGCCACTCGGCGTCGGGGTAGAGTGCACTCGGTAACATCGCGGCGCTCACCCCGACTGCCAGCGCAGCGCCAAAGGGAGCCCCACAAATTGTGGGGTGCTGGTATTTCTCTATGGGGCTCCCAGGTGGCGTAATATGTACTCCAGTGCTGGACATTGGTATCAGATACTTTTCGATGGGGCTTCCGGGAGGATGCCCTGAGGACTCGACATCTCTGCCGTTCCTTATGTGCCTCGCGAGCCACTCTGCTTTCACCGGTTCGGCAACGACCATTCCCTCCGAGGAATTTTCTACAGATGATAGAGGTGGCAAAGGGTTGGTCGCAGACGGTACTGGCGGCCATTTTCTGAGCGGGCCATCGGCACGTTTCCTCGTGCGGCGCCGGATGATCTGCTCTCCGTTGCTGTGCTTGATGATGTTTAGGGGTCTGGGTGTCTGCGACACATATGAAGATAAATTATGTTGAAAATACTTTTGCAAATCATGTCAATTTATTGGTCCATGGGCCTGTTGCAAGGCCTGAGTTGCAAAGCCTTCTTCAAGACATGGACCAATTCTCCATACACTTTGGCAAATTGCTTACACACTTCGGGAAGCACTTTAATATTAATATGCTTATAAACCTCTTTGCTGATCCATATGGATAAGCTGGTGCCTTCATCACATTGGTAAACAGATCCCATTTACATCCATCATGTGCAAAATGGTGCAATAGCAACCTCCCCCTTGCCTCGTCCAGTTCATTCCACTTCTCCCTTCTCCCATTTCTTCCCTTTCCTCTACTCTCCATTAGTTTTTTCGATACCATTTTTTAAATTGCCTCACCACCCCACTCCAATATTTAATGCCTCCTTCCCGGAATTTCAAAACCTCGAGCACTGTTTTGCCACCAAACGAATCCACAAGATCCCTCATGAAGCAAAAATGGATCTGATCCCCTCTTCAGGAATGCTTTATTATTCATAGGGTCCCAAAAGTGGCTGTAGGATTGAAAAGGATCCTTACGGGGCAAAGTTGTCCATGTTAGGCTCGACCATTTCAGGGAATTTGGTAAGAGTACAAAGTCCTGCTCTTGCGAGAATCCAACACAAGGGTAGCAGGAAAGCTCAGTTGGTAGCTTTCCTACTACCCTTTTGTTCTGTACAGTGTGCGATTGATCCAGGACGGGTCCAGATTTAACGAGGAATACCCATTCTGAAGCGGTGCATCATGAAGCATGCCTTCCAGATGATGATGTTAAAATCCTATGCTAATGGTTGAAAATAGGAGGCCATTGTGAACTGGTACTTTCACCAAATTGACTACTTGAGGTTTGTTGTATCGTTCGAACTTTACCTTCATTTCATTGCACACCTCTGCATTGGACAGTAATGGTGGAGATATTTTTGTTGCAGATTTCCACAATTCTCTATAAATATGAATATACTACGTTTCCTCTTCCTTCGACAACCCAAATTAACACAGAAATGAAAAGTAAAAGAAACGTGGGCAAGATGTCGAGTTATTCCTTACCGCATGGAGTTTTTGGTACAGGCCACATGCGTTGCATACGTAGCCGCCATTGGCGTTTTTCCTCCAGAGTGATGTCTTGGTCGTAAGGCAGTTTGCGCAGAATACACCTGATCCTCTTCGTCTCTGTGGCACACGCAGGACCACTCGAGTTGGTCTTGTGTTACTAGTCATTTTTTAGTGAACGGAAATCGGCTGCTGTTAGACCACCTGGCAATGCATTGCAGCGGCACATGGGGTTGGGCCCACCAACACCAAATAGGACACGACTTGTAATTAGGCTGGGCAGTTAATAACGGTCTAGGAATTGGGCCCTATTAGGCTGAAGGTGCAACTAGTATGAAGAAGCCTCAGGTTGCTCCAGCTTAGGCTCGGTTGGAAACTGATGACATCGCTCTCATCCTTTATGATGAGTACGATGGGGTCCCTAACATCCACCAATAAGTGCATGTAGAGCAGGCAACTTAACACACTCTCAAAGATGGGTCAGCGACGCTAGTGACTAGCATCTACTCATTCCCTACGAAGGGTAGTCTAAACTTTTGAAGAAAATATTTTGATGTTTCACTCGTCTTAATGCACCGGTTTTACAATGTATTATGTAATCGTTTATTATAATGGATGCTCCCTGAGGAAACCTACCACGGGGTTCCATTGTAGTGTTTCTGTACCCGCATAGCATCCAAACATGGAGGTTTCTTAAGATTTTAAATAATAAACAAACGTTTCTGAGTCGTTCTATGTGCACAAATGTCAGTCATGGTTCCGTTGTGCTGTAATCTGTTGTACAGTATTGTCTATCAAAAGTTAAGTATCGTAAGGTCATACAACTACCTTGGCAAGAGAGGGAGAGTCTTCCTTGTCTTTCGGCGCTTCAACGTCACACGTCACTCTCCTGTATTGCAGTCCGGCCAACTCCGGCCTCAAGACTGCTAGTTCCAACTCCCCGGCTGGAAATCCACAAACGCGGACCTGCTGATTATCCGAGCCACCGGGACCGTCCGGGAGACGGAGGGTTCGGCGAGCCGTTGACAATGATTGGAGAGTCGCATCAGGACCTCTTAGCTGGCAACGAATGTCATCAAACCTTGGCCTAAAGCAAAAGGAAAGGGAGGATTTCACCGTTGATTCATTCACTTTCATTCGTAAAAGTCATTTTGACTCATTTGAAATCCTTCCTCATCTTACATCCAGATTACGTTACATAGCCCATGGGCAAAAAATCCCATTTGCTATTCTCCTCTGAGTTCAAGGCTAACGATGCTGGCATCACCAAATACCATATAAACAACATTGTATAGTAATGCATATAAAAGTACATTGATATCCCCTGATGTCCTTGTCCTGCATGTTATGTATCCACAAGATCTTCCCTGAACGTTAAATCACCAAAGGATCTGATTTTCTCTACATAACATCTGAATAAGGCAAGATACTCGTTCAGTGAAATCGTTTTTGTCCCCAGCCCCTCTGACGAGGTCAGAGACGGGACATGAAAATGATCCGATCTGTCAATGTTCTTTTGTGCACGTGATATTTCAAAAACCGTTGAACATTTAGCTTTCATATTGCAGATATCATTTTAGGAATTAGGGTTACATTTTAGGATTACATTTTAGGAATGATTCCTCATGACACCATCTCAACCTGATTAGATCATGGCTGTGATTGGCTGAATGATGTTGCCATATGGCAATCAGTTTTAGGAAATGATTTAAATCATTTTTAGGAGCGATTTGAATCTGTTTTAGGAATAATTTAAATTCGTTTTAGGGATCATTTGAATCGATGGTAGAAATGATTTGAACAAGTTTTAGGAATGATTAAAATGATTTAGGAATGATTCAATCACTTAGGAATGATTTAGGCTGGTTTTAGGAATGATTTGAATCAGTGAACGGGGTTCAATGATTTGAACAAGCTTTAGGAATTATTTGAACAAGCTTTAGGAATGATTTGAATCAATTGCAGAGATGATTTGAAAAAGTTTTAGGAATGATTTAAATCAGTTTTAGGAATGATTTAAGCTGGTTTTAGGAATGATTTGAATCCGTTTTAGGAAAGATTTGAATCAGTTTTAGGAATGATTTAAATCAGTTTTAGGAATGATTTGAATCAGTTTTAGCAATGATTTGAACAAGCTTTAGGAATTATTTGAACAAGCTTTAGGAATTATTTGAACAAGCTTTAGGAATGATTTGAATCAATTGCAGAGATTATTTGAAAAAGTTTTAGGAATGATTTAAGCTGGTTTTAGGAATGATTTGAATCAGTTTTAGGACTGATTTAAATCAGTTTTAGGAATGATTTAAGCTGGTTTTAGGAATGATTTGAATCAGTTTTAGCAATGATTTGAACGAGCTTTAGGAATTATTTGAATCAATTGCAGAGATGATTTGAAAAAGTTTTAGGAATGATTTAAATCAGTTTTAGGAATGATTTAAGCTGGTTTTAGGAATGATTTTAAGCTGGTTTTAGGAATGATTTGAATCAGTTTTAGGAATGATTTGAATCAGTTTTAGGAATGATTTAAATCAGTTTTAGGAATGATTTAAGCTGGTTTTAGGAATGATTTGAATCAGTTTTAGCAATGATTTGAACAAGCTTTAGGAATTATTTGAATCAATTGCAGAGATGATTTGAAAAAGTTTTAGAAATGATTTAAATCAGTTTTAGGAATGATTTAAGCTGGTTTTAGGAATGATTTGAATCAGTTTTAGGAATGATTTGAATCAGTTTTCGGAATGATTTAAATCCGTTTTAGGAATGATTTAAGCTGGTTTTAGGAATGATTTGAATCCGTTTTAGGAATGATTTGAATCAGTTTTCAGAATGATTTGAACAAGCTTAAGGAATGATTTCAATCAGTTTTAGGAATGATTTGAATCAGTTTTCAGAATGATTTGAACAAGCTTAAGGAATGATTTCAATCAGTTTTAGGAATTATTTGAACAAGCTTTGGGAATGATTTAAATCGGGTTTAGGAATGATTCAAGCCAGTTTTAGGAACTACTTGATTCGGGTTTAGGGATGATTTGAATCGGTTTTAGAGATTATTTGAATCGGTTTTAGCAATGATTTGAACAAGTTTTAGGAATGATTTAAATCGGTTTTAGAGATGACTTGAACAAGCTTTAAGAATGATTTGGGCTGGTTTTAGGAATTATTTCAATCAGTTTTAGACGTGACTTGAATCGGTATAAGGAATGATTTGAATCGCTTTCAGGAATGATTTGAATCGCTTTCAGGAATGATTTGAATCAGTTTAGGATTGATTTGAATCGGTATCAGGAGTTATTTGAATTGGTTTTTGGAATGATTTGCATCAATATCAGGAATTATTTGAATTGGTTTTAGGAATTTCTTGAAATGGTATCAGGAATGATTTGAATCGGTATCAGGAATGTGATTTGAATCCATTTTAGGAGTGATTTGAATTGGTATCAGGAATGACCTGAATCGGTATCAGGGATGACCTGAATCAGTTAGCTGCACCTAATAATTCCTTCTCTTATAACAAACTGCATCACAAGCTCAATCCCAAAAGCCATATTTTACCCTCACGCCCCAAACTCCACCCCACCCCTACAGCGTGTCTTGGCAGCAAAGATCTTTTCCGATTTCCTGGGACGGGTGTAATTTTCATTGCAAAGAGAAAGAGATTCCAGTTGCAAAAACATCCCCGGGGGGAAAGTGAACAAAGCTCTTCAGAATTTCCTTCATAACTCTGGCCAGCACGTCCCGTTCCCCTGGACTACCCTAACCCCCATGCTCGCTCACCTCATCCACATCACACATGCACTAGACTACACTAGTGCCATGCTCATGCACACTCACCTCGTCCACATCACGCATGCACTTGACTACACTCGTGCCATGCTCGTGCACACTCACCTCATCCACATCACACATGCACTAGACTACACTAGTGCCATGCTCATGCACACTCACCTCGTCCACATCACACATGCACTAGACTACACTAGTGCCATGCTCCTGCACACTCACCTCGTCCACATCACACATGCGCCCAAGACTACACTAGCACCATGCTCACTCACCTCGTCCACATCTCACATGCACTAGACGACGCTAGTGCCATGCTCACTCACCTCATCCACATCACACCGCACTCACCGCATCCACATCACACATGCGCACTCACCTCGTCCACATCTCACATGCACTCGACGACGCTAGCGCCATGCTCACTCACCTCATCCACATCTCACATGCACTAGACGACGCTAGCGCCATGCTCACTCACCTCATCCACATCACACATCCGCACTCACCGCATCCACATCACACATGCGCACTCACCTCGTCCACATCTCACATGCACTCGACGACGCTAGCGCCATGCTCACTCACCTCGTCCACATCGCACATGCACTAGACTATGCTAGCACCATGCTCACTCACCTCATCCACATCACACATGCACTAGACTATGCCAGCACCATGCTCACTCACCTCATCCACATCACACATGCACTAGACTATGCCAGCGCCATGCTCACTCACCTCATCCACATCACACATGCACTAGACTACACTAGCGCCATGCTCACTCACCTCATCCACATCACACATGCACTAGACTATGCCAGCACCATGCTCACTCACCTCGTCCACATCGCACATGCACTAGACTACACTAGCGCCATGCTCACTCACCTCATCCACATCACATATGCACTTGACCACGCTAGCGCCATGCTCACTCACCTCGTCCACATCACACATACACTAGACTACTCTAGCGCCATGCTCACTCACCTCATCCACATCACACATGCACTAGACCATGCTAGCGCCATGCTCTCACCTCGTCAACATCACACATGCACTAGACTACGCCAGCGCCATGCTCACTCACCTCGTCAACATCACACATGCACTAGACTACGCCAGCGCCATGCTCACTCACCTCGTCCACATCACACATGCACTAGACTACTCTAGCGCCATGCTCACTCACCTCGTCCACATCCCACATGCACTAGACTACGCCAGCGCCATGCTCATTCGCCTCATCCACATTGCACATGCACTGGACTACGTCAGCGCCATGCTCACTCACCTCGTCCACATCACACATGCACTAGACTACGCCAGCGCCATGCTCATTCGCCTCATCCACATTGCACATGCACTAGACTACGCCAGCGCCATGCTCATTCGCCTCATCCACATCGCACATGCACTGGACTACGTCAGCGCCATGCTCACTCACCTCATCCACATCACACATGCACTGGACTATGCCAGCGCCATGCTCACTCACCTCGTCCACATCACACATGAACCCGACCACTCTAGCGCCATGCTCACTCACCTCATCCACATGCACTAGACTACGTCAGCGCCATGCTCACTCACCTCATCCACATCACACATGAACCCGACCACTCTAGCGCCATGCTCACTCACCTCATCCACATGCACTAGACTACGCCAGCGCCATGCTCACTCACCTCATCCACATCACACATGCACTAGACTGCGCCAGCGCCATGCTCACTCACCTCGTCCACATCACACATGCACTAGACCAGGCTAGCGCCATGCTCACTCGCCTCATCCACATCGCACATGCACTAGACCAGGCTAGCGCCATGCTCACTCACCTCATCCACATCGCACATGCACTAGACCAGGCTAGCGCAATGCTCACTCGCCTCATCCACATCACACATGCACTAGACTACGCTAGAGCCATGCTCACTCACCTCGTCCACATTGCACATGCACTAGACTACGCCAGCGCCATGCTCACTCACCTCGTCCACATCACACATGCACTAGACTACTCTAGCGCCATGCTCACTCACCTTGTCCACATCACACATGCACTAGACTACTCTAGCGCCGTGCTCACTCACCTCATCCACATCACACATGCACTAGACTATGCTAGCGCCATGCTCACTCACCTCATCCACATCACACATGCACTAGACTACTCTAGCGCCATGCTCACTCACCTCATCCACATCACACATGCACTCGACTACCCTAGCGCCATGCTCACTCACCTCATCCACATCACACATGCACTAGACTATGCTAGCGCCATGCTCACTCACCTCATCCAAATCACACATGCACTAGACTATGCTAGCGCCATGCTCACTCACCTCGTCAACATCACACATGCACTAGACCATGCTAGCGCCATGTTCACTCACCTCGTCAACATCACACATGCACTAGACTATGCTAGCGCCATGCTCACTCACCTCATCCACATCACACATGCACCAGACCATGCTAGCGCCATGCTCACTCACCTCGTCAACATCACACATGCACTAGACTATGCTAGCGCCATGCTCACTCGCCTCATCCACATTGCACATGCACTAGACCATGCTAGCGCCATGCTCACTCACCTCATCCACATCACACATGCACCAGACCATGCTAGCGCCATGCTCACTCACCTCGTCAACATCACACATGCACTAGACTATGCTAGCGCCATGCTCACTCGCCTCATCCACATTGCACATGCACTAGACCATGCTAGCGCCATGCTCACTCACCTCATCCACATCACACATGCACCAGGCCATGCTAGCGCCATGCTCACTCACCTCGTCAACATCACACATGCACTAGACTATGCTAGCGCCATGCTCACTCACCTCGTCAACATCACACATGCACTAGACTATGCTAGCGCCATGCTCACTCGCCTCATCTACATCACACATGGACTAGACTATGCTAGCGCCATGCTCACTCACCTCATCCACATCACACATGCACCAGACCATGCTAGCGCCATGCTCACTCACCTCGTCAACATCACACATGCACTAGACTATGCTAGCGCCATGCTCACTCGCCTCATCCACATCACACATGCACCAGACCATGCTAGCGCCATGCTCACTCACCTCGTCAACATCACACATGCACTAGACTATGCTAGCGCCATGCTCACTCGCCTCATCCACATTGCACATGCACTAGACCATGCTAGCGCCATGCTCACTCACCTCATCCACATCACACATGCACCAGACCATGCTAGCGCCATGCTCACTCACCTCGTCAACATCACACATGCACCAGACCATGCTAGCGCCATGCTCACTCACCTCGTCAACATCACACATGCACTAGACTACGCCAGCGCCATGCTCACTCGCCTCATCCACATTGCACATGCACTAGACTACGCCAGCGCCATGCTCACTCACCTCGTCCACATCACACATGCACTAGGCTACTCTAGCGCCATGCTCACTCACCTCGTCCACATCACACATGCACTAGACTACTCTAGCGCCATACTCACTCACCTCATGCACATCACACATGCACTAGGCTATGCTAGCGCCATGCTCACTCACCTCATCCACATCACACATGCACTAGACTACTCTAGCGCTATGCTCACTCACCTCATCCACATCACACATGCACTAGACTACTCTAGCGCCATGCTCACTCACCTCATCCACATCACACATGCACTCGACTACGCTAGCGCCATGCTCACTCACCTCATTCACATCACACATGCACTAGACTATGCTAGCGCCATGCTCACTCACCTCATTCACATCACACATGCACTAGACTACGCTAGCGCCATGCTCACTCACCACATGCACATCACACATACACTAGACTACGCCAGCGCCATACTCACTCACCTCATCCACATGCACTGGACTACCCTCACCAACATGATCGATCACCTCATCCACATGCACTGGACTACCCTCACCAACATGATCGATCACCTCATCCGCATCACAAGATGCATTCACAACCTGCATTGGACTGCCTTACAACCATGCTCATTTACCTCATCCACATCGCACATGTATTCACAACCTGCATTGGACTGCCTTACAACAATGCTCATTTACCTCATCCACATCGCACATGTATTCACAACCTGCATTGGACTACACCCACCATCCTGCTCACTCACCTCATCCACATCGCACATGCACTGGACTACCCTAGCCCCATGTTCACTCACATCCTGTACTGGACTACACTCATCACCATGCTCTCACCTCACTCAGATGGGGAGAGAAGGGGAAAGATGTTTGGGAGGATAGAGTCTGGGGGTGTGTGATAAGGGGCTATCTATTTATTACATACTTTTGCGGGGAGGGCATAAGGCGAGAAGGATGGGGGGGGGGGGGGTGTAGTAAGAGTGTAAAGGGAAGGGAGAAGAGGAGGTAAAAGCCAGGGGCACGTGCACGTGGGAGATTGGGGGTGAAGGGCCGGGTAGGGGGGCAAGCCCCATTTTTTGCATACCTAATAAATCGATGGTCCTAAATCTCTTCGTAAAAATCGACTTATTTTTCGAATCAATAAGGTCTCACTTGCTTGTCCAGAATTTATTAATTCTTAATCCATTTTTTATTTGTTTAATTTTCTGCACTTTTGTTCAGCTGACCCAAGATGCGTGCCCCACGGCATTCTGGGTAACTACAGGGCGGTTAATGGAAGGTTCGAGTGATTGGAAGGGAGGAACGAGTGAGAAACAGATGCTCGAACAAGCTCACCTATTGTACTGCTTTTCCTTGGGGGGGTGAGAGGGGTCTTCGGGCGGCTGCCCCCTCACTTCCGGGCATCCGAGACACCGGATGACTGATGCGTGGCAGCCATTGTCAGCACCCTCTCGCACACCTTCGTCTTCACAATAGCCTTTCTGTGCGGCCCACCGAGGAAGGTTTGGCTTCTCGGCTTCCCGACTCTTGGCGGTCTGCACAAAGGTCAGAAATATTAATTACCATCGACACGAGGTCACCTCAGAGCTTTCTGGCGGTCGGGGTCTTATTAATATTTACCTGAGGAAACCAACATCCAGGGGCTTAAGGGTACCTTGTGTGTCGGGACGACCGCGGCGGTGGCTCCATGACGACGCACGTACAATGGCGGCTCCGATATCGGCTCGACGATCGACAAACGCCCGTCAACCAGAGCACGTCGTCGTCACCGTGCGTGCGCCGCCATCTGTTCGCCATTAGTGACGGCTGCATTAAGCGGAGGAATTTTTATACATCTCAGGCCCATGTGGGATTGGGCGGGAACGGCCGGCACCTCAGAGTCTCCAGAGCGCGCTGGCTTCTGTCAGCCGAGGCGTCCCTCCCGCCGGCGAAAGCTTTGCGTCGCCTAGCAACGGCCGCCATTTTATAGTCTGTTTTGCTTCATTTTTTTCGTGGGCTTTTTGGTGAGGGGACGCGTGTATGTTTTGACTTTGCGCCTGGTCCTTTGGTGTGGCTTCTCGGTTGTTTCCACCCGTTTCTGGGAACGGTCAAATTGCCAAACAAAAACGGAAACCTTTGTACAAAGAGCGCGGTTTTTAATATCGGTGGAACAAAGGCCTCAAACCCAAGGATGCTTGAAGTTGAACCCACGTTAATGGCAGATGGCGAAGTCTGCAACACTTTATACAGGACATGAGGACAAGGATGGTTGTCTCATCCGAGACTTTGTGAGATTTCGTTTTGGAAAAGTTAAGCATTCCAGTTGTGGTGATGGCCATTTAAATGTGACGTAATCAAAGATGGCTGCTCACATGCAACATGGAAACACCTAGGCGGGTGAAATCGCTTGAGGTGTGGGAGCTGCAGCCTTCACCACAACCACTCTGAGAATAGCGAGTGGTCTGAGAGGTCTTCGTCGTCGTTTGGTTGCAGCACGTGGTTGCGGGTTCGCGCGAGTTCTCGCAAAGTTGGTGGTGCTGATGTAGCGCCCCCTGTAGGTTCGAGCGGGAATTTGTACTTTTGGTCAGGGTGCCGGCGATAACTCGTCGGATGGATCTTTAACGCCGGCAGACAGGATGGCAGGCGACCGGTTTAACATCCGTCCGACGGATTCATGCCTCGCTCCGCGTGCAAAACACCAGGGTGGCAGTTTGTAGCCTGGTTGAGATTCAAACCCAGACTGAGACGTCTCAGGTGCGAGTGTGCATACCTCTAGGCCATCCTACCCGCCAATAGCAACTGGTATAACTTGGTGGCGAGTTTGCAGACCACAATTGCAGAACCACTGATTCAAGCGATGGACTAATCATCCGGTTCCTCCTCACCACACTGGGTGAACACTGAACAGAGGCATTTTGACGAAGGAAACTTTCTGGTTAGGCGGTTTGGAATATGGGAGAGAAACACACAGGTGAGACAGGACATTAAACTGTAGGAGGAGATTGAGCAGGTGCTTGAGGAGCGGTTAGCTTCTTCAGAAGTGGATGTTCTTGAATGGATAACGTTGACTGTCGCCGTGTACACTACCACCCTGATTGGTGCCATGTTGTACCTCTTTACCAAATGGTATGATGAGCTCTTCGGAGGACTAAAGGAACAGGCGATACAGGTATACTAAGGTAGTTGGTTGGTAGGAAGGCATGAAGGGAACTTGTCATGCTTGGGGAGATCTCTTCAAATAACTCTACAATCCTGAGAGAGATTGATCCATGAAATGAAAACCAAGAATCCTTGCGGGTGAGGGCAGTGTTTCAGCTAGAACCGATTTGGCAAATTTATGGAAATGATGAACCTGGATGGTAACCTCACAGCATGGCTTCTTAAAGAGCAATCGCCAACAAACGACAAAGTGAATGTTAAAAAAGCTCGCAATGTGACGCTGTCTCATTTACCCGGGTAGCTGGACACTCACCTGTACCCTGTACCTACCTTTTGCCGCCAACATTGTGCTGCCCTAACGTTTCTCTACATGGTCCGTGTGTATTTACTGTGCATTGACGAGCGTTGATCGGCGAGCTCTTGGCCTAACACAGAAGTGGGAAATGAAAAAGGTTCAAATTGTTCCGTTTAAAGGTTAAAATTGACGTCGAAGGCCAATAGAGAAGTTTTGTGTTCGTTTCACTCAATTACTATAAGTATATGTTGTACTCCAGACCAAGGACTGAATCCCTCATTGTGCATATTGTTGATCTACAGGAACAAAAACAGCTGCTATTTCTAGAAACGTAGAAAGCACATTCTAAGTTGTAACTGATCCGACAATTGCATAACGAATGAGCGTTGCTTTCAACATTCAAATGCTTGTTCTATTTTACAGAGACTTCAATCGCCGAGAAAGAGTAAACATTCACAACAAAGGCGTCTGTGACGTCACAATGCACCTTGGCTGGGAGCGTTCACATGGCGCGGCGGAACACCTGGCGCAATGTTTGTATCGAAAGTCAGGCCGATAAATTCAAGGGTTCTTTCTTACCTTTTGACCCGCTCACTTTATTACCTCTGCCACTGAAGGTGGATAGAGGTTATGTTTTCACCTCTATTTGTGCTTGTCTGTGAGCACGATGTCTTAAAGTGGTGGACGAGTTATGACAAAACTTGGTGAATGGGTTGGTTGGGTGACAAGAACAAGCCGATTCGGGTTTGGTTCAGGTCTGGATCCAGATCCGGCCTATCAGTGGGATACGAAACGTAATATGCTCAGCTTGGCGGAGGTTTGCGCTCCACTTCGTGCCGTTCTAGTTCGATAATATTTTGCCAAAAGATCAGCAGTGATTCATCTTTAGACTTAGTGCAAAGCAGTTCCACCCTGACACTCCCAACATACTCGTACAGAGCACCACCGCTGCCGTTGCTATTCCTACACCCTAGCACCCTCACTTTTCACACTGCGTTGTTGTAATTGAACAATATTTTACAAACCACCTTTTCAGTAACTCAGAGGCTTATGATTACCTTAGGAAATGTTTGAGAACAAAGATCCTTCTTTGTTCTAAGGCCACCGCCCCCCATCTTGCATACTTTAATGCTTCAACGTGAAAATGCTTTTACATCCGGGCCGGCAATGACCCCTTAGAAGGTTTGTTAAGCTTGTGGTTATTCTTAGTGAGGTTACAGAGGTTATCGACAAGT
Organism: Myxine glutinosa; assembly: GCF_964187855.1. Classification (NCBI taxonomy): domain Eukaryota; kingdom Metazoa; phylum Chordata; class Myxini; order Myxiniformes; family Myxinidae; genus Myxine; species Myxine glutinosa. The sequence goes on from NC_136265.1 coordinate 61,726,766, forward strand.
CTTATCGAGATGCTTCGATAAGCTCAAGAAAGCAGACGCGATTACTGGATCTCAATACGGGTCTGCAAACGGTCTGCATCCATCAGGAACACTCTCTGTTGCCTTGGACGGATCGACCTTGGAGGACCATTGCGATTACCAAACGGTCTTGTACTTGTCGGAGAGAAATGACGGGCACGAAGATGTCCTCGAATAACCCGACTTGGTGTATTCCAGTGAAGGTTTTCGCGACTTGTGAGTAAAAGCGAAACTTGGGAATTGAAAATCCTTGGAAATTCACGTTCACTTGAAGCTCAGACATCCAGATCCGAGTCTTAAAAACTGCACCTTGAGAGTGATTGCGAATGGTTGTAATTTTCTTTGTGCACTGTTTAATAACAACTCGTTGGAAAAGTAGGATTTGATCGAATGAGGGAATTTGCATGCCCAAGGCGCCTGAGATTATGAGAAACTTACAGTCAGCATGAGATCATGAAACTGCTTAGCGCAGTCTGACATTACTCCCACGCACTGGTCTCTCCACTCCGCTCTAATCCCATCCCGTCCCACCAATAATACTGTCCAACTCAAACCCCACCGACCCACTCTAATAATCCTATCCCACACACACCGTTGTCCCAATCCTAGAAACTCTGAGCTCCCTTTCAAGGAACTTCAACACCCACTCCGAGAAACTTTGAGTTTCTTTTCAAGAAACTTCAACACTGGAGGAGGTCGGCCATCGGGCCCATCAAGCCTGCGCATTAGTTACCAACATGTGGTTGTTTGTAGGTGCTCGATCCCTTTAAATGCTGAGTGTCAAGCAAGTAAGCAGCACAGACCGTTTTTAAAGTCTACCTTGTGACTCGGACGGGTTCGAACCACCAATCTCCCAAACTCGGAGCAGAGGCTCGAAATCATTATACCACCGAGTCCAGTTGAAGTTCCTATAATATTAATCTTCATCCCACTTTAAACCAGCCCTCATTTTTACGTTACTTGAGACAACCCAATAATTGTGTACCAAGTCACAGTACCAATTATAGCCTTGAAATCTCATTTTTTCCACTTTTATCAAATCACTAAAGTATGCTATCACCTGTATAGGCGATCACATGGAGCTTCACGAAAATATTTTGCATTGCTACGTCACCCGCCATCCCACACTGAGGTCGCACGAGAGATTCCGAGACAAAGACGTTCTGAAATAGAGATCTTCACTTAACTGTCACTGCATGCCCGTCGTGTCTGAATCTCTAACACCTGCAGTCAATGTGGTGTTAGACACCTGCAGTCAAAATCTCTAACACAATTTTTTTATTCACTTATGGAGGATATTTTTCATTCCACTATGTCACCCCCTGTCCTGATGAATTCCATGAAAATCTGGACCTGGTCACCAGTTTTCCATCTCAGATGTTTTTCCATCTGCAATGAAGCACCTACAGGCTACATGGGATCCAAGACTCAAAATGAAAGAGTTGAAGACTTAGTATTTTGCACACCTAGAAAAGAAAAAGGTCCCGGATGAAGACCGCAGAGTAGTTGAATCATCGGACCTGAGTCTAGTCGATTGGGTGGCTATATCTGTCAGTGGTGCTTCCATTTTTGTCCCCCGTCGCACCGCGGAGCGAAAGGGGGACTATGGTTTTCCCCTCCGTCCGTGTGTGCGTCCGTCCGTCCGTCCGTGCGTGCGTGCGGACGTGCGTAAGCGAAGGACCAATTCTAATTTGGTGTGTGGGTGCAACTAGGCATAAGGAAGAACGCTATTGAAAATTGGGTCGCCACGTCAAAATTCAAGATGGCCGCCTTCCGTCTTCCACTTTGTCAACTCACATCACTTCACCGACGGGGGACCTCGGCGTAACGCTTGTTGGATATGGACCTTCTCAACCACAATCAGTTTATTTTAGTCTGTAGTGAACCTTATGAGTGTTAACACCTTCATTGTGCAGTGAGTTCGTTTGAAACCTTCCCTATGGATGCCTACAGGACCATGAACTTGCTGTCTCATCCAGTTGTGGAAGAGATGTCAAGGTTAGTCAGAAATCTTTGGACCTTCTCAAATGTAGAGCAGACAGTTTCTGTGCTTGAATATAAGGTAGTGATGGATAGGTTGAAGTCCTGCTTTGTAAAGGCAAAGGTTGTTGCTCTGCAGTTCCATAAGAGAAGCAGGTGCCAGATTATTTAGTCTATTATGGAGTTCACATTTCAAATGAGACCAATTTGAAGCCCTGGCTAATCACTAAAAGCATCAAATGTTCAGAATTATGATTGTGATTATACTTATGACAATACGCTTTCACAAATAAACCTTGAATTGTAATTATCATTTTCGTAGAACAACGTCCTCCCCGCTTCTCACCTTCACTCTTCTTGCTTACCTCCACATTGTTTGTTCCATTGGATAAGCCATCGGCTGCAGCAATATTCCACAATGGGGCAAAGGGGCATCTCTCTGCCGGCGACGTCCATCCACCGGTCCTTCCTCCAGACTCGTCTGCCATTTCATTTTGACCAAACCATGGATCCTGATTAGTATTCACACCAAAACAACCTTGGCTGCCATCCTCCGGATCAGCAAGAAAACCTTCCTGCACCATGGTCATTCCGGTGCCCAACTCCTCGGCAGTTCTTGCGGCCTGTTTGACCATTTCGTCGCATTCGCCCTCCGTTGCTCGATTTCCACCGGAGGTTGCGGGGGTCCGCAGTGGCTGGTTCTTCCGACGTACCATTGCTGGGGAAAGATTTAAAATACAATCAATAGGTAACAACACCCAGGCAGGTAAAATGCCAAAAAATAGCTATGAAGCCTGCATTGTGTTTGCGGCCATGATGGAAGGTCTATTAACACTTTGAGGGGACATCAAGCCCTCTTTGCCATGTGCATTGTTGATGTTAAGATACCACTGTATATTTTACGTGACGTTCGGTAGCATGTTCGGAGATGCTCAGATCCACAATTTCTTAGTTTGGAAATTCATTCTTGTTGGAAGTGAAAACTGCCATTCTGATGCAAAACCATAAGGGGGCACTGCATCATGAAGCAGGACATATTCAAATTGTTTACTGTTGTCCTATCTGCTCCCACTTTTGTACATTGGATTACTACCATGATTACAACAGGTAACAACACCCAGGCAGGTAAAATGCAAAAAAAGCAAAGAAAAAAAAATATATATATTGCAAAAAAAAGGCAAAAAAATAATAAACAATATTGCAAAAAAGAAAAAAAATGGCAAAAGAAAAAAAGCAATAAAAAAATATTGCAAAAAAAAAAGATCCCATGGGATCTATAAGGAATGCACGATTACCTTTGTGTGTTAATGTCGCCGTTTCCCGATTGGTTCATTGGCTCTACCTGCATGATCATGTGATATGTCTGCCCATTTCGTTCTCGCACACCATTGGCCGTAGTGAAGGCCAAGGCGTTGTAATTACTATGGTGGCTTAATGATGAGAATCGTTACACTGTGGATAAAAGCACATTTTTTTCACCGAAGCACCACATGGGCTGACAGATTTATTTATTTTTTGAAGTCATGTTCCGGAATGTCTTGTATGATGTCATCATCTGGTAATTACCTTATAAAACAAACAAAATAGTTTAATTAGATCATAATCTTCCATGGTGACATTTTCAGTTACTAAGCTTATGTTTTTAAGATCAAGGAATTATATGCCAATATCAAATTTTCAAGGAAAACCGATCTATTCGGTGTTATGATGTCATTATGACGTCATCATCTTTAAATTGTCTTAAATTAATTGTAGAATTTCAAACTTTAAATGCCATAACTGGGTTTGTAAGTGACTGTCTTCATGTTTTTGTGGCCAAGGATTTAAAAGGTGATATCACTTTTTCCCTCTGAAATAAAATACTCGAGCGAAGTCGATGCCACGCCATCGCAAATCCCCACGCTTCCCACCAAAAGCAAAGTTGAAAGATGGCAAAAAGTTCCTCCGGGATTGACCCAATATCAAAGTTCGAGTTAAAAAAAATCCATTTTGACCTCTGTGACTCCAAATCCACACCCCTTGGGCATTAACCGGACGTCAAATCCGAATAAATCGTCGCATATTTCATGCGTCCCCCGATGTTGTTTGCATTTACAAAGTTTAATTTGAAAGATGTTTTAAAATGTGCTTGTAATTACATTTTTTGGTATCTGACCTTTTGACCCCGCCCTAGCGGGCAGGGCCATACATGATAGTGCTCTGACGCCTACTTGCCATGTGGTGATCAGAACTACCAAGTTTGGTGAATTTCTGTGCAACCGTTTAGGAGATAGCTTGACGGATGGACAGACGGAGCAGATTACAATATCCCCCGCCCCCCTAGTTATATTATTGTTGCACTCACACAGTACATACACTTGTTTTATTAGTGCACACTTTTAAAATATTATTAGGTACCATAGTAAACAGTCATTAAGAGTTCCAGTAAAAAAATAAAATAAAATAAAAACACTTTTAGAGGCCATTTTTCCCCCCGCAGAGCAGGGTTGGCCTTTTTCGGGCACCGTGGTCCCCTTTTTGAAGCAATGTTTTATGGCCGGATGCCCATCCTGCCACCAACCCAGTCAACCCTTCTTGCGACACACAGGGAATTACCAGTGAACTGGTACTCAATTTGCCGACCTCTGAAGGACGACAGTCTATTAAGAGTTCCAGTGAAGCAAATAATACCACCATTCCACCATTTCATTGTTTTACCACAAGCACCAATAGAGAGTTACAGTTTAACATCATAACGTACCACTAAATCAAGATAACATGATTTTCCGACGCACGTGAAGCGAAAAGTGGGGTTAAGCAATTGGGTAAAATCTGTCCATCCATCCGTCCGTCTTTTCAGTTTATGATCGAGGAACAGCCTATTTAAATTGAATGTTGTATATTGAATTGAACACAAACCGTAATAGCCCAGGAGCATTAGGTTAGGATCTAGAAGAAATGAGTAGAAAGCTGATTTTTTGCACAGAGCTTCAGAATACCATGTCCCACCCAGAATACCATGCCCACAATATAAAGTCCCACGAGTCCCACCTTGTGGCATTTTCAAAATTCAAGATGGCCGCCGGTTGGATGGAAAACACATAAATATGGATAACTTCTGCCTAGAAACTCGTAAAAGTGTACTTTTCGTGGCTAAATATATGTTTTAGCACACTAGGATTTTAATAGAATATATTTCAGTGACCTCAGATAATGATATGTAGATATAATCCAAGATGGCTGACAAAATTGCCGCTGCTGTAATGCAAAAAAAACATCAAAATCATGATAGGTTTCATTTGCTATTATTTTATTTAATGCAAAATGTTTCACATTGTGACCACAAGGCCTGCAAGAGGTAAACAACACATGGAGATTTGACATTTAATTACAATACGACACAAAAGCAGACCAACTCTTTGATCCCAGTCATCCCAACCTGATTCTAGTGTTTTGGACAGTGCCGTGTTAACTGAATGTCACTTTTCTTATTCCTGACTTAAACACTGTTATCACCCTCTAAATCAATGTCCCGAGAGTTTTTGCAATTATGGCCATAACAAACAGTACACAAGAGGGTACACAGAAAAAGCTAGGTATTACTTCATGAGGTATATAAGCAGAATAATGATAATTGCAATGTTTTATAGTACAATAGGCAGCCATCTTGGCCGCCATTTTGGATGTTATTTTCACTTCATTGTGAATGGTCATTCAGAAATATTTGATTGCAATTCCAGTGTGTTGAAACAGACAAAAAAGTACACCTCCATGTGGTAAAAGAACAAAATTATCGTGATTTTAATGTTTTTTTGCATTACGGCGGTGGCCATTTTGTCGGCCATCTTGGATTATCTCTGCATATCATTATCGGAGGTCACTGAAAGATATTCTATTAAAATCCTAGTGTGCTAAAACATATATTTAGACATAAAAAGTATACTTTTATGAGGTTCTAGGCTGAAGTTATCGCAATTTATGCATTTTCCGTCTAACCGGCGGACATCTTGAATTTTGAAAATGCCACAAGGTGGGACTCGTGGGACTTTGTGCTGTGGGTATCCACACGACATTCTCGGGCTCTGTGCAAAAAAAATCAGCTTTCTACTAATTTCTTCTAGGTTTCCCCTTCATTTTTGGCTAATGCTCCTGGGCTATACGCAGAGAGGAATGAGATAACTTCTTTTTTCTTTTTTTTTTACTCGGTCTGCCTCCGACAGTCAAACAAAATTGAAAATCATTCCCAACAGGAAGCTTACTGTTTTTCAGGACGTCATAAACGACACATACAACACGCACGGATAACAACTAATGTAATGTGACGTATTAAATATGAAATGTATTGAATAGTATTACTAATGTATTAAACAACTAATGTATAAAAAAAGGGTGATGTAATAGACGCTGGAGAAAACGGTGGTAAAACCCGGAATTAATTTATTTATATCCCTTTAAACCTTTTAACATCTCTATTTAAGTTAAATTAAACACTTGAAGACTGTATAACACAAATTGCCATCATAATTATATACCATATAAAGCATAGTTAGCTTATAAAATCAACAAAATGATAACATTAGATGATAAAATCATGCTACGCTGAGTTTTTAGGTAACTAAGTTTATGCTTTTCACGTCGAGGGATTTCATGGTGATATCATTTCCATTAAACTGATACGTTCGGTGATATGATTTCATTGTGACGTCATCATCTCTTAATTGTCATAAAAACCGAAATAAACTGCAGAATTTCAATTATTACTAAACGCCATAATTGGATTTTAATTGTCTACCTTCATGTTTTCGTAGCCAATAATTTTTATGATCATATTATCCGCAAACTTTTGGAGTAATAGGGAAAATAAGGTTCGGGACTTCAAATTTAAAATTTGTCGAAACTGTACCCTTAATGAACATGTTTTGTGCATTGTTTTTGTGCTATTTATTTTCATGTATAAAGGAATTATTAAGAACATGAAATAAAGTATTATTATTATTTTGTATGCACCCCATGTCTGCTGGTTGCATCATCGCTGGGAGCGCAGGTGTACCGATGATGCAGTGCCCGGTTTCCAGTAAGCTGGTGCTCCTTTTGCCAACTTCGGAAGGATGACAGGCTGAGTCAACCCACCTGGTGTTGTTTAACAGCATGACAGGGGCTCAAACTCAAGACCCTAAGATCTTAAGGTAGCCACTTTAACCGTCAAGCCGCCACCAGGCGCATTTCCCTGTATTAAGAACATAAAATTCATGTGGGACCAACATGTCCAGCTTTTATCAATTAGAAACTTTTACAATTACCTTTAATAATAATAATAATCTATATATAATGAAGCAAGTGTATGTATGCATGTATGTATGTATGTATGTATGTCCGCTCTTCACCCATTGGTTGGACAGCTGACCTGACTCCACCCACAAATGTAACCTGAAATCCTTAACCTAAAGTACCCAGAGGACCCAAAAGACCCTCCCCTCTCCCCCTTCAACACCCCGAGGACTGGAGACTGAGAGACGGAGGACCCAGAGGACCCAAAATATCCCGAGGACCCAATGGACCCAAAATACCCTGAAGACCCAAAAGCCCCCAAGACCTAAAAGACCCCAAAGACTGAAAATATTCCAAAGACCCAAGAGACCCCAAAGACCCTGAATACCCAAAAGACCCTGAAGACCAAAAAGACCCTGAGGACCAAAAATACCCTGAAGACCTAAAAGACCCCTGAATACCTAAAAGACTGAAAAGACCCAAAATACCCCAAAGACCCAAGAGCCCCAAAAGATCCTGATTACCCAAAAGACCCCAAATACTCCAAAGACCCTGAAGACCCAAGAGAACCAAAAGACCCTGAATACACAAAAGACTCCGAAGACTTAAAGACCATGAGGACCCAAAATACCCAAAATACTCCAATGACTTTTAAATACCAAAAAGACCCTGAAGACACAAAATATCCCAAAGATCCCTGAAGACCCAAAAGAGCAAAAAGACCCCGAAGACCCTTAAAGAACCAAAATGCCAAAAAGACCCAATGGACCCCAAAGATCCTTAAAGTCCCAAAAAACTCCAAAGAATGAAAAAACTCCAAAGAATGAAAAGACCCCAAAGAATGAATAGACCCCAAAGAATGACCCCGAAAACCGAAAAGACCATCAAGACCCAAAAGACTGAAAAGACCCCGAAGACCATCAAGACCCAAAAGACTGAAAAGACCCTGAAGACGCAAAAGACCATCAAGACCCAAAAGACTGAAAAGACCCAAAAGACCCTTAAAGGGGAGCCCAAACGCAATTTCTTTTTCTGAAAAACCATTGGCAATCATTAATCACGGTCTAATTTGAAGGGATTTTTTATTTATTTGCCAATCACAAAGTGCCGAAAAAAACCCTAACCTAGACTGTAGATTTTCGAGATTGCCAGTGACGTCACATTGTGAACTCACCGTAATCCTGCTGGCAATGGTACATGGAGAAACAGCGCATTGCGAGCTTGGATTCCGATACTAATTGGGGATGATGAAAGGGGTTGGGGGGGGGGGGCATGTGGGGTGGTCGTGGGGTTTTGTTAGTTAGGGTGACAGTTGACAAGGGATTGTGAGGGGATGGTGGAAGGGGGGGGGGGGTTTGGGGTCGTGGGTATTGTTAGCAAGGGTGATGGTTGATAGGGGATTGTGAGGGGGTGGTGGAGTGGGGTAAGGGGTGTGGGGTGGTCATGGGTATTGTTTGCTAGGGTGAGGGGTGGTGGAGTGGAGTGGAGTGAGGGGTGTGGGGTGGTCATGGGTATTGTTAGCTAGGGTGATGCTTGATGGGGGGTTGTGAGGGGTGGTGGAGTGGGGTGAGGAGTGTGGGGTGGTCATTGCTATTGTTAGGTACGGTGACGGTTGATGGGGGATTGTGAGGAGATGGTGGAGGGGAGGAAAGAGGGTGGTGTGGGCTTGTCGTGGGTATTGTTAGCTCGCGTGACGGTTGAAGGGGGATTTTGAGGATATGGGGGAGGGGGGTGGGGGAAAAGGCGAGTGTGGGTTGGTCGTGGGTATTGTTAGCTAGGGTGACGGTTGATGTTTTTTTTTCTGGAGAAATTGAGATGCCTCAAAAACCAAGGCCACAACTAAGTTGTGCAAACTAAGCAAACTAAGCCACAACTAAGCAAACTAAGTTGAACAGAGAGCCAGCAATATTACCAAAGGAAATCATCAGGAGATCCAAGTCAAAGCAGTTGTATCAGCAGAAAATATCCTCAATAGGAGATAACAAAAATGTGTTGTACGCTTGGAACAAGATCGCCCATAGGGTCACCTGTAGGGCGGGTACTCTGCTAGTAATAATAATAATGATAAACATGATCCAATAATGTGATGGTGATGTTGATGATGGTGACGATGAAGACAAGTTGATGGTGATGATGATGTTGGAGGGTTTGAGGGGTTATTTTGTTAACGGCCCATGTTCATTGTGTGAATAAATCTCCATTAACATTGCATCGGCATAGTACATGCCCAAATTGGTGGGCTCTTCTTCACTCAATATGCACATTCGTTATGCCACGCCCTCCCATAGCGGATAACCTCCTCCCACCAGGCTGTTGTGAGGGAAATCATTCCCAAAATAATGTGGATTATTTATGGAGTTTGCAGGAATGTCCTTTGACAGCATAATAGTCACTAAATGTAAAGACTGCTGAGGTTTCTCAGTGAAGTAAATCGACAAAAAGGTAAATATATGTTGGACGGAATTAACTGAATAGTTTGTGGTTATGTTCTTGTTTTACTTCTGATAGGTGAACAAACCAGCGACTCTGAGCCTACACACCAGTGTGCGCAACAAAATGCACATTAGAAATTGCGTGAACATCAATATTTGTAGACTTCAGTGTACAATGCACATTATTACCCTGCGCACACGAAGCGAAAAACGAGGTTAAGCAATTGGTTCACCTTGTCTGTCTGTCTGTCTGTCCGCAAACGTCGATTTATCGAGGAACAACCTATTTAAATTGAACGTTATATCATGAACACAAATCGGAACGTGGATCGGAAAACGAGCCTATAGTTTAGCAGTAGTTATTGAAAATCATTCCAAACAGGAAACGCACTCTTTTAAGGACGTCATAAAGGACACAAAAAACAGGCATGAATAACTAATGTAACGTGTTGGAGAGGGTGGTGTAAAAGACGCTGCATCAACGGCGGTATACTTTTTTTTTGTACAATCTTTCAAATCCTTATTTAATTTCAATTGAATTGTGTACTTGAACACTGTGGAAGCCAAATCGTCTCGTTGGCACTTTCATAACCCTTCCGTTTAGCAGTACTTGGACAAAATATTATGGCATTTTACCTCATCTGGACCAATCAAATTTTCCACTCGCAGACCCCACCCATGTCCTTGTTTCTCAAGACTCTGGGTTGGTAAGGTGTTCTATGAACTCTCTAGTTTTGACTGTAGTTATTATTAAGTGTATAATTATATGTAAAGTAATTAATAAGGAAACAGTATAAATATCTGTAAAGTAATTCGAATATATTGTATTGTATACATGTATATGATTGTTCAGCATGTTATCCCTTTGCGAACACACACACACACACACACACACACACACACACACACACACACACACACACACACACACACACACACACACACACACTGCCTTTAGAAAGTATTCACACCCTTTGGTTTTTTTCACATTTTGTTGTGTCACAGCCTGAATTAAAAATGGATTACATTGAGACTTTTTGTCACTGATCCACACATAATACCCCATAATGTCAAAGTACGGCATCAGCCTACGGGTCCTAAAATCCTGTTCTTCCGCTCTTTCACTCCCTCTCTCTGTTCTCTTCACCCTCTCTTTTGCTCAAGGTCAACTGCCATCTGCTTGGAAATCAGCCAACATCACCGCTTTGCACAAAAAAGGTGCAAAAACAGATCCTAGCAACTACAGACCAATCAGCCTTCTCCCAATTATCAGCAAAGTCATGGAATCCATCATTGCTTCGGATATGAAATCTTTCCTCTTCTCCAATGGCTTGATCTCTGATCATCAATTTGGTTTCAGACCAGGTCACTCTACTCTGGACATGCTGCTTCTGCTGTCTCAACAATGGATGGAGGTCCTCAATGCCAAACAGGAAATTAGAGCTGTCTCCCTCGACATATCACGTGTCCTCGATACGGTCTGGCACCCTGCTCTGCTCACCAAACTCTCCTCCTTTGGTATCCATGGAAATCTCCACGCATGGCTGGTGGACTTCCTCTCTAGTCGTAGTCAACGTGTGGCCCTGAATGGGTTTCTCTCATCTCCTCTTCCTGTTCAGGCTGGAGTTCCCCAAGGCAGTGTTCTGGGCCCTGTGCTTTTTCTCTCTTCATCAATGATCTCTCTGACTCTCTTGAAAATCCTCTCTATCTCTTTGCTGATGACTCTACTCTCTGTCGCTCCATTCTTCATCCCTCAGATCGGCAGTCTGCAGCCTCCTCACTCTCTGCAGACCTGGACAAAATCACAGACTGGGCAAACAAGTGGAACATGTCTTTCAATCCTGACAAATCTCACACTCTCACTATGTGTCTCCGAAAAGACCGACTGGACAACCCTCACATCGACTTTCTGAATAATCCTCTCCAAGAAGTTCTGTCACTCAAGCTTTTGGGTCTCACTATCTGCCATGATCTTTCCTGGGAAAACCACATTTCCAAGCTGGCCTCCAAAGCCAGTCGCCGAATGGGCATCCTCCGTCGTGCGAAGTCCTTCCTTGGCACACCTGAGCTCCTCACCACACACAAGGCTTTCATCTGCAGCTCAATGGAGTACTGCTCTCCCCTCTGGGCTGGTGCTCCTGCCTCACACCTAGCTCGTCTTCACGCTGTTGAAACCAAAGCGTTCAGAATCATTGGAATCTCCCGCGATGACGCTATCTCCGAGGGCCTTTCACTTACTCACCGCAGGCAGGTTGGTGGTCTTTCCGTCTTCTACCGACTCCTCTCCGGCCTTGCTCCCCCAGCTCTCTCTGGGCTCTGTCCCCCAAATATTCCTACAGGTCGCACAAGATCTGCCTGCAACCCTCTTATGGTTAAACTGCCAAAATCAAGACTCTCTGCTCACCTTCACTCCTTCATTCCTCTTTTCTCCCGCCTCTGGAACAAACTCCCTCACTCTCTTCAATCCCACTCCTCCCTCCAGGTCTTTAAAACGGCTGTTCACCACCATCTCTTATCTTCCCCAATCCAAAACCTTGATCTTTTCTACCCCCGCTAATTTCACCCCAAATCCACTTTTTTGAGGTGCCGACTTCTTTCCTGGAAGTCCTTGATGTCCTTGCGTTTTATACCTATCCTGCCTCCCCCCAGGCCCTCTCCCTCCCACACATCTCCCGATGTCCCTGCTCTCAAATGTTGTGTTTGTGGGCTTCCTCCCCTTCTCTCCCCATCTTGTCGACCACTCCCCTTTTTATATACTTTGTTTGCTTGTTTGTTTGATTTGTTTGTTTGATTTGTTTGTTTGATAAATGTTATTTCTTTCACGAGCCTCGACTCTGTATCCCCCCCAAAAAAAAAAAAATTTTTTTTAAAGAAATTTTTACAAAATAATTAAAATGGAAAAGCTGAAATGTCTTGATATGTATTCAACCCTTTTGCTATGCCACTATAAATAAAGCTCAGGTGCATCCAGTTTCCTTTAATCATCCTTGAGACTCATTCAATTGATTGGACATGATTTATAAAGAAACACACCTTTATTTCTAATGTCCCACTAACAGGACTAACAAGAGGGCGAGCAACAGATTGTGCAGCCTAAAAAGCAGCCATTAGGTGAATCACGGCTTACACATGCAAGCATGGAAACGCTGTAAAACGATGATGATTTCCCACAGTTGACAGTACATGTCAGAGCAGAAGCTCCACCATGAAGTCCAAGACACTTGTCCGTAGAACTCTGAGATAGAATTGTGAGGAGGAATAGATCTGGGGAGGGGTATAAATCAATTTCTAGAGTGTTGAAAGTTTCCACGAGCACAGTGAGCTCCATCATTAGGAAATGGAAAGAATATGGAACAACCCAGACTCTTCCTAGAGCTGGCCGTCCGACCAAACTGAGCAACCGGGCAAGAAGTACCTTGGTCAGGCAGGTGACCAAGAACCCAATGACCACTCTGACAAAACTGCAGAGTTCCTTGGCTGAGATAGGAGAACCTACCGGAAGGACAATGGTCTCTACAGCACTTCACAAATCTAGGCTTTACACCAGGAGGTGGAAACCAAGCCCAGCTCATCACCCATCTAACACCATCCCTACCCTGAAGCATGGTGGTGGCAGTATCATGCTATGAGGATGCTTTTTAGCAGCATGGACTGGGAGACTTGTAAGGATAGAGGGAACAATGAATGGAGCCAAATACAGGCAAATCCTTGAGGAGAACCTGCTTCAGAGTGCAAAAGATCTTCGACTGCAGCGAAGATTTACATTCCAACAGGACAATAACCCCAATCATACAGCCAAAGCAACAATGCAATAGCTTCAGAACAAGAATGTGAAAATCCTTGCACGGCCCAGCCAAAGCCCAGACTTGAATCCCTTTGATAATTTGTGGAAAGACTTGAAGATTGCTGTTTATCGACGCTCCCCATCAAACTTGACAGAGCTTGAGCAAATCTACAAGGAAGAACAGGAGAAACTCCCCAAATTCAGATGTGCAAAGCTGATACAGACATATCCAAGAAGACTCGAAGCTGTAATCCCTGCCAAAAGCACTTTTCCGAAGTATTGACTCAGGGGACTGAATACTTATGTAAATTAAATATTTCTGTATTGCATTTTCAATAAATTTGTAAAAACTTCTAAAAATATGTTTTCACTTTGTCATTATGGGGTCTTTCGTGTAGATTAGTGACAAAAATTTGAAATTTAATCCATTTTAAATTCAGGCTGTAACACAACAGAATGTGAAAAAAGTCAAGGGGTGTGAATACTTTCTGAAGGCACAGTATATATATATATATATATATATATATATATATATATATATATATATATATATAGATAGATATATAGATATATAGATATATAGATATATATATAGATATATATATGGAAATAAAGACACATTGATGTGCTGGATTATTGTGAATACCTCATCCCAAGGACTCTTTGATCGCTCCATGTACATTCGGAGTCTGTTCTCCTCCACTCCTCTCCTTTAATCCCTCTTCGCCGCTGAAAGCGCCTTATAACGTGTGTTGGACAGAACGGAGGATTTTGGGATGGGGGAAAGGGGGCGATGTGGGGGGTCGTCGAAATGTCAACGTCCAGGCTCGGTGATACGAATATCAATTAGCTGTTTCCATTATGTCTTCCAGCTTACAGTGGGGTCTCGCCTGGACCCGAAGGGCAGCGAGTTCCCCAAACTCACTGTTACATCTGGTACTCTTTCCACTGTTGGAAAAAGTGTACCAGCATTATTACCAATACAACTCATGAAACCCCCTGGCTCATGATGTGAAGAACCCAGGTTCAAATCCCAATATACCATTTGTGTTTGTCAACTCCCTATGCTAAGTCTGTAGTATTCATGTAAAAGTGCATTCTTTTCTACAAATGTCTTTGTCCTACATGTGATATATGTAGAAGCTTCAAATTGAGCCTGAGATCAGTCAAAGCATAAGCATAAAAATAATTAAAATGCCTCAAATCTCTATTCCGTGTGGGATCGAAGTTATCGTCAGATTGGTTTCCCAATAGGATCTGTGAATCCTAGTGGGATTGGAGTCTTTTCGGATCAGATTCTTAGTGGGATTGAATTCTGAGTGGGATTTGATTTTTCGTAGGATGAGCCTTAGTGGAATCAGTGATTGCTGGATCGGATTCTTCGCGGGATCAAATTCGCAGTGGGATTGGAGTGATAGTGGGACTGCAGAAATAATGAGATTGGAGTGATAGCAGGATCGGAGTACTATTTCAGGAATAGGATTTGAGAGTTTAAGGTTTGCGGACGTTCAAATGCAAAATTGTTTCAGAGTTACAAAAACTTATATAAAGTTACACATTAAGTATTGCACAGGGTGTGGGAGAGGATTTTTGAGTTCCAAAAACATTGCGGAAGGGTTACCAATTGGTTACGTGATGGAACAAGTTATTTTTCTGCATGGTCAATGAACTAAAAATAATAACATTTTAACTGAACAACTTCGCTTTTATATTTCTAACATCTATGTTCAGCCAGGGACTTACTGATCAATCATTGGCATATTTACGATCCATCTAACCTGTAGAACAAGATATTTACTTGAATAGGAAGATAAATATGAATAAACTGAAGAACCAACTGACATACCAAAAGTGTATTTGTGTACATGCAGAACCATACCGTACATAACAAAAGTATACGTAACCATATGCACAACCACCGTACATAACAAAAGTAAGCGTATGTACGTACAGAACCACCATACATAACAAAAGTGTATGTACAGTGCCTATGGAAAGTCTATACCCCTTTCAGAATTTTCACCATTTGTTTCCTTATAACCTGGAATTAAATTGCATTAAATAAGATTTTTTTTTTCCACCTTTATTTACACATCGTAACCCACAACTTCCAAGTGAAAAACAAATTTGACAAATTTCAGTAAATTCATTAAACATACAAAACTATAATATGTTGTTTGGATGTGTCCACCCCCCTTTGTTAATACTTGGTGGAAGCACCTTTGGCAGCAATTACAGCTGTGAGTCTGTTGGGATAGGTCTCTACTACCTTTGCATATCTTGACGGGATAATATTTGCCCATTCTTCTGTACAAATGTGTTCAAGCGCAGTCAAGTTGTGTGGAGAGCGATGATGGACAGTAATCTTCAAGTCATGCCACAGATTTTCGATTGGATTTAGGTCGGGGCTCTGACTGGGCCACTCAAGGCCATTTATCTTTTTGTTCCTTGGTCACTCCAGTGTAGCTTTGGCTGTGTGCTTTGGGTCTTTGTCGTGCTGAAAGGTAACCTTCCGTCCCAATTTCAGCTTTCTTGCAGAGGGCAGCAGGTTTTCCTCTAGCATCTTTCTGTATTTTGCTCCATCCATTTTCCCTTCTATCATGATAAGTGTCCCTGTCCCTGCTGATGAGAAACATCCCCATAACATGATGCTGCCACCACCATGCTTCACAGTAAGGATGGTGTTCTTTGGGCGATGTGCTGTGTTGGGTTTACGCCAAACAATGTTTTGCATTTAGGCCAAAAAGTTCCATTTTGGTTTCGTCAGATCACAAAACCTTTTGCCACATGGCTTCAGAATATCCGGAGTGGATTTTTGCATACCTCAAACGGGACTCAAGGTGGGCTTTTTTGAGTAATAGCTTCCTTCTTGCCACCCTACCATACAGGTCACACTTGTCGAGTGCTTGGGATATTATTACTCCCGCCAGGGAGTAATGCATTCGATCGTGTCCGTCCGTGTGTGTGTTCGTGTGTTCACATGTTTGTGAACAAGATATCTGGAAAAGTTCTGAATGGATTTGGATGAAAGTTGGTGGGATGATTGCACTTGGGATAAGGAAGAATTGATTAGTTTTTGGTGAAGCTCAGGTTATTATTTCGGATCCAGGAAATTATTTTGGGAATTTTTTGGGGAATTTTTTTTTCTGTTTTACTGCATTAAAGCTTTCATTCTTATTCGTAAATGATGTTTTTCTCCTCTAATTCCGAGATATATCAGGAGTCTAATTCCGAGATATAGGCGGGAGTATACGCTCTACTGAGTGGCGTTCTAGTTGTCACATGCACACAGTGACCAGTCTTTGCCATAAAGGCCTGTAGCTCTTTCAAAGTTGCCATTGGCCTCTTGATGGCCATTCTGATCAGTCTCCTCATTGCTTGGTCAGCCAGTTTGGTGGGATGGCCTGACCAGGGTATTGGTGGTACCACATGCCTTCCACTTCTTAATGATTGTCATGACTGGGCTCTAAGGGATATTAAAGGCCTTTGAAATATTTTTATACCCATCCCTGACCTGTACCTTTCCACAACTTTATCCCGAAGGTCTTTTGAAAGCTCCTTGGTGCTCATGGTTGAGTCTTTGCTGTGAAATGCATGACCCAGCAGAAGAAACCTACAGGAACAGCTGATTTAATTCCGAAACTAGAATGGCACTCAGTAGAGAGCATACCTCCACCTGGTTGGCCATATCACTCAATGGTGAAGAATCACTTAAAAAATTATACTAGCTGGATCTGGATCCGGATCTTCACCAAAATTGAATCGATTCTTCCTTGTCACACACACAAGCTGTCCAACAAGTTTCGTCCAAATCCATCCATAACTTTTTGAGATATCCTGCTATGTATAGTTTTTGGCCCTATCGCCAAATGGTGAAGAATCACTTTAAAAAAAAAAAATTCTCATATCCGAATCCAAATTCAGTTCTTCACCAACATCGAATCGAATCGTCCTTGTCAGACACTCAACGGGTCCACCAAGTTTCGTCTACATCCGTCCACAACTTTTTGAGATATCTCGCTATGCATCGTTTTTGGCCCTATCTCCCAATGGTGAAGAATAAATGTAAAAATTATAGTAGCCGAATCCGGATCTTCACCAAAATCTAACCATTTCCTCCTTGAACATGCGCTACATCTCTGCCAAATTTCGTCCGAATCCGTCCACAACTTTTTGAGATATTTTGTTCACAGACAAACGGACAGACAAACAGACAGGGGTGAAAACATAACCTCCATCCACCTTTGGTGGTGGAGGTAATCAGAATCATTACAATTTAACACAGGTAGAGGCCAATTGCACTTGGTGTGTGATTTTGAAGGTGATTGGTTACACCTGAGCTAATTTACAATTCCTATGATAAGTGGGGTGGACACTTATCCAACCAAGATATTCTAGTTTTGTATTTTTAATTTTATGAAATGTGTAGAATTTGGAGGTTGTGGTTTACGATGTGTAAATAAATGTAAAAAAAAGTCTGATTTAATGCCTTTTAATTCCAGGCTACAAGGCAACAAAAGGTGAAAAATTTGAAAGGGGGTGTAGATTTTCTATAGGCACTGCATATACGTGCAGAACCACCATAAAAGGGTATAAAGGTCTTAAATATATGTTCCAATAGCACGTAATTAATGGACATAATTCATAGATGTAGTCACATTCGAATAATACGGAATTAATAGATGTACTCAATGTCCAACTCACGTTCAAACAGTGCATAACTAATAGACGTACTCACATTTAAATCGTGTGTAATTAATGGACGTACTCACATTTTAATATGACGTAATTATTAGACATACTCACTTTCCAGTGAAACATAATTAATAGATGTAGTACAGTACTCACGTTTCGTTAGTATTGTCGTGTCCCCGGGATTAAGACCCCAGGGTGACGGATGGCCGACCGAGCTTTAACTCCGAGGCGTCTAAGCTGAATCGCTGGTGGTGTTATCTCTTTAGCACACGCAGGGGTGGAGTTCCCTGGTCTTATTTACATGGACAGATGCGATGACGGTTTTCCAAAACCACGAACAAATAAATGAGACAGAACACCAGAAATTGAAAATGCAATAAAAATAATGCAGGCAATGAAAGAAATGAATGAAATTAAAGTAAACTAATTCCGATATTGAGGTGCCTCCTCACAGACTCGTATACGAACAAGGGGAAAGCGAAAGTAAAAATAAACAAGGTTCCTGCCGGCCGGCATTTATCTTGCTCTGGATGGTGGGAATCGCCACACTGCACACTGAGCTGTGAAGCGGCAGAAAAACGTCCCCCTCCTCCATTCGTTCCATGCTCCACAAAGCTCTGATGTTTCTCAGGCGCACACAGCACGAAGCACAACCGTCACGAGCCAGCACCAAGAGAGCGAGAGTTGCGTCCGCCTTTCACGTATCCCGGAACAGAGAGAGAAAATGCGTCCGCTTTCACCGCAGCCAGGAACGGAGAGAGAACGCGAATGTGACCGCCTGCGACCAAGCCCAGAACGAGAGAGAGAGCAAAATGGCGGTTGCTTCGCCTTTTTCCTCCAGCGCTAGAATGTTCAATGATGACGTCACACTCTAACCAATCGTGCAGTGCCGTCGCATCGTTCATCAACCAATCATTCTTCGGGGCGTGGCCTCACGGCCATTCTTGATGCCCATCAAGAAGATTCGGCTGGGCGAGGTGTTTATGTCCAGGTACCGTCGGCGATTATGTTGTTTGCAGTTATGTGCCGAGTGCATGGCTGGAAATCACAAGGGCAATTACACACTGGGAATTTATCCTGATGCCCTATCTAATTAGCATAGCTCCACCCCTCGCATAGAGACACATATACGCTTATATGGACATAATAATAATAATAATAATAATAATAATAATAATACATTTATTTTATATAGCGCTTTTCAAGAAGCCCAAAGACGCTTTGACAGAGTACAAAAAACAAGTGCAAAAAGACAAAAATAAATCGGTAAATAATCAAAGCAAAAGGAAGGAGAAGGAGAAGAGATAGTCAGGGGTTAAATGCTGTGGGTTAAATGTTAAATGCAGTGTTGAACAGGTGGGTCTTGAGTGATGTTTTGAATGTGGTGAGTGAGGAGGAGTCTCTGATGGTGTGAGGTAGTGAGTCCCAGAGGGTGGGAGCAGCGATGGAGAAGGCCCTGTCCCCCCAGGATCTGTATTTGGTCTGGATGGGGGGGGGGGGGGGGGGGGGGGGACAGGAGGTTGGCGCCAGCAGAGCGGAGGTTGCGGGTGGGAGTGTGTCTGGAGAGGAGGTCAGTCAGGTAGGATGGGGCCAGGTTATGGAGGGCTTTGTAGGTCAAGAGGAGGATTTTGTACTGGATTCTCTGGGGGATGGGGAGCCAGTGAAGCTTATAAAGGATGGGGGTGATGTGGTCACGGGTCCGGGAATGGGTGAGTAGACGGGCAGCGGAGTTCTGAATGTATTGGAGTTTATTGATGATTATTGAGGGTGAACCATAGAGGAGGCTGTTGCAGTAGTCCAGACGGGAGGTGATGAAGGCGTGGATGAGGGTTTCTGCAGCCGTGGAGGAGAGGGATGGATGGAGACGGGCGATGTTTTTCAGGTGAAAGAAGGCTGTCTTTGTGATCTGTTTAGTGTATTTGTCGAAGGAGAGGGTTTGATCAAAGATGATGCCAAGATTCCAGATGTGAGGGGAGGTGGATACTGGGAAACCGTCAATGTTGTGGGCGAAGTTATGGGTGGATTTGGTGAGCGTTTTGGGCCAATGATGATTATTTCAGATTTATCATAATTACGTTTGAGGAAGCTGATTTGAAGCCAGGATTTTATTTCAGGTTATGGACATCCGGCCCTAACTTAGATACATCGAGGTCTCTTCACGACATAAGGAGCACACTAAATCTACACAATTCTATCTGGACTATGGTATTTCGTTACCTACCCCCACACACGTAACAGTATGTAATAAGTGGACATGCTCATATTCCAATATTACGTAATTAATAGACATACTCCTGTTTCAATGAAACATAATTAATAGACGTAGTACTCACATTTCATTCGTAAATAATTAATAGACGTACTCATATTGCATTAGTAACTACAACGGAACTCGGTAGAGAGCATACCTACGCCAGGCTGAATGCCACTGATAGGCCGGATCTGGATCCGGACTTTAACCAAAATCTAATTGGCTTATTCTTGTCACATAACCAACTCGTCCACTTGGTGTTGTCTGAATCCGTCCACAACTTTTTGAGATATGCTATACTGTATATCGTTTTTGGACTCATCTCTCAATGGTGAAGAATCACTTTAAACAAATTTAAAAAAATTATTGTATCCGGATGTGGATTCAGATCTTCACCAAAATCGAATTCATTCTCTTGGGTATTTTTTTAGATATCTTCTACACAGACAAACAAACAGACAGACACAGATGAAAACATAACCTCCACCCACTTTTGTGGTGGAGGTAATTAATAGACGTACTCACATTGCATTAATACTCATGCAAATGTATCACAATTGACATAAAGTACGTAATTAAAGGGACACATTCATGACGATTTTGAAATAAACATGTTAGAATGATATCCCTGACCCATTAGCACAAAAAAAAATTTGGGGAGAATAATAAGCCAGATAATCGTATTTTTAAAATCTGACTATTTTCACTGGCATTATGCAAATGAGCCACTTCTGTCTATTCGCGTGACGTCACGGGTGCACAACTCAATTAACGGACATGTACGTATGCGTTTCATCACAAGTTACTCTCGCGTTCATGATGCTGATCTGCCAAGCTTTTAACTGTTCGAATCATTGAGAAATTTGCCCACCGAACTCAGAAGTCGTTTTGTTGCATCCCTGACCCACGAAAAGATCGTAAAAGTGCTTTATGGTTGAAGAACCTTGGACAACCAAATTCAACATCAAAATGTATGTTCATTCAAAATATCGTGTTGTTTGCGAAGACCACTTCGAGCCGTCAGCGTTCGTATTTGATCAACAGGCTCACTACCTGGGAAACAAGCCTCGGAAATTGCTGAAACATGATGCCCTACCGACACTTTTCAGCCACAAATCCTACACAGTGCCCCCATCACGACCCTCTACGGTTCGGAGACATAATGTTCTAATACAAAGACAGGTAAGAAATTTTATTTTAACTTTTTTTCCCATAATATTATCCTTTGCAACTTCATCGATATTGCTAGTTGTGTAGACACAGTCCACTAGTAATGTATATACTAGCCGTACGTTATATTCAGCGAGTATAGTAGAGAGGTACTGCTATGGCCTCACCCTTGGTCGGTCAACTCGTTATGTTTTCTTTCATGAGTTTTTTTTCAATAAACAATTTCTCTCCCATAAAGATATATGTTCAAAAGGGTTCTTCCCCTTTATCTACCAATAAGTAAAAATAAAAGAAGTCATTGATCGATTGGGATATTATAGTTTTCGGCTTCTCGGTATTCAGCTTCCAGAGCTGTCCTCCCGGCCTACTAGCTAGTTTTGTGCCCTTGCCGGCGGAGTGTATTGGGCTAGACACGGGGGCAAGAGTTTTTTTTTTTTTTTTTTTTTTTTTGTATACAAGATCGAGGCTCGTGAAAGAGCTAACATTAATCACACAAAAAGACAAACCGACACACAAAACACAAAAAACAAGGGGAGCGGCAGACTAGATGGGGAGAGAAGGGGAAGGACACAAAAGAGAGGGGGAAGAGGGGGAAGGACACAAACACAACATTTGAGAGCAGGGACATCGGGAGGACTTGGGGGGAGGTGGGAGAGGAATAAAACATATGAACACTGCAAGGACTCTGGGGAGAATTACCGGGGGTAGAAAAGATCAAGGTTTTCGATGGGGGAAGATAAGAGATGGTGGTGAACAGCTGTTTTAAAGACCTGGAGGGAGGAGTGGGATTGAAGGGAGTGGGGTAGTTTGTTCCAGAGGCGGGAGAAAAGGGGAATGAAAGAGTGAAGGTGAGCAGAGAGCCCAGACTTTGGCAGTTTAACCATAAGAGGGTTGCAGGCAGATCTTGTGCGACCTGAAGGAATATTGGGGGGACAGAGCACAGAGAAAGCTGGGGGAGCAAGGCCGGAGAGGAGTCGGTAGAAGACAGAAAGACCACCAACCTGCCTGCGGTGAGTGAGTGAAAGGCCCTCGGTGTTGACTTCATCGCAGGAGATTCCAATGATTCTGAAAGCTTTGGCCTCAACAGCGTGAAGCCGAGCAAGGTGTGAGGCAGGAGCACCAGCCCAGAGGGGGGAACAGTATTCCATTGAGCTGCGGATGAAAGCCTTGTATGTGGTGAGGAGCTCAGGTGTGCCAAGGAAGGATTTCGCACGACGGAGGATGCCCAGTCGGCGACTGGCTTTGGAGGCCAGCTTGGAAATGTGGTTTTCCCAAGAAAGATCATGGCAGATAGTGAGACCCAAAAGCTTGAGCGACAGAACTTCTTGGAGAGGATTGTTGAGAAAGTAGATGGGAGGGTTGTCCAGTCGGTCCTTTCGGAGAGACATTGTAAGAGTGTGAGATTTGTCAGGATTGAAAGACATGTTCCACTTGTTTGACCAGTCTGTGATTTTGTCCAGGTCTGCAGAGAGTGAGGAGGCTGCAGACTGCCGATCTGAGGGATGAGGAATGGAGCGACAGAGAGTAGAGTCGTCAGCAAAGAGATAGAGAGGATTTTCAAGAGAGTCAGAGAGATCATTGATGAAGACCAGAAAAAGCACAGGGCCCAGAACACTACCTTGGGGAACTCCAGCCTGAACAGGAAGAGGAGATGAGAGAAACCCATTCAGGGCCACACGTTGACTACGACCAGAGAGGAAGTCCGCCAGCCATGCGTGGAGATTTCCATTGATACCAAAGGAGGAGAGTTTGGTGAGCAGAGCAGGGTGCCAGACCGTATCGAAGGCACGTGAAATGTCAAGGGAGACAGCTCTAATTTCCTGTTTGGCGTTGAGGACCTCCATCCATTGTTGAGAAAGCAGAAGCAGCATGTCCAGAGTAGAGTGACCAGGTCTGAAACCGAATTGATGATCAGAGATCAAGCCATTGGAGAAGAGGAAAGATTTAATATCTGAAGCAATGATGGATTCCATGACTTTGCTGATAATTGGGAGAAGGCTGATTGGTCTGTAGTTGCTGGGATCTGTTTTTGCACCTTTTTTGTGCAAAGCGGTGATGTTGGCTGATTTCCAAGCAGATGGCAGATGACCTTGAGCAAAAGAGAGGGTGAAGAGAACAGAAAGAGGGAGTGAAAGAGCAGAAGAACATGATTTTAGGACCCGTGGGCTGATGCCGTCAGGACCAGTTGCAGAATCAGAGTCGAGGGTTGACAGAAACTTTTCCACCTTGTCAGGAGGAAAGGACACAGAGTCCAGGAGCAGCTGGGTACGACTGGGTACGGTGGGTACAGAGAGGGATGGGTTTGGGACACAAGATTTAGAGGCAAACACAGAGTTGAGGCATTCAGCTTTTTCACGTGCGGAGTCAGCCGTTAAGCCGTTTGAGGTGAGGGAGGGGATGGAGGGGGAACAAACACCAGAAACAGATTTGACCAGACGCCACCAGGATTTGGAAGAGGGAGACAGATAAGAGAGTTCGGTCTTGAGAATGGTGAGATATTGTTTCCTGGCTCTCCTGAGGGTGGACACACACTTGTTTCGGGCTTTGTGAAAGGAAATGAGATTTCCTTCCGTTGGATTTGCTTTCCAGGAGACGAAAGCAAGTTGTTTCAGGGCAACAGCCTCACCACAAGATTCCGTGTACCATGGACGGGAGGAAGGGTATGACAACTGAAGACGAGATGGTATAAGAAGACGAGAGTTACCTGTTGATTTAAAGCCAGGCCCATGTGAGCCAAGCTCAGAGCTAGTCCTCAAGTAGTAACCATGTGCTCGCGAAGTGAAAAGCGGGGTTAAGCATTCAGTTGCGTACATGTGCTGTACGTGTGCCGTGTGCCGTGTGCCATGTGCCGTACATGTCTGCATTTTAAAAATTCATTTTCTCAGAACCGTTGGTCCGATTAACACAAAATTTTACCATAGAAGCGCCTCCGCCTGTAGAATTTTTTATTCATAATTATGACGTCATAGGTCACGTGGTACGGACGCCATCTTGGAAAACCTTTACACCTCTATATCTCTCAAACCGCTCAATGGAAAAAAATTTAAAAGGCTCATTGTCAAGTACTCCCTAAGGGGAATAAGATATGTTGATGGTGATGTCATCGGTGCCTTAATTATGACGTCATAATTCGACAAGTACAACGCTTTATCTGATCAGTATGAATAAAACAAAAATTCCTCTGCAACTGTGATTCCGATGGACACAACATTTTCAGAATATGTGCGGCTCTTCCTGTAGAATTATTTAATTAGAATTATAACGTCATAGGTCACGTGGTACATACGCCATCTTGGAAAAAAATCGAAAAAAGTTGCACCTCTATATCTCCGAAACCTCTCCATGGAAAAAATTGAAATGTGGCTCATTTTCATAATTCGACAGGGACAACGCTTAGTCTGATCAATTTGAAATGTATTGAGCGTGATCTATGCAACAATTATATTAGAGAATATAAATTTATGATGTCATCGCTCACGTGGTCTGGCAGCCATATTGGATCAAAGAAAAAAAAAATGTTCAAAAACAGAAGAAGCTCGCAACAAGTTGACTGCGCTGGGTAAATATTCTATGAATACCATCTAGTTATCTATGTTATAAAAGAGGAGTGTCCATCCATCCCTGAACTACTATCTCAGTTTTATGGCTAGCATGTTTATTAATACATAATTAATATTCGTATTCATGTCCCTTATTCCCATGTACCATTATCATTATCATTTTCAATATTGTCATTATTATTATCATTATAATTGTGTATCATTATCATTATGTACCATTATTATTATCATTATGCACCATTATCTTCTGTCATTATGGACCATTATCACTATCATTATGGACAATTATCACTATATTATCATTATCGTTATTGTTATCATTATTATCATTATCAACATTATAATTGTCATTTTCATGAAGTACCACTTTCATAATCATATCATTATCATTATAATTCCAATGGTATGTAATTAATACACATACATTCTGTGCAGACAAACAAACAAACAAAGACGTGAAGAGCACAATACTTTCAAAATCCCTAAAACAAATTTGACTTTTAAAATAATTGGTGGTTGAATTCAGTGACCAAATATGCCTCTTCAAATTTCAAGTCAATCGGATAAAAATTGACGATTTTATAAATCTGGCCTATGTTGACCTTTTTACCTTTAAACCTCAAAAATAATTGGTGATTGAATTCAGTGACCTGATATGCTAATCCTGTTCAAATTTCAAGTCAATCGGATGAAAATTGAGGATTTTAGAAATTGCACCTAAGTTGTTGACTTTTGGCCTATGTTGACCTGTTGACCTCAAAATCAATAGGCTTCTTGCTTATTACCAACTCTATCATTTTGTGAAGTTTCGTGAAGATTGGTTTGAAATTGTGACCTGTATGCAATTGACATAGACAAACAAAGAGACAAACCAGTACAGATACATTCAAAGTACACCTCCACCATGCCAAATAAATAAACATCATATCCTCCAGCACGCGACATCGCCAGGGCAACTTCAGGGTCCGGTGATGCCTCTCTGCAGCACGTGGAGATGGAATTGGGAGGGAGCAGTGTACAATAATTGATTGAAATTGTAAATAAATGTAAATAAATAATTAATCAATAAATCAAAAACACCCTTTATAGCCAAATCACTTGGTCGCTGTCATGTCCAAATATCAGCTTCCTAGCTCAAAAGGTGCCTGAGATATTGTCCAGATAAGAAAGACAATAAATAAGTGATTAATAATGAAAATAAATAAGTAATCGTAAATTAATCAATCTCTTAATCAATTCACTAATAGCTCACCTAAACCACCATCGTTTCATTTGAATATAACTTTTTGAAAACGAATTAATTAGGTAATTAATCTAGTAATTAAATCATTAATCGATTAATTGATTCATCAATACCCTTTACAGCCAAATCACTTGGTCACTGTCATGTCTAAATATCGGATTCCTAGCTCAAAAGGTGCCTGAGATATTGCCTAGATGAGAAGGAAAATAAATACGTACTTAATAAATCGATAATAATAAAGTAATTAATCAATTAATTGATTAACAAAAAAAATTTAAAATATTGTTTTTGCCAAAGCACGTCCTCATTATTGTGCCCAAATTTCAGCTTCCTAGTTCAAAGGATGGCTGGGATATCGCCCGGACAAACAAACAATAAAGCAAGAAAACAAACGGAGTGAAAACTGAGTACTTCCCTTCAGCGTGTGTCATCGCCGGGCCCCTTTCGGCGTCCGGCGATGACGTCATGCAGCGCCTGGAGATGGCATAGGAAAGGAGCAGTGTACAACAGACAAACAAACAGACAGAATCACAGACCGCACCAACCAATATACTTGCGAATCTTCGATTTCACAAGTAACAAACACAGACAGAACAATAAGGAGCAATCAGAGATTGCAGACCCTCGCCAGGACATTTATGTGGTTTTGTCTTTTTGATCCTTTGGGTCTTGTGGGTCTTTTCGGTCCTCCTGGTATTTTGGGTCTTGGGGATCTTTAAAAGTCTTTGGGGTCTTTTTGGTCTCTGGGGTTTTCTGGGTATTTTGGGTCTCCGAAGTCTTTTGGGTCTTCTGAGTCATTTGGATCTTCTGGGTATTTAAGGGCCTTTGGGGTCTTCAGGGTCTCTTAGCTCCTCTGGGTCTTTTGGGGGTCATTGGGGTATTTTGTGGCTGCTGTGTCTTTTGGGTCCTTTGGGTCTTCAGGGTCGTTTGGGTCTTTGGGGTATTTAAGGGACTTTGGGGTCTTTTAGGTCCTCAGGGGCTTTTGTGTCTTCGGGATTATTGGGGGTCTTTCGTGTCCTCTGGGTATTTTTTGTCCTCGGCGTATTTGGGTCTTCAGGGTATTTTGGGTATTTAAGGGTTTTTTTGATCTTCAGGGTCTCTTAGCTCCTCTGGGTCTTTTGGGGGGACATTGGGGGTATTTTCGGTCCTCTGTGTCTATTGGGTCTTTTGGGTCCTTTGGGTCTTCAGGGTCGTTTGGGTCTTTGGGGTATTTAAGGGACTGTGGGGTCTTTTAGGTCCTCGGGGGCTTTTGTGTCTTCGGGATTCTTGGGGGTCTTTCGTGTCTTCTGGTGGATCTTTTTTGTCCTCGGAGTATTTGGGTCTTTGTGGTCTTAAAGGGTCTGAAGGTTCTTAAGGGTTTTATGTAATTAATACACATATATTCTGTGAAGCCAATCACAAAGACAAACAATCGGACCCAAATACAATACCCTCTCCTCTGGCAAGGGTAACTATAAACTAGGAAGCCGTTCTGGAAAATATGATGTTTGAACGTTTTCATTTTCAATCCAATATGGCTGCTGAACCAGATGACCGATGACATCATCAATTTAATTCTCCCAAGCAATTTTTGTGTAGATCACGCTCAAGCGATTTCAAACTGCTCGGCCAACTAACTTGTCTAATTATGACTTTCCAACTCACTTGTCTAATTATGACGTCAAAATGAAGGCACCGATGACATCATGAATATATGTTGTTCCCCATGGGGAGTACTTGACAGAGCCACGTTTCAATTTTTTCCATAAGCAGTTTCGGAGGTATAGAGGTGCAAAGTTTTTCGTTTTCGTTTCGTTTCCAAGATGACGCCAGTATCACGTGACCTATGACATCATACTTATCATTAAAAATTAAACAGGAGGAGGCACTCCTATGGTGAAAATTTCTTGTCAATTGGACCAACAGTTGCAAATAAAAATATACTCACGTTCTTTGCGGACAAACAAACAGACAATCAAACGGACCAAATGCAATACCCTCCTCTGGCGAGGGTAACAACTCGGCTTGGAGACTTGTACACCCATGTAGCAATACTTACAAGCACAAATTGGCTGTTCTATTTACAGCACTTTTACTCCATGCAGGGTAAAGCCTGAAATGTAAGCATCTTGTGATCCTTCGCAGGTACACTCACTCTCACACAAGTTGTACTTGCCGACAGATTGTAGATTCACAGATGCACAATCACAAACTTACTGAAAGATTAACAAGCTTACTCAATTATCCTCAGAAATAAATTTCTCCTCTACTCACTGACAAAAGTGCTGTTAGAGGCTAATTTACAGCATCACAAAACTGGTAGAGGCTAATATATAACATCATAAACTCAGAAACATACTGTTCATTAAAGTCTAACTTATAATATCATAAACTCACAAACATACTGTTCATTAAAGTCTAACTTATAATATCATAAACTCACAAACATACTGTTAAAGTCTAACTTATAATATCATAAACTCACAAACATACTGTTCATTAAAGTCTAAGTTATAATATAATAAACTCACAAACATACTGTTAAAGTCTACCTTATAATATCATAAACTCAGAAACATACTGTTCATTAAAGTCTAACTTATAATATCATAAACTCACAAACATACTGTTCATTAAAGTCTAACTTATAATATCATAAACTCACAAACATACTGTTAAAGTCTAACTTATAATATCATAAACTCACAAACATACTGTTCATTAAAGTCTAACTTATAATATAATAAACTCACAAACATACTGTTAAAGTCTAACTTATAATATCATAAACTCACAAACATACTGTTCATTAAAGTCTAAGTTATAATATAATAAACTCACAAACATACTGTTAAAGTCTACCTTATAATATCATAAACTCACAAACATACTGCTCATTAAAGTCTAACTTATAATATCATAAACTCACAAACATACTGTTAAAGTCTAACTTATAATATCATAAACTCACAAACATACTGTTAAAGTCTAACTTATAATATCATAAACTCACAAACATACTGTTAAAGTCTAACTTATAATATCATAAACTCACAAACATACTGCTCATTAAAGTCTAACTTATAATATCATAAACTCACAAACATACTGTTAAAGTCTAACTTATAATATCATAAACTCACAAACATACTGTTAAAGTCTAACTTATAATATCATAAACTCACAAACATACTGTTAAAGTCTAACTTATAATATCATAAACTCACAAACATACTGCTCATTAAAGTCTAACTTATAATATCATAAACTCACAAACATACTGTTAAAGTCTAACTTATAATATCATAAACTCACAAACATACTGTTACAGTCTAACTTATAATATCATAAACTCACAAACATTCTGTTAAAGTCTAATTATTTACAACATCATAAACTCACAAACATACTGTTCAAGGCTGACTTGTAACACAAAGGAAACTCTGATCACTGTTAAAGCTAAGTTGTAACATAAAGGAAACTATAATCACTGTTAAATCTCATTTGTAACAAAAAGGAAACTCTGATCACTGTTAAAGCAAACTTATAACATAAAGGAAACTCTGATCCCTGTTAAAGCTAATTTATAACATAAAGGAAACTCTGATCCCTGTTAAAGCTAACTTATAACATAAAGGAAACTCTGATCCCTGTTAAAGCTAATTTATAACAAAAAGGAAACTATAATCACTGTTAAATCTAATTTATAACAAAAAGGAAACTCTGATCCCTGTTAAAGCTAATTTATAACAAAAAGGAAACTATAATCACTGTTAAATCTAATTTATAACAAAAAGGAAATTCTGAGCACTGTTAAAGCAAACTTACAACATAAAGGAAACTCTGATCCCTGTTAAAGCTAATTTATAACAAAAAGGAAACTCTGATCACTGTTAAAGCAAATTTATCACATAAAGGAAACTATAATCACTGTTAAATCTAATTTATAACATAAAGGAAACTCTGATCCCTGTTAAAGCTAATTTATAACAAAAAGGAAACTGATCACTGTTAAAGCAAATTTATCACATAAAGGAAACTCTGATCACTGTCAAAGCAAATTTATCACATAAAGGAAACTCTGATCCCTGTTAAAGCTAACACAACATAAAGGAAACTCTAATCACTGCTAAATCTTATTTATAACATAAAGGAAACTCTGATCACTGTAAAAGCAAATTTATCACATAAAGGAAACTCTGATCACTGTAAAAGCTGACTTGTAACATAAAGGAAACTCTGATCACTGTTAAGTCTAATTTATAACATAAAGGAAACTCTGATCCCTGTAAAAGCTGACTTGTAACATAAAGGAAACTCTGATCACTGTTAAGTCTAATTTATAACATAAAGGAAACTCTGATCCCTGTTAAAGCTAATTTATAACAAAAAGGAAACTCTGATCACTGTTAAAGCAAATTTATCACATAAAGGAAACTCTGATCCCTGTTAAAGCTAACATAATATAAAGGAAACTCTGATCACTGTAACAGCTAACTTATAACATAAAGGAAACTCTGATCCCTGTTAAAGTTAACATAACATAAAGGAAACTCTGATCACTGTAAAAGCAAACTTATAACATAAAGGAAACTCTGATCCCTGTTAAAGCTAATTTATCACATAAAGGAAACTCTGATCACTGTTAAATCTAATTTATAACATAAAGGAAACTCTGTTCCCTGTTAAAGCTGACTTATAACATAAAGGACACTCTGATCCCTGTTAAGGCTAATTTATAACATAAAGGAAACTCTGATCACTGTTAAATCTAATTTATAACATAAAGGAAACTCTGATCACTGTTGAAGCTGACTTGTAACATAAAGGAAATTCTGATCCCTGTTAAAGACAACTTATAGTATCACAGACTCATGGTTAGTTTGAGATATAACTTATGCCTTCACAGACTCCGAACACTCAAACTCACTGTTAAAACTAACTCATAACCTCAGACACTCAAGATTCATTGTTGGAGGATATTAACATATAACATCATAGACTCACTTTAAAATAACTTGTAACCTCAGATCCTGAGATTCACTGTTTCAGTCTGGAATATAACATCCGACTCACTATTGGAAGCTAATTTACAACATCACAGAAACACAAACTCACTGTTAGAAGATAACTTAAACAGCATCAACTCAGATTCACTGTCCGAGTTTGACATGTAACATAACAGACTCACTATTAAAGCTAACATATACCCTCAGTCACTCAGACTCACTGTTAAAGCTAACATATACCCTCAGTCACTCAGACTCACTGTTAAAGCTAACATATACCCTCAGTCACTCAGACTCACTATTAAAGCTAACTTATACCCTCAGTCACTCAGACTCACTATTAAAGCTAACATATACCCTCAGTCACTCAGACTCACTGTTAAAGCTAACATATACCCTCAGTCACTCAAACTCACTATTAAAGCTAACATATATCCTCAGTCACTCAGACTCACTGCAAAAGCTAACGTATACCCTCAATCACTCAGACTCACTGTTAAAGCTAACATATATCCTCAGTCACTCAGACTCACTGTTAAAGCTAACGTATACCCTCAGTCACTCAGACTCACTATTAAAGCTAACATATATCCTCAGTCACTCAGACTCACTGTTAAAGCTAATGTATACCCTCAGTCACTCAGACTCACTATTAAAGCTAACATATATCCTCAGTCACTCAGACTCACTGTTAAAGCTAACGTATACCCTCAATCACTCAGACTCACTGTTAAAGCTAACGTATACCCTCAGTCACTCAGACTCACTGTTAAAGCTAACGTATACCCTCAATCACTCAGACTCACTGTTAAAGCTAACATATACCCTCAGTCACTCAGACTCACTGTTAAAGCTAACGTATACCCTCAGTCACTCAGACTCACTATTAAAGCTAACATATATCCTCAGTCACTCAGACTCACTGTTAAAGCTAACATATATCCTCAGTCACTCAGACTCGGTGTTAAAGCTAATGTATACCCTCAGTCACTCAGACTCACTGTTAAAGCTAACATATACCCTCAGTCACTCAGACTCACGATTAAAGCTAACATATACGTGCAGTCACTCGGACTCACTGTTAAAGCTAACATATACCCTCAGTCACTCAGACTCACTATTAAAGCTAACATATACCCTCAGTCACTCAGACTCACTGTTAAAGCTAACATATACCCTCAGTCACTCAGACTCACTATTAAAGCTAACATATACCCTCAGTCACTCAGACTCACTATTAAAGCTAACATATACCCTCAGTCACTCAGACTCACTATTAAAGCTAACATATACCCTCAGTCACTCAGACTCACTATTAAAGCTAACGTATACCCTCAGTCACTCAGACTCACTATTAAAGCTAACGTATACCCTCAGTCAATCAGACTCACTGTTAAAGCTAACGTATACCCTCAGTCACTCAGACTCACTGTTAAAGCTAACGTATACCCTCAGTCAATCAGACTCACTGTTAAAGCTAACGTATACCCTCAGTCACTCAGACTCACTGTTAAAGCTAACGTATACCCTCAGTCACTCAGACTCACTATTAAAGCTAACATATATCCTCAGTCACTCAGACTCACTGTTAAAGCTAACATATACCCTCAGTCACTCAGACTCACTGCAAAAGCTAACGTATACCCTCAATCACTCAGACTCACTGTTAAAGCTAACATATATCCTCAGTCACTCAGACTCACTGTTAAAGCTAATGTATACCCTCAGTCACTCAGACTCACTATTAAAGCTAACATATATCCTCAGTCACTCAGACTCACTGTTAAAGCTAACGTATACCCTCAATCACTCAGACTCACTATTAAAGCTGACGTATACCCTCAGTCACTCAGACTCACTGCAAAAGCTAACGTATACCCTCAATCACTCAGACTCACTGTTAAAGCTAACATATATCCTCAGTCACTCAGACTCACTGTTAAAGCTAACGTATACCCTCAGTCACTCAGACTCACTGTTAAAGCTAACATATACCCTCAGTCACTCAAACTCACTATTAAAGCTAACATATATCCTCAGTCACTCAGACTCACTGTTAAAGCTAACATATACCCTCAGTCATTCAGACTCACTGTTAAAGCTAACATATACCCTCAAAGACACTCAGACTCACTGTTGAGGCTAACTTATGACATCACAGTCCCTCAGACTCACTGTTAAAGCTAACATATACCCTCAGTCATTCAGACTCACTGTTAAAGCTAACATATACCCTCAAAGACACTCAGACTCACTGTTGAGGCTAACTTTTGACATCACAGTCCCTCAGACTCACTGTTAAAGCTAACATATACCCTCAGTCACTCAGGTCTCAGACTCACTGTTAAGGCTACCTTATGACATCACAGTTACTCAGACTCACTGTTAAAGCAAACTTATACCCTGAAAGACACTCAGACTCACTGGTAAAACTAACTTATGACATCACAGACATTCAGACTCACTGTTAAAGCAAACTTATACCCTGAAAGACACTCAGACTCACTGTTAAAACTAACTTATGACATCACAGACATTCAGACTCACTGTTAAAGCAAACTTATACCCTGAAAGACACTCAGACTCACTGTTAAGGCTACCTTATGACATCACAGTTACTCAGACTCACTGTTAAAGCAAACTTATACCCTGAAAGACACTCAGACTCACTGTTAAAGCTAACTTATGATATCACAGTCACTCAGACTCACTGTTAAAGCTAATTTATGATATCACAGTCACTCAGACTCACTGTTAAAGCTAATTTATGATATCACAGACATTCAGACTCACTGTTAAAGCTAACTTATGACATCACAGTCACTCAGACTCACTGTTAAAGCTAACTTATGACATCACAGATTCGCAGACATCTTTTAACTTTTCCGAGATTGTGAGGCTCGACATCTGTAACGATCCCTCGCGATGGACAAAGATAACACATCTTTGTCCCTAATTGTCCGGTCCGTGCGAATTTCACACCCGCAATAAGAACCCAAGCATCGACTCCCACCCGGAACTGCCGCCGATCGCGCCTCGCTCACCGTGCCGAGTCCGAGTCCGAATCCGAAGGCATCTGGTTCCAGATCCACGACCGGGGTTCCTCGTCTCGTCGGGTGCGGACGTTGCACGAGTCGCGCGGCTCCGCTTGAGACTCCGAGCCGGGCGTGAGCAGCAAGGGGACGAATTGGGAGTTAAACCCCCTCGGTCCCTCCCACCGTCTAACGACAGACTCCTGCGGCTCATCCGTGGGAAAGGCCATGGAACACTTCCCTGGACCTCGTCCGTTGGGGTCTATCGCACGGGAAAGGTGTCTGATGGTTTAACGGAGACCTTCACTGAGCTTACTCTATCGGGGTCTATTACTTGTGTCGCCATCATTGGTGTCCGATGGTCTCGACTATGGATCATCATGTGCCAAGAACAGGCAAACAGCGTTTGGAAGTACCGAACAAAGTACGTGTTTGGTAT
>NC_136265.1:61764104-61779104 GCF_964187855.1 Myxine glutinosa
AAAGACTTCACAACAAATACTTCACAACAAAGACTTCACAACAAATACTTCCCAGCAAAGACTTCACAACAAATACTTCCCAGCAAAGACTTCACAACAAATACTTCCCAGCAAAGACTTCACAACAAATACTTCACAACAAAGACTTCACAACAAAGACTTCACAACAAATACTTCACAACAAATACTTCACAACAAATACTTCACAACAAATACTTCCCAGCAAAGACTTCACAACAAATACTTCACAACAAATACTTCCCAGCAAATACTTCACAACAAATACTTCACAACAAATACTTCACAACAAATACTTCACAACAAATACTTCCCAGCAAAGACTTCACAACAAATACTTCACAACAAATACTTCACAACAAAGACTTCACAACAAATACTTCACAACAAATACTTCACAACAAATACTTCCCAGCAAAGACTTCACAACAAATACTTCACAACAAATACTTCCCAGCAAAGACTTCACAACAAATACTTCACAACAAATACTTCACAACAAATACTTCCCAGCAACGACTTCACAACAAATACTTCACAACAAAGACTTCACAACAAAGACTTCACAACAAAGACTTCACAACAAATACTTCACAACAAATACTTCACAACAAATACTTCACAACAAATACTTCACAACAAATACTTCACAACAAATACTTCCCAGCAAAGACTTCACGACAAAGACTTCACAACAAAGACTTCACAACAAAGACTTCACAACAAATACTTCACAACAAATACTTCACAACAAATACTTCCCAGCAAAGACTTCACAACAAATACTTCACAACAAATACTTCACAACAAATACTTCCCAGCAAAGACTTCACAACAAATACTTCACAACAAAGACTTCACAACAAAGACTTCACAACAAAGACTTCACAACAAATACTTCACAACAAATACTTCCCAGCAAAGACTTCACAACAAATACTTCACAACAAATACTTCACAACAAATACTTCCCAGCAAAGACTTCACAACAAATACTTCACAACAAATACTTCACAACAAATACTTCCCAGCAAAGACTTCACAACAAATACTTCACAACAAAGACTTCACAACAAATACTTCCCAGCAAAGACTTCACAACAAATACTTCCCAGCAAAGACTTCACAACAAACACTTCACAACAAAGACTTCACAACAAAGACTTCACAACAAATACTTCACAACAAATACTTCACAACAAATACTTCACAACAAATACTTCCCAGCAAAGACTTCACAACAAATACTTCACAACAAATACTTCCCAGCAAATACTTCACAACAAATACTTCACAACAAATACTTCACAACAAATACTTCACAACAAATACTTCCCAGCAAAGACTTCACAACAAATACTTCACAACAAATACTTCACAACAAAGACTTCACAGCAAATACTTCACAACAAATACTTCACAACAAATACTTCCCAGCAAAGACTTCACAGCAAATACTTCACAACAAATACTTCCCAGCAAAGACTTCACAACAAATACTTCACAACAAATACTTCACAACAAATACTTCCCAGCAACGACTTCACAACAAATACTTCACAACAAAGACTTCACAACAAAGACTTCACAACAAATACTTCACAACAAATACTTCACAACAAATACTTCACAACAAAGACTTCACAACAAATACTTCACAACAAAGACTTCACAACAAAGACTTCACAACAAAGACTTCACAACAAAGACTTCACAACAAATACTTCACAACAAAGACTTCACAACAAAGACTTCACAACAAAGACTTCACAACAAATACTTCACAACAAATACTTCACAACAAATACTTCCCAGCAAAGACTTCACAACAAATACTTCACAACAAATACTTCACAACAAATACTTCCCAGCAAAGACTTCACAACAAATACTTCACAACAAATACTTCACAACAAAGACTTCACAACAAAGACTTCACAACAAAGACTTCACAACAAATACTTCACAACAAATACTTCACAACAAATACTTCCCAGCAAAGACTTCACAACAAATACTTCACAACAAATACTTCCCAGCAAAGACTTCACAACAAATACTTCACAACAAAGACTTCACAACAAAGACTTCACAACAAATACTTCCCAGCAAAGACTTCACAACAAATACTTCACAACAAAGACTTCACAACAAAGACTTCACAACAAATACTTCACAACAAATACTTCACAACAAATACTTCACAACAAATACTTCCCAGCAAAGACTTCACAACAAATACTTCACAACAAATACTTCCCAGCAAATACTTCACAACAAATACTTCACAACAAATACTTCACAACAAATACTTCACAACAAATACTTCCCAGCAAAGACTTCACAACAAATACTTCACAACAAATACTTCACAACAAATACTTCACAACAAAGACTTCACAACAAATACTTCACAACAAATACTTCACAACAAATACTTCCCAGCAAAGACTTCACAACAAATACTTCACAACAAATACTTCCCAGCAAAGACTTCACAACAAATACTTCACAACAAATACTTCACAACAAATACTTCCCAGCAACGACTTCACAACAAATACTTCACAACAAATACTTCACAACAAAGACTTCACAACAAATACTTCACAACAAATACTTCACAACAAATACTTCACAACAAAGACTTCACAACAAATACTTCACAACAAAGACTTCACAACAAAGACTTCACAACAAATACTTCACAACAAATACTTCACAACAAAGACTTCACAACAAAGACTTCACAACAAATACTTCACAACAAATACTTCACAACAAAGACTTCACAACAAAGACTTCACAACAAAGACTTCACAACAAATACTTCACAACAAATACTTCACAACAAATACTTCCCAGCAAAGACTTCACAACAAATACTTCACAACAAAGACTTCACAACAAAGACTTCACAACAAAGACTTCACAACAAAGACTTCACGACAAAGACTTCACAACAAAGACTTCACAACAAATACTTCACAACAAATACTTCACAACAAATACTTCCCAGCAAAGACTTCACAACAAATACTTCACAACAAATACTTCACAACAAATACTTCACAACAAATACTTCACAACAAATACTTCCCAGCAAAGACTTCACAACAAATACTTCACAACAAAGACTTCACAACAAAGTCTTCCCAGCAAAGACTTCTCAACAAAGATTTTCCAACAATACACTTTGCAATGAAAGGATAGATGGAGAGATGACAGAGAAAGAAGAAAAAAGATCTTCATAACAAAGACTTTGCAGTATTTTAAACAAAGGTAACGTATTTATGATATTACAAACAAAGCTGAGGTATATTATGGTATTATAAACCAAGGTTATGTATGTTATGGTATTTTAATCGAAAGTTAGATATATTATGGTATTTTAAACCAAAGTAAGGCATATACTCGTATTTAAAACCAAGGTAAGGTATTTATGGTATTGTAAGCTAAGTATATATATATATATATATATATATATATATATATATATATATATATATATATATGTGTGTGTGTGTGTATATAGCTGACCGTATCGAGGTTGAAGGGCCGAAACGGGATGATGCTGAGGACCCGGTCAGTGCAGCACACTTGTGACCAGGTGTGTTTTGAACTTATATATATATATACATATGCATGTATTTTAAACGAAGTAAGGTATATTCTGCCATTTTAATCCATGGTAAGGTATATTATGGTATTAAAAACTAAGGTGAGGTATATTATGGTATTAAAAACGAAGGTGCGGTATATTATGGTATTTTCAATCAAAGTGAGGTTTTTATGGGGTGAAAGGCAATATATATGGCAATATATAGACTGTGAACTTCAATGATAAATTGTTATCAATGATAATTGGTATAATAATAAGGTAATGGTATTAAAAACTAAGGTAAGGTATATTATGGTATATTCAATTAAAGTAAAGTACTATGGTATTAAAAACTAAAGTGAGGTATATTATGGTATTAAAAACTAAGGTACGGTATATTATGATATTAAAAACGAAGGTAAGGTATATTATGGTATTTTCGATCAAAGTAAGGTACAATGGTATTAAAAACTAAGGTAAGATATATTATGGTATTTTAAACCAAGGTAAAGGTATATTATGGTATTAAAAGCTAATGCAAGGTATATTATAGTATTTTCAATCAGAGTAAGGTATTTATGGTATTAAAAACTAAGGGAAGGTGTATTATGGTATTTTCAATTAAAGTAAGGTATTTATGGTATTTCAAACTAAGGTAAGGTATATTATCGTATTAAAAATTAAGGTAAGGTATATTATAGTATTTTAAACCAAAGTAAGGTATCTTTTGGTATTAGAAGCTAACGTAAGGTATATTATGGTATTTTAAACCAAGGTAAGGTATATTATGGCATTTTTTTGTATACATAATCGAAGCTCGTGGAACATCTCGTACAGTGAACAGATCAAGACGTAACAGACAAAAACAGGACGCAAAACACGCATGCATGGGATAGACAAGATGGATACAGAAGGAAACTCCAAGGAGGGAAAACTGGGAAATTGGAAGGAGGGATTTGCGTGGGGTCAATGAGGGTAGAAAAGATAATGGTTTAGGATTGGGAACAATCTGAGATGGTGGTGAACATCTCTCTTGAAGCTGAGGTATTTTATGGTATTTTTTAAACCAAAGTAAGGTATTTGTGTTATTAAAAGCGAAGATATATTTTGATATTTTAAAACAAGGTAAGGTATATTGTGGTATTTTAAAATGAGATAAGGTATATTATGGTATTTTAAACAAAGTTATGGTATTTTAAACCAAGGTAAGACATATTATTGTATTGTTGTGGTTTTTGGATTCTCCAGGGTAAGATCGTCAATCTTTAGTTCGACGATAGTTATTTCATAGTATTTGTTCTGTTAAGCAGAGTATTGCATGTGAGTAGATAAGCGTTACAAATATGTTAGATCGGTGTACCATATTTATATGTTTTATGTTTACCTCCAACACTCTTCTCTTTAGCCCTTTCTCACACCTTTCAGTGCAGGATTTACCATGGTTAGGCTGCCAGGTGTCTCTCCATCCCTCGCTCATCCCTTAAAACCAGTTAGAACCAGTCTGAGGTACATCCTGCCTGCATTTCGTGCCAGGTGGGCCAATGGGCCATACATCCTAATTAACCCATGACAGTACACCAAAACACGGATCACCGGCCCTACATGCCCCCAATCCATGGGGGCAATATCAAAATGGCACCAGATATCAGGGCTCTAACTCACCAATCGAGTGAAACAAGGGAACCTCTGATCCTCGTGACTCATCCAATGAAATTGGTGGGACCAATGAAATGGCACATCCAATGAAAGCCATGTGGGAAAGAGGGTGGTGGAGGGAAGGAGAAGACCTAATAAAAGGGGTCTCATAGGATTTTTTCTCCTCTTCGGGTCTAGCCTAGCTAGCCTCTGGTGTCTTTGGGTCTCTGGAGCCTCTTCGGGACCTTGTAGTCTGGGGTCTGGTCTGGGGTCCGGGTTGAAATGGTTGAAATGCATTGGTATCTTGACTCATCCTGTCTGTCCCGATGGTGTCGTATGACAACTGGTGATTGGTTCATCAAGAGATTGATCGCAGCACGTGACTTGGTTCTGCTCGGCCAATAAATCAAGATCTGTCACGTGACTGCCGACACGATACCTGGTTCGTGACAATAACCTCACTGGTAACCCACCGGTAACACAGCTTTGGACCCGGGAGCCGGCTTTAGGTTAGTTTACGAAAGGCAATTGTCGTCTTCAAAAAGACTCGCCGTCCCTCTTGAATTAATCCAAAGGCAACGACAGTAATAGTATTTTAAATCAATGTAAGGTATATTATGGTATATTATGGTATGGTAGTTCGAGGGTCATTAACCAGTGTGGCAGCTACATTCAAATGTAAGGTGTGCACAGAGGGAGCTGCAGATGGAGGAAATGTTGAGTTGGATCTTGGAGACGGCGTGAAGCTGGAAGGTGTGAAAACATTTTGCTACCTCGGAGACATGCTGAATGGAGAAGGTGGATCAGACTCGGCAACGGTTGCTCGAGTGAGATGTGCATGGAAGAAGTTTCGGGAATTGACTTTGAGTGGCGGCTGATGATGAGGGGAGTGCCATTGAAGCTGAAGGGAAAGGTGTATGCTGCATGTGTGAGAAGTGTTATGATTTATGGGAGCGAGACATGGGTAATGAACGTAGAGCAGCAACGAAGGTTGGAAAGGGTGGAAATGCGAATGGTTCGACGGATGTGCGGAGTATCGTTGAGAGAGAGGAAGACAAATGATGAATTGCGGAAGATGATGGGAATAGAGCCTGTGATTGATGCTGTGAAGAGGAACAGGTTGAGATGGTTTGGTCATGTGTTGAGGAAGGATGAAAGTGACTGGTTGAGAAGAGTGATGGAAATGAATGTAGAAGGAAGTAGAGGACGGGGAAGACCGAGAAAGACTTGGCTAAAGATGGTGGAAGAAGAAATGCGGGCAAGGGGGTTAACAAGGAGAGATGCAGAAAATAGGGCAAAATGGAGAAGATTGTCATGGGGACCGCAAGGCTAACCCCCGCTCTAGCAGGGAAAATGGCCTTTTAAAATGCATGTTGTTGTTGTTGTTGTTTGTAAGGTATATTATGGTATTTTAAACCAAGGGGGGGGGGTCTCTGGTCCCACGGGCGTCTGGTGTGGGGCCTTCCCTGTCCATCAGGTCACCACTCGAGCGAGTGTCTTGCACCGGTGGGTTCGCCAGACCCTGGAGCAGGTTGAGACCTCCAAGGGACTGAGGTGCTGCCTCCTAGGCACCTATCATGTCGCCACGTGATGACCCCTGTTTTGTTCTAGGCCTTTTTGGTGGCACGACTGAGGCCCAGTAAGGGCCTGAAGAAGTGACCACCTAGGCATGCGGCCGAGCAGCCTCTCCCTGAGGTTATGTGACAACCAGCATGTGGAGACCTGTCATGCTGAGCTGGTCTACACCAGCAGGTCATCCACATGGACTGAGTACGAGCACTGCCCACCGAACAACCAACTGGAGCATCTGTGGAACATTGTGGAGTTAAATGGAAATGAATGGAAAAGGCCTGGAGAGACAACCAAAACCTTCCACAGATAGTCCACTGTGATTAATGGGTTCTCAGTTTGGTGATCCATAGCTATATTATGGTAAGTGTAACGTGGCCCATGTGGCTTGAGTAGGTTAGATTGCCCTGTAACAGGAACCGGTTAGGCTAAGTTGCATGTAATATGTGCACTGATGGGAGGACAGTGAGTGTAACCTTCAGGATAGTTCGGGTCAGGTTTTTTGTGTGAAACTTCCCTGTAAAGCAGGCGAGGCCAGGCGGAAAACTTTCATTTGGCATGGATGTGCTTCGGATCAACCGACAGCACGATCCATTTGGCAGGTGCGTGCAGGCCAGGATGGTGAGTGAGTTCAGCACCTTTGCTGGAGAGAAGGCGAGAATATTCTGGAAGGGAGGCGGGAGGGAAGCTTTGAAAAGTGCCACCCTGTCCGTACGACGGCCAATAAGGAACAGCGGGGGCGGTCCCAGGGCGGGCAATAATAACGGACACGAGCATGATGGCTCTTTTTCGCCCTTCTCTGCTGGCTCTCTTACCCTCGCTCTGGCTCGCTCTGCTTCGCGTCAGATTGAGTGATTGTCCTGCACATCTGGCCCACTCTGCTCCACTTTGCGTCAGGCCATCATCTCTGTACGAGTCGTCTGGCAGGACCCCAATAGTGGAAAGTTCTCACCTGTTCCCTGTGTGGCATGAGTCAGTTTAATTATGGCACACAGGAAGTGGTCGTGAGTTAATTTGTGTACAAATTGAGCGTTCACCTCTCCCTATTCGTGCGTCCTCCATGTTGCTTGGAATGTCCCATTCTCCACGTCCTGTCCACATATTCTCCCCATACCGTTCTTCATTACAAATAAACTCTTTATTTATTAAGGAACGTGTTCCCACGTTCTGCCTCCCACATATTCTGCCGTCAAAGTTGGCTTTCCATTGCGTGACCTTGATGAACAGTAAGTTGTAACATCCAAACGCAGTTCACATTCATTTAAATTGAACGCAGTTAGTTGGAAACCTTTCGGCCATTCACGGGAACAAGCATCTCGGCAGCGGAAGCATATTGCGTTTGCAAGCCTCTAAGGCAACAGTATATTTATGGTATTATAAGCGATGGCAAGG
Source organism: Myxine glutinosa (assembly GCF_964187855.1). Taxonomy (NCBI): domain Eukaryota; kingdom Metazoa; phylum Chordata; class Myxini; order Myxiniformes; family Myxinidae; genus Myxine; species Myxine glutinosa. Next base: position 61,772,320 of record NC_136265.1, read on the forward strand.
TATAACGTAAGAACACTGCCACGAGCACAGGTTTAGGCAACAAAAACCATCCTCGTCATCTCTTTGAGGCCGTGATTCCTGAGAAGATTGGATGGAAGGTCAGGGAAGGGGTTTGCTCCACCCACCGGCTGATATGCGGGCCAATGGTGCGTGAGATGGCAGGGGCAGAAAGCATCATCAGACCTTGTAAAAGGTGGGGGCCAGGAAGAACATGGTGGAGAATATTGGGGGCACGACGCCGGAGGCTGCGTTTGTCACGAGCTTGTGAAGCGGAAGCCACGCCCCACTAAGCGGAAGTCGCACCATCTCTCTCATCGCCCCAGGGATGGGACGTTTGCCTACACAGGATCCCTGACCTGTTCGATCTTCTTCACGACTCACCAGGTTTGTCCGACCATCTCTTTCTGTCTTGGCTGTCCCCAATATGTCTATCGCATGGAATGTCTGTGGGCCAAGTTACGACACAGGCTATATAAGGAATCCCATTTGTTTGTATGGTTTGGTAAGAATAAGGAGTTTTGATTATGACAGAGCTCATTGTTTATTGCCATTTACTGCATTGCTTCTTTCTGTTCCCTCCCTGTGATAATTTATTTATTTATTTTATAAATGAACCCGACTTCGTTTTGGGTTAATTCTGTCTGTGGTGAATGTTCTATTTGGTGGTTTCATAAAGCCCCGTTAAGGGGACCATTGGTTGCGGTCTCCACACCACTTAGAACATTGCGTCACGTGTCTTAGGTTGCTCAGCCTAAATTAGATCAGTCACGTGACGCCTATGGGCACAGCATTGGGCCGCTTTAAGACTTCAAATCAGCACAGTGACGCAGTCGTCAAACGCAGATCCAACGCAAAGAGGTCTTGAAGCGGTCACTTGGTGCTTTGATGTGAACCTCTGGATTCAAACCAGGAAACAGGAACGACTGGCTGTAACTGTATATTATGGTATAATACGCTATAATAAAGTATATTATGGTATAATAAGCTATAATAAGGTATATTATGGTATAATAAGCTATCATAAAGTATATTATGGTATAATAAGCTATAATAAGGTATATTATGGTATAATAAGCTATAATAAGGTATATTATGGTATAATAAGCTATAATAAAGTATATATTGGTATAATAAGCTATAATAAGATATATTATGGTATAATAAGCTATCATAAGATATATTATGGTATAATAAGCTATAATAAGGTATATTATGGTATAATAAGCTATAATAAGGTATATTATGGTATAATAAGCTATAATAAGGTATATTATGGTATAATAAGCTATAATAAAGTATATATTGGTACAATAAGCTATCATAAGATATATTATGGTACAATAAGCTATAATAAAGTATATTATGGTATTTTAAGCTATAATAAAGTATATTATGGTATAATAAGCTATAATAAAGTATATTATGGTATAATAAGCTGTAATAAGGTATATTATGGTATAATAAGCTATAATAAAGTATATATTGGTATAATAAGGTATATTATGGTATAATAAGCTATAATAAAGTATATATTGGTATAATAAGGTGTATTATGGTATCATAAGCTATGAAAAGGTATTTAATTGTATTATATAAGCTGTAATGAGGTATATTATGGTATTATCAGTGATGTTAAGGTATTTTTGGTATTATAAGCTATAATAGAATATATTATTTTATCCTAAGTTATGATAAGGTATTTTATGGTATTATAAGCTATAATAAGGTATATTATGGTATTATAAGTGATTGTAAGGTATTTTATGGTACTATAAGCTGTTGGGTCTGGGAGGGGGTTTCAGGTGGTTTGGGAGGGAGTTGAGGAGGGGGTTTGAGAGGGAGTTGGGAGCACAGGGGGATGGGGATGGAGGGTTGGGAAGGAGTTGGAGGAGGGGGTTGGGAGGGAATTGGTGGCAGTTTGGGAGGGAGGAATTGGGGAGGGGCTGGGACCAGGAGTTGGGAAGGGTTTCGTCGGAAGGTTGAGGGGAATTTTGGGAGGGGTTGGGGGGGGGGGGGGGTTTGAGGGTTGGTTGATGTTTCCAATGTGTGCGTCGTCCTAAGTCTTCCTTTGAAAGACAAACCATTCCCTCTTCATTCCTCGTGTATTTCCCAAATCACTCGACTGTGCGATAAGGAAACACGGTTTTATGAATTACCTATCGATACTGCTCAGGTTTATCGATATCGCGCAGATTTATTAATTACCTATCTATATCGATCAGGTTTATTGATTACCTAATGGTATCGAGAAGATTGATCGATTCCATATTGATAACGACCTGGTTTATCGATTAATTATTCATACCTATTTGGTTTATCGATTAGCTCTCGATACTGATCTGGTTTATTGGTTAACTGTCTACACCGATCTGATTTATCGATTCCCTATCGATACCGACCTGGTTTATCGATTACCTATCCATACCGATCTGATTTATCGATTTCCTATCGATACCCACCAGGTTTATCGATTCCCTATTGATACCGAACTGGTTTATCGATTTTACCTATCGATACCAACCTGGTTTATTGATTACCTATCGATACCGACCAGGTTTATCGATTCCCTATTGATACCGAACTGGTTTATCGATTTTACCTATCGATACCATCCTGGTTTATTGATTACCTATTGATACCGACCAGGTTTATCGATTCCCTATCGATACCGACCAGGTTTATCGTTTCCCTATTGATACCGAACTGGTTTATCGATTTTACCTATTGATACCGACCTGGTTTATTGATTACCTATCAATACCGACCTGGTTTATTGATTACCTATCGATACCGACCTGGTCTATTGATTACCTATCGATACGGACCAGGTTTATAGATTCCCTATCGATACCGAACTGGTTTATTGATTTTACCTATCAATACTGACCTGGTTTGTTGATTACCTATCGATACCGACCAGGTTTATCGATTCCCTATTGATACCGAACTGGTTTATCGATTTTACCTATGATACCGACCATGTTTATCGATTCCCTATTGATACCGAACTGGTTTATCGATTTTACCGATCGATACCAACCTGGTTTATTGATTACCTATCGATACCGACCAGGTTTATCGATTCCCTATTGATACCGAACTGGTTTATCGATTTTACCTATGATACCAACCTGTTTTTATCGATTTTACCTATCGATACTAACCTGGTTTATCGATTACCTATCGATATCGACCTAGTTTCTCGATTACTTATCGATATCGACATCGTTTATCGATTACCTTTCGGTATCGAGCAGGTTTTTTGATTTCCTCTCAGAACGATGAGTTCCAAAGTTAAATGTAAACTTCTAAATATTCCAGGAACGTGAAAATGAAACTTTTCGCGTTTTGAAGGAATTCTAACCGTGCATGGAGCATGAGTTATTGACATCGATTTATCGGTTTTATTTATTTCTGCATTTCGTTTAGCAGAGATTGAGGATCACGGAAATTTGAAATACTTACAATAGAACGTTTGGAACTTCTGCAATACAGACGGTTAGACTGACTCGCTTACGTGATACTGATCGTGATAATGATAATCATGACATGATAATGGTAATCGTGATAATGGTAATCGTGATAAGAGTAGTTATGATAATGGTAATCAGGATAATGGTTATCGTGACAATGGTAGTCGTGATAATGATAATCATGCTAATGATGGTTATAATGGTAATCTTGATAATGGTAATCGTGATAAGAGTAGTTATGATAATGGTAATCATGATAATGGTTATCGTGACAATGGTAGTCGTGATAATGATAATCACGCTAATGATGGTTATAATGGTAATCTTGATAATGGTAATCGTGATAAGAGTAGTCATGATAATGGCAAGCATGATAATGGTAGTCGTGATAATGATAATAATGGTAATCAGGATAATGGTAATCGGGATAATGGTAATCTTGATAATGGTAATCGTCATAAGAGTAGTCATGATAATGGCAAGCATGATAATGGTAGTCGTGATAATGATAATCTGATAATGATAGTCATAATGGTAATCAGGAGAATGGTAATCGGGATAATGGTAATCTTGATAATGGTAATCGTGATAAGAGTAGTCATGATAATGGCAAGCGTGATAATGGTAGTCGTGATAATGATAATCCTGATAAAGATAGTCATAATGGTAATCAGGATAATGGTAATCGGGATAATGGTAATCATGATAATGGTAATTGGGATAGTGGTTATCGTGATAAGAGTAGTCATGATAATGGTAACCAGGATAATGGTAATCATGATAAGAGTAGTCATGATAATGGTAATCAGGGTAATGGTAATCGGGATAATGGTAACCAGGATAATGGTAATCATGATAAGAGTAGTCATGATAATGGTAATCAGGATAATGGTTTTCGTGACAATGGTAGTCGTGATAATGATAATCATGCTAATGATTGTTATAATGGTAATCTTGATAATGGTAATCGTGATAAGAATAGTCATGATAATGGTAAGCGTGATAATGGTAGTCGTGATAATGATAATCCTGATAATGATAGTCATAATGGTAATCAGGATAATGGTAATCTGGATAATGGTAATCATGATATTGGTAATTGGGATCGTGGTTATCGTGATAAGAGTAGTCATGATAATGGTAACCAGGATTATGGTAATCATGATAAGAGTAGTCATGATAATGGTAATCAGGGTAATGGTAATCGTGATAATGGTAACCAGGATAATCGTAATCATGATCAGAGTAGTCATGATAATGGTAATCAGGATAATGGTAATCGGGATAATGGTAATCATGATAATGGTAATCGTGATAAGAGTAGTCATGATAATGGTAATCAGGATAATGGTAATCGTGATAAGAATAGTCATGATAATGGTAATCAGGATAATGGTAATCATGATAATGGTAATTGGGATTGTGGTTATCGTGATAATGGTAATCGTAAGAGTTGTCATGACAATGGAAATTGTGATAATGGTAGTTGTGATAATCATGATAATGGTAGTCATAATGGTAGTCATGATAATGGTGGTAGTCGTGATAATGATAATGATAGTCATAATGGTAATCATGATAATGGTGGTCGTCGTGATCAATCAATCGTGATCAATATCAATCATATGATAATGATTATAATAATGATAATCATAGTCATAATGGTAATCATGATAATGATAGTCATAATGGTAATCATGATAATTGTAATCGTCATGGTAGTCATTATAATGGTAATTGTGATAATGGTAATCATGATAATGGTAGTTATAATAATAGTAATCGTGATAATGGTTGTTATGATAATAGTAATCGTGATAATGGTAGTCATGATAATGGTAGTTATAATAATAGTAATCGTGATAATGGTCGTTATAATAATAGTAATCGTGATAATTGTAGTCATTATAATGGTAATCGTGATAATGGTAGTCATGATAATGGTAGTTATTTTAATAGTAATCATGATAATGGTAGTCATGATGATGATAATCACTATAATGGTAGTCATGATGATGTTAATCGTGATAATGGTAGTCATGATAATAGTAATCGTGATAATGGTAGTTATGATAATGATAATCACTAAATGGTAGTTATGATAATGATAATCACTATAATGGTAGTCATGATAATAGTAATCGTGATAATGGTAGTTATGATAATGATAATCACTAAATGGTAGTTATGATAATGATAATCACTATAATGGTAGTCATGATGATGATAATCACTATAATGGTAGTCATGATGATGTTAATCGTGATAATGGTTGTCATGATAATAGTAATCGTGATAATGGTAGTTATGATAATGATAATCACTAAATGGTAGTTATGATAATGATAATCACTATAATGGTAGTTATGATGATGGTAATCGTGATGATGGTAGTTATGATAATGATAATCACCATAATGGTAGTCATGATGATGGTAATCGTGATGATGGTAGTTATGATAAAGATAATCACTATAATGGTAGTCATGATGATGATAATCACTATAATGGTAGTCATGATGATGATAATCGTGATAATGATAATCACCATAATGGTAGTTATGATAATGATAATCACTATAATGGTAGTCATGATGATGGTAATCGTGATGATGGTAGTTATGAGAATGATAATCGCTATAATGGTAGTCATGATGATGGTAATCGTGATGATGGTAGTTATGATCATGATAAGCACTATAATGGTAGTCATGATGATGGTAATCGTGATGATGGTAGTTATGATAATGAGAATCACTATAATGGTAGTCATGATGGTGGTAATCGTGATGATGGTAGTTATGATAATGATAATCACTATAATGGTAGTCATGATGATGATAATTACGACAATGGTAATCGTGATGATGGTAATCGTGATAATCGTGGTCATGATAATAGTAATCGTGATAATGATAATCGCGATATATGAAATGATCATGATGTCGTGAAGCTGTTTGGTTCAGTATTTGGTACTTTTTGATCCACCTTACACATCCCTGTCACATCTGAACACTCAATTATAAACCTCAGTACAATAAGACATCCGATGGCTCACGTTGGCTCACGTTGGCATGCCACGAGGGTGTGACCCTTAACAACCACAACCACACCCGCTGAGTCACTTTTTCAAATCTCAACAATTCTCTCTTTTCCGGAATAAACTTTGACTCTCTCCACGTTCTCCTGTCTGCCTGTTCCCGTTTTCCATGTAACTCCCTTTTGGAGGGGCCAGGGGCATGATCACACCTTGATCATCAGGTGCCAGCCAGCAGGTACAGACGACGGTATTTATTACATACCACAGAGGAG
>NC_136265.1:61784104-61818802 GCF_964187855.1 Myxine glutinosa
TCAAGATGGGGAGAGAAGGGGAAGCACACAAACACAACATTTGAGAGCAGGGACATCGGGAGATGTGTGGGAGGGAGAGGGCTTGGGGGGAGGAGGTGATCTCATGCATGTCTCATGCACCCCACCCAGGGGGGAACTCCCTCTTAGGGGGGCAAAGAAGAGCACGATGATAGGAGAGCGATCTGAAGAATTGCTTCATCCTGATTCAATGTCCATCGGGATCAGAAACTGACTGTACAAGCCAAAGGCCAAAACTTTGGGAATCACCCCATTTAGGGATGTTCTTCTTCTTCGTATTCTGCATAACGCTGTGGGGTAGCATCATTAGCTGAGGGCGTGGCTACGCCGCTGATGCAACGCCCTCTGCTGGTTCGGGCAGGAATTTGTAATTTGTTCATGTGCCGGCGATGGCTCGCCTACACTTTGCGAAGGACACCGTGGGATCTTTAACGTCCACCAACGAAAGGGAAACAGGAGACGACGGTTTATAGCTGGGTAGAGTTTCACCCCCAGGCTCGGCAGCTTCGAGGAAAGTGTGCGCATCTCGAGGTCATCCTGTCTGCCGAAGTCTTACCTTGACGCTCTGTTAATAAACAAACTGCGATTCCATGTTGTATGTATTACTATATGTTCAAATGTCTTTACTCTACGCCATCCAGTCGTCCCAGGAATATTCCGATGCATTGGAAAAGGTATAAACCAGATGTTTATTTTTCTTATATCATTTATATTCATATTTTTATTATTAAATTAAATTAAAATAGGGCCTACTAGCCGAAAGCACCCGGCGTTGCCCGGCTTCTTTTTGAATGAATTTACTACTATAATTCAGCTTTTACTCGTGGCCGTAGAAGATTGACTACTATAATTCAGCTCAGTTTTTAATTGCGAAATGGGCCCAGCCCAGCCGAGGTGGGCCTCAACCGGCTTCGCCACCTAGCCTATAGCCTTCCGGGGGCCGTCCCGACATTTTTGGTTCTTTTTGAATGAATTTACTACTATAATTCAGCTTTTACCCACAGCCGTAGAAGATTGACGACTATAATTCAGCTCAGTTTTTAATTGCGAAATGGGCCCGGCCCGGCCGATGTGGGCTTCGACCGGTCTCGCCACCTAGCATAACCTTCCTGGGGCCCGTCCCGACATTTTTTGTATTAGAGGTTTCTTCCTATCTTTCACCGTTCAGGAGATTAGCTTGCACAGACAGACAAACAAACAAACAAAAACTTTCTTTTATATATATAGAAGATAAAATTTATTTAACATTAAATTGTTTAATATTAATTATTATTTTAATTTAATTAATTTAATTAATTAAAATTAAAATAATTAAATTAAATATTTTAATATTAAATTTATTAAATAATAAAAGAAATTAAATATTAAATATTGATTTATATTGATAGACAGACATATTGGAAAAGGATCGTCTCATATCAGAATCAAGAGGTAGCAGGACACATGCCGAGCGTGTCACTCAACTTGTTCAATGAGCATTCCGAGTGACGCAAGTGACCAAACCATGGGATATAGTCATGGAGATTTGTTGTCACAGTCATCCCACGGAAAAGTTTCTCTTTTTGTACCAAAGAGGCAGGTGGTGTGCAAATTCAGCTTGATAGCCAGGACTGTCCAGTGAGCCGGACGATGCTTCTCCGATTGGTGAGGCCCCGGCGGTACGCTCCTTCAGAAAAGTTTTTTTTTTTGAGAAATGAACTTCAATTGGCGAGTTCTGGTGAAACCCGCGGAGTGGGGGAACTCGCACAAAACAAAAGCTGCCCTGAATGGTTTCGTGACACGACTCTAACTTGACAAATGGAGCTAAAGCAAAACCACCAAGGCGGAACGTGACGCAAACGTTTTGAAGGATGTAATACTGGTTAAAAAATGAACGAAGGGGTTAATTGTAGTCTCTGCTGAAAAGGAAAGACTACTCACTAATTTGGTGGTTCATCCAGATGAGAGCGTTTGAGACATTGATCCTACTTCATTCGGTTTGACTGCGTAGCTCTTAGCGTTTCATCATTCGCTCTCGTTCACCTTTCGGTCGAGAGGAACAGGTGGGAAATTCACCCCACCAATGCCTGTAGAAATGGGGAGTAAGGGGATTGTAATGGATTCCTTGGCAATGACAATTGGTGTCAGAAGTGGGATCGATCAATTATTTGGGCACAAGATGACACAGTAATGGTTCTGGGCCAATCACAATTATCGGTTTAAAGGCACAGACTAATGGGCGTCGGCGTCCTTTATTACGACTCGTGCCAATGGGCATCCTTGTTCTTTATTACGAGTCGGCGAAAAAATAATTTGGAGTCAATCGCGTTAGGCTTTCACGAGATGAGGAAAAATCGTCGTGGGATAAACTCGGTTTGAAAAAGCTTAACAACCTATTTAATTTTAAACTATCGTTGAATCGTCGTACCTCAGAGCGTTCCTGTAAAAAGTAATGATGAAAGGCTTGTTTTCTGGAGTACCGGCTGCATTTCTGATAACCATCATGCAAGGTCTTCATTTGCTGCAGTGTTGGCGTTTCCGCAGGCGGGGATTGTTGGTGGCACTGACGTTTTCAGGTAGCAATTCCAAGATGACCTGAGATTCATCAACACGAGTGCAAGGTTGGCACCAGAGGACCTCACGGTATTGAGAGTCGACCATAGAGTGCCGACCGGCATCACATTTAGACCACACCTAAGGGCACACCCCCTCCAATGTCATCAATGAGCCAACTGCAACTGCTCATCAGAAGCTTGCAACAAAATCCTGAATACTGCTGCCCTCAGCTGGATTTGAAACTACAGCTTTTTGAACCTACAGCTTCGGGAATCCAATGTCGTCACCACAACTGACCGTACCAACTAGGTCACCAATTGGTCTCCTTCTTCCTACTTTAGACCATGCAAGGGAAGTTTGAGGTTGACGTGGACATTTTATTCGAGAAGAGGCCAAAACATTCGTCCAATGCTCGTCTAACCTGAGCAAGTTACACCGGAAGAGACATCACTGCTGGCCAAAGAGTCTGGGTAAAACCAAGATAGTGACCACCTCACATGCGCTATAGCCTGGAAGTTCCTTGTGAAACAAGTGGCAGTTTTATGGATGAGTGGCTGTCACGTGGTTCTGCGTACATGGTGCAGAGTTCAGCAATAGTATACACGTGCATTGTTGAGTGAGCTTGAACATTGTCACATGGAACCGAGTGCTCTCACTCCAACAACGCAAGCGTTGAACAACTTCCGGAAGTATACGTGAGATTGCAGAATTTGATGTCAGTGTGGAAACGATTGCTCATTCGCTTCCGAAATCCAATAAGGTGAGTGTGGACCTCATGTTTGATCAACAAGGACCAAGTGTGGACCTCATGTTTGATCAACAAGGACCAAGTGTGGACCTCATGTTTGATCAACAAGGACCAAGTGTGGACCTCATGTTTGATCAACAAGGACCAAGTGTGAACCTCATGTTTGATCAACAAGGACCAGGTGTGGACTTCATGTTTGATCAACAAGGACCAAGTGTGGACCTCATGTTTGATCAACAAGGACCAAGTGTGGACCTCATGTTTGATCAACAAGGACCAAGTGTGGGCATTTGGCAACAGAGCTCTTGGAATACTCCCTCGGCTAGGACTCCAGGAGCTCCGTCGAAGAAGACCGTGACGTGTGACGAGACCCGGGTCTATCATTTTGGACCACAGTCGAAGCGAACCAACGTTGGGTGGAGACATTGGAGAGACCAAAGAAATACTCGAGATTCAGCCATCGACTAGAAAAGTTACGGCAGTTACGTTTCAGGACATCAACGGTTTAATTCCTACAGGCTTGAAGGGCCCAATGGTCTCCTCCTGGGTTAAAGTTCCTCGTGAGGGAAAATATTATTAATTATTTTTTATTTTCCATTCCAAACATTCCAAGATGCAGATGGAACAAAGGTGCAACCATATCGACGGGGACAACTGTATACCTATTGAAGGTGAATCACCTTGAGAAATAGTTGGCTTCATTGACTTCCTCGTACTTTTTCATTTTCTGGAATAAACCATTCGTAGGAACCCTGAACGACCCTCGCTCTTAAAGTCCAGGACTCCCGGACTCTTCTGAGATCTGCCTGTGGATCCAGTGCCACTGCTCCATGTCACGTGACGTGTCCATTAATGATCTTTTCCACCTCCCATTATGTCTCAGGTCTATCTGCACGAGTTTCCACCATGTCCCGTAGCGGATCGGGTGGGCCGCGAGCGAGCACGGTGAGACTGCCTGGAAAAAAATGTCCACACAACCAGGAAAGGTGGGAAGAATTGGACTACAGGAGAGGAATGCGATGGATTCTGTCACCAAAAGAATAGGAACAAATAAATCATTCGAGCATCTGAATATTTTGACACATTTGAGTTTGACATATTGAAGGTAAAATGAGGAGGGTGGCTGGAAGAGGGCTGTGATGGGGATGAGGGAGGATTTCAAGATGGGGTGAGGGAGGTTCAAAACTAATGGCGGATGCATAACAAGGTTTGGCAAGCGGAACCAAAAGGGAAGTCACTAAGAGCTGTCAACACCAGGTAAGGAAGGAGGTACATCCAAATCTGAAAGGTCATTGTTGAGGTGGTTAGGAGTACAGAGTGATGAGAACTTGTGGTAAGAGGGGAAGGGGTGTGAGCTCAGAGACCGTATTCAGGCCGACCCTTGTTTGCAAGCAGCAGACCATCACGAAATGCTGGGAAACAGGAAGTGGGTGTCAGCTTCAGCTCTTGCACCACTTTGGGCCTTGTATCCTTCAGTGAAAGCTACAGCTGCGCAGCACATGCCTTATTATTTAACGGCCCGTTGTGATTGATGTTGTGCCCGTTGTGATTGATGTTGTGCCCGTTGTGATTCTATTTATTACGTACCCAGAAATGGGGAATTTTGATTGCTCCTCCTGCCCCCATCCACCCCCTCCCCATGTACGAGCATGTAACGGTTCAATTGCCTCGTGTTGACCCTTGATCTCCCACAATCCCCTATCAAGGATGACACTCACATAAAAATTCACACTTAAACGAGTGTTGAGGTGTGAGGACACATAATAAAACACGCACACAGACGTTTATTAGGTCAAATTGCCCCCACCTTCATGTAGGATCAACTGGGGCAAGTTTTTGGCCCAAGTCTTTCACTAACTGGATGGGCAGGCCTGACGATCAACTGAAGGTGACAGGGATTTTGGAATTTTGTTCAGGGTGCAGGAGATAGCTCGCCTCTTCTTCGCGAAGGACACCATAGGATCTTTAACGTCCACCAACGAACACCGTCAGACAGGACGTCCATTTTAACGTCCATCCGAGGGATGGCACACACTTGGGTGAAACACCGGGATGACCGTCCATAGCTGGGTCGGGATTCCAAGGTTCTCACTCCGTAATGGGCCGAACTGTTCGACGCCAACATCCCCCATGACCGTTGGAGCTTCAGCTCCTCGGCAGAAACCATTCAAACCTCATACTCTGTAAAAAAAAAAAAAAAAAAAAAAAAACCGATTAAAAATAAGAACTCATTACGTAAACACAACGAATGGCACACAGGAGACCTCGTGTGACCCATCACCTCGACCTCAACCTCCCTCTTCCCGCTGCCCATGCAGAGCACGTTCGAGCTTCGGAATCAGCATGACGGCGTTAGGAGAAAGGGTTCGTTCATTCGTAAAGGGGCATCGAAGAACACAAAGACTTCGTCCCATGGAGCGGTGAACACACACCGAGACATTCGAGGCACCAGTTCCAAGAGATAGATGGTCTCCAAACACCTGTTAAATGGAAGTCTTCCTCTACTCTTATTACTAGAAGGAACCTCTCTCGAAGGAAACGGGCAGGGGGGTTGTGTTATTATCCTTATTCAAACTTGTTATTCAAAACATCTCTTGCTGCGTAATTCAAAACACCTCACTGAAAACATGGGGACAGGAATATATTGTTGCGAATATGGAATTTGGCCTCCATATCCGCTTGTAAATATTCCCCTATTTCTCCAATACTCCCCAACTTTCCCCAATCCCCCATTCCCTAGTCCCATTGCATGTAAATAACACTCAGTAGAGCCGACCTTCCCCTTACGCCCCCATTAAATGTCGTGCCCAGGTCCACCGCACCACACGTAGACAACTTTCGGACATCTTCCTAGTTATTCTTATTCTATGTCAGTTAAGGCCTCGTCTCCATTAATTAATGACTCTTCGTTGCACCAGAATGTGATTATATGGCATCAGTAGTGAGTTTAGGACCTTTCCCATACCTCCTTCCATCTTCTTCCCCAACAATTACAACAACAACAGAGGAGATGGCGGCGGAGCGGGGGAGGATGCGTCCTCACACCGGCTCGATTAGCGCCATTGACCACGCGCTCCACGGGGTTACCACGGAGGGGCTGGCTGTCAGCTCCTCCTCAAGGGCGGAGCCTGGTAACCCCCCGCACCCAATCAGAAGGGCGGACCGATTCCATCTGGGGCGGCGCTAGCGAGCCGAGGGCGTGTCACTCCCCGCCGGATATACGCGGCCACGCGCCGGACGTGACGTGAGATGCGCCCCCAGCTGGAGAAGGAAGGACCTGCGAGCGCTGAAACAGATGCGCCTGAGTTTGGAGAGGCCTGTGAAAGAACGTCACCTCTGAGCGCTGCGACGAGACCTCCCCGCATCTCTGGACCGAACCGTGTACCCTGCTTTGAGCCAAGAGTGCACCTTGAGCCATCGATACCCGCTTTCCTGCCATCAACCCCCGTGTGAGTCAGCCGTTGTCCCGTTTGTCTGTCGTCTGTCCGGGGTTAATATAAGATTGTGTCTAAGTGCTTGTCTTTCTATGTTGTACCTCTCGTCCCTGTAATCTGACCTTCCGTAACGAATATAATCTCCTCCGGAGGTCTTGAGAACCGTATCCCTGGTGTCGTCATTTTATAACCCAGCCGGGTGTCTTCTTTTTCTTATTGAGCCAGCGTAACGCGACTTCGTCAACGTCGAGTATAATCGGTAACTTGTGCAGACGTGGTCATACCAAAACCGCTCGGTAAACTAACATCTAAGCCACGTCTGTAACAATTGGTGTCGAGGAGTGAGATTCGGACCCGGGACTAAATTAGTTAGGCCCAAATTTTGGGAGGGAAAATCGAGCCGGAGCGCGTACGGCGCTCGACCAAATCGATCCGGAGCGCGGTCCCGCGGTTACTGCGCTCGACGAAATTATAACAGCAAAATTTGGATTGGTGTTACGAAACTCGAATTTTGAAAGTCGCGCTATGGCGGATCAAGACGGCTGGGGTCCGGTAGGGGAGAGTGAAGCAGGGTCGGTCCAGGACCAAATTGAGGGACATGAGGGACAGGAGGAGAGCGAAGCAGCGAGGGTAGCAGACGCACAAAATAGCGTCGTTGTGCCCGACATTGCGGGAGCGCAAAATGGCGCCTCGCTGGTCACCGCGCCCGCGACCGTGGCAGCGCCCCTGGTGGATCCGAACCTTTTTATGTTGCAAATGGGGGCCCTTATGGAGAGGCTAGAAGCAAAAATGGGGGTAATGAATAACCAAATGGGGGTAATGGGGAACCGGATGGATGCTCAGGGTGAGCGATTGGAGGGCAAAATAGGGGTAATGAGGGACGAAGCGAGGGGTACCGGTGAGGGGTTAGACAATAATTTTAAGGAGTTAGACAAGAAATTTGGGAAGTTAGACAATAATTTTGAGGGGTTAGACAACGGGATAAAAGAGGTGAGAAATGGGTTAATAGGGTTAGAAAACAGTATGGAAGGCAAATTGAGGGACATGAGGGACCAAGCGGAAAGGGAAGTTAACCAAATGGGGCAGCAGATAGAGGGGGTCAGAATGGGGGTAGAAGCCAAACTGGATGCTCACAGGGAGGAAATGGAGCAGATGAGGGTGGCATCTGGGCAGGAGATGCAAGTGATGGGAGAGGAGATCAGAAGAGGAGTGAGTGAGGAGGTCGGAGGAGTGCGCGAGGAGGTGAGGCACTGTAAGGAGCACATGGAGAAGGAGGTGAGAAAGGGGACTATAAAGTTACAAGGGGGCATAGAGGACCTGACGCAGGAGGTGGAGCAGCTGACGGTGGGACAAACGGAGTTAGTGGAGCAGGTTCAAAGGAACACTGCGGTATTAGGAGGTTTAAAAGCGACACAAAACGACATAAAAAACGACTTGATAGCGACAAAGAGGGAATGTCAGATGGTACGTGAGGGACTGACAACGAGGTTGGACGAGGTGATAGAGGTAATGGAGACGAAGGACCGGCAGGTGAGGACGCACCTGGAAACGGTCAAGGTAGCCTTGGAGGACGAGCTTGAGGAGACATACCAGGGAATAAAAGAGGTGAAGCACAAATTAGAAGAAGTGGAAGAAGGGATGAGCGAAATTAAGAAGCGACGGAGAGGGGATAAGAAAGAGATAAAAGAGGAGATAAAAGAATTGGTCCGAAGTCTGTGTTTGGATCGTGATGATGTGCTCATTAACCGGATGAGGGATTCGCAGGTGATGGAGGAGAAGCGAAGAGGAAGAGGACCCGGTGTAAGTGGTGACCAATATGGTCGTGCGTATGATGCGCCAGGGGATTTAAGAAGCTTGGGGGTCGAGATAGACCCGGGTGTTCGTGAGAGGCCGTTGGTGAAGTGTGCGACAGGTCTGGTGTGCGAAAAAGGAGGTGTGCGAGAAAGTCCGACTCTGGGGTGTGTGAGGAAAAAGTGCGTGCCAAGGAGTGAGTGTGCTGGCGAGAGTGAGTCGGTCGTAGCGCGTGTGCGAGGGAGCACGTGGAAGCGCGGGGTGGTGAGTGTTACAGAGGGTGTGACGGGAGAGTGTGCGCAAGAGTGTGCGCGAGAAAGGTGTGTGACGGACAGGTGCATGAGGAAAGAGTGCGCTGTCAGAAGTAAGGAAGAGTGTCCACCTGTGGTGAGTGTTACAGAGGGTGTAACGGGAGAGTGTGCGCGAGAAAGGCGTGTGACGGACAGGTGCATGGGGAAAGAGTGTGCTGTCAAGAGTAAGGGTGAGTGCGTTGTCACGAGTGGAGGTGAAAGTAGTGAGAGTGACATGGAGCGTGAGTTAGTTGTGACAGGTGAGCGAGGATGTACACCTGGGATGGAAGGATGCACACCTGGAATGGTAGAGCGTGAGTGGGAATGCACGCTGGAGTTGGTGGTGAGGCACGTGATTGGGTGTGCGAATGAGGGCACACCTGTGATTGTCACAGAGGAGGTGACCGAGAAAGGGGCGCGAAGAGGTGTATTGGTGAGGTGTGCTACCAACGAATGTGTGCCAAGGTGTTCGGTGGTCAGGTGTGTGACCAAGGCTGTGAGTGGAATGGGTGTGCCTGGGTGTGTAAGGAACGGTACAAGGAGAATGGGAACAGCTGCATGTATGAGCAAGAAAGGGGTAGCGTATGCATGTAAGCCTGCAGGTGAGGCGTCGACGATAACCGGGTTAAAGGTTAGGTCGACTTTTAGCCGAATCGGGCCCTCGGTGCGTGCCGGGCTTCGCGTGCCGCGAGAACCAGCGGAGATCCGAGCCACGGCGGGTTCGAAAGGACCGCCGTGCGCGATCCACGCTGGGCCTCGCGTGGAGCGGCCGCGTCCGGGCTCCACTAGGCGGAGCGGGCAGCCCGATAGGAAGGGTCGTCATGGCGACCACTTTCTATTGAGACGTGCCGGCAGGTCGAGATCGGGACATTGGATGGCTTCACGCCGAGGTGGTGCATGGGATCTCGACCCGGGTAAGCCCCCGTCCCTGCCCCGAATGCGGGACGTATCCAACCGCTGGCACAGAACAACCAGCATTCATGGCTTGGCTTTACGAAGCCTGGCTTTGAACGGGAATTGGCGCACCGAGAGGTATTAGTGAGTAGACTGGGTGATGAAGTTAGTGTTTTGGACCCAAAATTAGAGAAAAACAAAATTTGATGATTGGCAAGGGATTGGCAGTAGTGATTGGCAGATGATGGGCAGTGATTGGCAAATTTTTAATTTGTTGAAATTTGATGTGCAAAATTGGTAGTGAGAGACCCCCGATGTGGTGGGATGGCAAATCCACCATCCCTCACAGGTGGGGGCAAATGAGCAATAGCTTATGGGGTGTATGGCAGTGAAAACTAGCCCGGGTGGGTTAGGTTATATTGATAGGGATCTAGCGAAGATGACAGTAGGTAACGTTAAGTTTAGTTAGTGACTGATACCTGTAGTGGGGACGCAGGTAGATTAGTATGGATGATAATGACGAGGGAGCGCAATAGTTTAAAGGGACGACTGGGAAGCGCAAGTTTCAGAAGGGAGTAGTTAGCTGAGATGATGCCGTGTTTGTGAGAATTGAACAGGTGTGATTGCACAGGTGTGCAACTGGACAGGTGTGTGGAGCAGTGTATGAGTAGTGAGTGTGTGGATCAGCGCGAATGCGCTTGGGGAGAGAAGGGTGCAGGTGGCACCAGGTGTGAGAGCACAGGTGTGCAGGTACAGGTGTGTGGAGAGAGTTGGAGTGAGTGGTACGGAGCGGTGTGCATGGTGCGAAGGTGTGGATGGGGGAAGAGTGGACCCCTTTCACGAGTACCCGGGGCGGGTAGTGTAAGTGTTAGGTAGAGGGTGCAGGTAAATTGTGGTTGGATATTGGCATTTGTGGTGCGGTTGCAGAATGGTGTTGTGAATGGGTGCATTAGTGTTGTGGAAATGGCTGGGCGTGTAGCCTGTTAGTGTGTGTAGTTGGTTGGGCACTCCACCACTGTGAGGATGTCGGCCAGGTGAGGCCGCAGGTGGGCTCTGGGAGCCGGTAGTTGTGAGTGGGTGCCTGAGGATCCCGGGTGTGGATCGGGCAGCCCAGTGCCAGAGAGGGCACGGAGTGGGGAGAGAGCCAGAGGGCCTTCCCCAGGTAGTTAGGTTAGGGTGAGGAGCAGGTAAGCTCGGAGGCAACTGCAGTGGTGGAGGTGTGCAGGTGGGTAGACCCACTGGGAGAGGTACACGCCGCAGCCCAGAAATTGTGCGAGGGCACCGGGAGATGAATCGGGGGAGGGAGACCCCAAATTGAAAAGCACCACAGGTTGGCCAATGGGAATTGGTTTTTAGAACCCATAGTGTAAGAGGGCCAATGGTTTGGCCAGAGAAAGACCCCGGGTAGTGTAAAGTTGTTAAAGTCATTTAGGAGATAGTTAGGATTGATGAACCTGTCGCACCATACGCAGCCACTTACCTGTGGTGATGATGATGACTCCACACCTGTGTTTTCTTTGTTTTGTTGCAGGAAATGAGATTGCTGTGGATTTGTGAGACGCATCACGACGTGGATGAGACATTGGGGTGATTCCATCTCTCCCTCCTTAGGAGGGACTGATGATGAATTGGTGATGGCAAATTATGATGTTGAGTTGGAGATGGCAAATTATGATGTTGAGTTGAAAATGTCAAATTTGATTGGTTAGGAGGGAGAGAAGACGAATTTGGTTTATGGGAGGAACGGGGAAGACAGTAGGGATGTTTGTTGATTTGTAAAGTAGATGTTTATGGGTAGTGTTGTGTTTTGTGGATACAGTAAGGGGTAAGGGAGGGGCCATGTAGGTTACCTGGTGGGGGGGGGGGGGGGGCGTACGATAGGAACGTACCTGTCTCACCTGGTTCCCATGTGCCCCCAGTGTGCATCACCTTACATTGCGTGCACTTTTGCGCCCTTACCACCTTACTCACTTGTCTGCTTCTTTTGTCTCCCACCTCCGAGGATCTGGCTTTGGGGTAGAGAGAGAGGAGAGAGAGGTGCTGGCTGCGCAGTTGTGGGCCTGCACTTTCGCTGTTTGCTGCCGGGATCGATACACCATATGGACCGCAATGTTTGTGGCCACCCACAATGGACCGCAGTTCGTTTGCGGCCAAGCACCACCCGGGGATGGACCTATGGGTCAACGTGGCACCTATGCCATACAGGTGAACCACTTTTAGTTAACACCAAGTGCACCACAAGAAGAGCAAGAGACACCTGCAGGGTTAGGGGTTGTCGAATTTATTTTTATTCCAATGAACAATGGTGACTGCACCGATTGGTGGTGGGGTGGTGCTTTTGATGCTGGGAAAGGGTGCTCTGCACGTTATTAAAGGCCGTCGGCCACAGAGCACTCGTGGGTTGGTGTATCGATGCTGGCAAGCGCGCTCTCTCTATGCATAACATCTGCATGTGTTCCTCCAAAAACAGGTCCTGGATCGTAGTGTAGATATCAGCGTAATCTTGTAAATAATGCTCCCTACCGGCTGTATGTGTAGTTTGAGAATTCTTTCCGGATTCGGTTATCCTGTGGGTGTGTTTCTGTGAGGAGAAGGGTGCAACGACGCAGGGGGACATATTTACTCATTTGTGAATATCTGTAAAACTGTCGCACTCAGGGTAGAGTTAATAGTAGAGGGAACTACATTGCGTGCCACACTAAAGTAGGTAAAAATTTATCGGGTCGGGACGCCCCGAGGGTAGAGAAGGGTGCAATGTTGCGAATATGGAATTTGGCCTCCATATCCGCTTGTAAATATTCCCCTATTTCTCCAATACTCCCCAACTTTCCCCAATCCCCCATTCCCTAGTCCCATTGCATGTAAATAACACTCAGTAGAGCCGACCTTCCCCTTACGCCCCCATTAAATGTCGTGCCCAGGTCCACCGCACCACACGTAGACAACTTTCGGACATCTTCCTAGTTATTCTTATTCTATGTCAGTTAAGGCCTCGTCTCCATTAATTAATGACTCTTCGTTGCACCAGAATGTGATTATATGGCATCAGTAGTGAGTTTAGGACCTTTCCCATACCTCCTTCCATCTTCTTCCCCAACAATTACAACAACAACAGAGGAGATGGCGGCGGAGCGGGGGAGGATGCGTCCTCACACCGGCTCGATTAGCGCCATTGACCACGCGCTCCACGGGGTTACCACGGAGGGGCTGGCTGTCAGCTCCTCCTCAAGGGCGGAGCCTGGTAACCCCCCGCACCCAATCAGAAGGGCGGACCGATTCCATCTGGGGCGGCGCTAGCGAGCCGAGGGCGTGTCACTCCCCGCCGGATATACGCGGCCACGCGCCGGACGTGACGTGAGATGCGCCCCCAGCTGGAGAAGGAAGGACCTGCGAGCGCTGAAACAGATGCGCCTGAGTTTGGAGAGGCCTGTGAAAGAACGTCACCTCTGAGCGCTGCGACGAGACCTCCCCGCATCTCTGGACCGAACCGTGTACCCTGCTTTGAGCCAAGAGTGCACCTTGAGCCATCGATACCCGCTTTCCTGCCATCAACCCCCGTGTGAGTCAGCCGTTGTCCCGTTTGTCTGTCGTCTGTCCGGGGTTAATATAAGATTGTGTCTAAGTGCTTGTCTTTCTATGTTGTACCTCTCGTCCCTGTAATCTGACCTTCCGTAACGAATATAATCTCCTCCGGAGGTCTTGAGAACCGTATCCCTGGTGTCGTCATTTTATAACCCAGCCGGGTGTCTTCTTTTTCTTATTGAGCCAGCGTAACGCGACTTCGTCAACGTCGAGTATAGTCGGGTAATTTGTGCGGACACGACGGCCATTCCGCTCGGCCCACTTTAACATCAAAGTCGTGTCTGTAACAATATACTGCACTGGAATTTACTCATTCTACTCTGGACATGGTGCTTCTGCTGTCTCAACAATGGATGGAGGTCCTAAATGCCAAACAGGAAATCAGAGCTGTCTCCCTTGACATATCACGTGCCTTCGATACGGTCTGGTACCCCGCCCTGCTCACCAAACTCTCCTCCTATGGTATCCATGGAAATCTCCACGCATAGCTTGCGGACTTCCTCTCTGGTCGTAGTCAACGCGTGGCCCTGAATGGTTTTGTCTCATCTCCCCTTCCTGTTCAGGCTGGAGTTCCCCAAGGCAGTGTTCTGGGCCTTGTGCTTTTTCTTGTCTTCATCAATGATCTCTCCGACTCTCTGGAAAATCCTCTCTATATCTTTGCTGATGACTCCACTCTCTGCCGCTCCATTCCTCATCCCTCAGATCGGCAGTCTGCAGCCTCCTCACTCTCTGCACACCTGGACAAAATCACAGACTGGTCAAACAAGTGGAACATGTCTTTCAATCCTGACAAATCTCACACTCTCACGATGTGTCTCCGAAAAGACCGACTGGAAAACCCTCCCATCTACTTTCTCAACAATCCTCTCCAAGAAGTTCTGTTACTCAATCTTTTGGGTCTCACCATCTGCCATGATCTTTCCTGGGAAAACCACATTCCCAAGCTGGCCTCCAAAGCCAGTCCCTGGACTGGGCATCCTCCGTCGTGTGAAGTCCTTCCTTAGCACACCTGAGCTCCTCACCACATACAAGGCTTTCATCTCCAGCTCAATGGAATACTGTTCTCCCCTCTGGGCTGGTGCTCCTGCCTCACACCTAGCTCGGCGTTACGCTGTTGAAACCAAAGCTTTCAGAATCATTGGAATCTCCCGCGATGAAGCTTACTCCGAGGGCCTTTCACTCAGTCACCACAGGCAGGTTGGTGGTCTTTCTGTCTTCTACCGCCTCCTCTCCGGCCTTGCTCCCTCAGCTCTCTCTGTGCTCTGTCCTCCAAATATTCCTACAGGTCGCACAAGATCTGCCAGCAACCCTCTGATGGTTAAACTGCCAAAATCAAGACTCTCTATTCACCTTCACTCTTTCATTCCTCTTTTCTCCCGCTTCTGGAACAAACTCCCTCACTCTCTTCAATCCCACTCCTCTCTCCAGGTCTTTTAAACAGATGTTCACCATCATCTCCTATCTTCCCCCATCCAAAACCTTGATCTTTTCTACCCCTGTTAATTCACCCCAGATCCACTTTTTTTTGAAATACCAACTTCTTTCCTGGAAGTCCGAGCAGTGTCCATGTGTTTTTTTTTTTTTTTTTTTTTTTTTTTTACCTCTTTGTTGTCCGAGCAGGACTGTTGAGTTGTTGGACGGACGTTCATGCTGGAAAAGTGAAATGCAGGATTTTCACACGTGTCTCCAAAAGCCAGCACTTGTTGGAAGCATCATTTGGAGTGTGAGAAACATTTGAAGTATGGATTGACCTCTGCGACTGGATCATTCATAGTCAGTCCATGGACGTGTGATTGGATCATTCATAGTCAGTCCCTGGACATGTGACTGGATCATTCATAGTCAGTCCATGGATGTGTGACTGGATCATTCATAGTCAGTCCATGGACGTGTGACTGGATCATTCATAGTCAGTCCCTGGACATGTGACTGGATCATTCATAGTCAGTCCATGGATGTGTGACTGGATCATTCATAGTCAGTCCATGGACGTGTGACTGGATCATTCATAGTCAGTCCATGGATGTGTGACTAGATCATTCATAGTCAGTCCATGGACGTGTGACTGGATCATTCATAGTCAGTCCATGGACGTGTGACTGGATCATTCATAGTCAGTCCATGGACGTGTGACTGGATCATTCATAGTCAGTCCATGGACGTGTGACTGGATCATTCATAGTCAGTCCATGGATGTGTGACTGGATCATTCATAGTCATTTCCTGGACCTGTGACTGGATCATTCATTGTCATTTTCTGTACGTGTGACTGGATCATTCATAGTCCGTCCCTGGACATGTTACTGGATCATTCATAATCAGTCCCTGGACGTGTGACTGGATCATTTATAGTCAGTACCTGAATCATTCATAATCAGCCCATGGATGTGTGACTGGATCATTCATAGTCAGTCTCTGTATGTGTGACTGGATCATTCATAGTCAGTCATTGTACATGTGATTGGATCATAGTCAGTCCCTGGATGTGTGACTGGATCATTCATAGTAAGTCTCTGTATGTGTGACTGGATCATCCATAGTCAGTCTCTGTATGTGTGACTCGATAATTCATAGTCAGTCTGTATGTGTCTGGATCATTCATAGTCAGTCTCTGTATGTGTGACTCGATAATTCATAGTCAGTCTCTGTATGTGTGACTCGATAATTCATAGTCAGTCTCTGTTTGTGTGACTGGATCATTCATAGTTAGTTGTTGTACGTGTGATTGGATCATAATTAGTCAGTCCCTGGATGTGTGACTGGATCATTCATAGTCAGTCGCTGTACGTTTGATTGGATCATTCATAGTCAGTCTCTGTATGTGTGACTGGATCATTCATAGTCAGTCTCTGTATGTGCGACTGGATCAGTGGATCATTCAGAGTCAGTCATTGTACATGTTATTGGATCATTAATAGTCAGTCTTTGTACGTGTGACTGGATCATAGGCAGTCTCTGTACGTGTGACTGGATCATTCATTGTCAGTCCATGGATGTGTGACTGGATCATTCATAGTCAGTCTCTGGACATGTGACTGGATCATTCATAGTCATTTCCTGGACCTGTGACTGGATCATAGTCAGTCTCTGTACGTGTTACTGGATTATTCATAGTCAGTCCTTGGACGTGTTACTGGATCATTCATAGTCAGTCCCTGGACGTGTGACTGGATCATTTATAGTCGGTCTCTGTATGTGTCACTGGATCATTCATAGTCAGTCTCTGTATGTGTGATTGGATCATTCATAGTCAGTCCCTGGACGTGTGACTGGATCATTCATAGTCAGTCTCTGTATGTGTGACTGGATCATTCATAGTCAGTCGTTGTACGTGTGATTAGGATTATTCATAGTCAGTCTCTGTTTCTGTGACTGGATCATTCAGTCAGTTCCTGAACCTGTTGAAAGCGTTTGAGTCGTAGCTTGAAAAAAATCCATCACTTGGTATAAGTAAGAGCGACAACTCCACGGCACTGGCCGGGCTCTTTGAAACGACGGCTTTTCTGTTCTGGGAAAGAAACATCCATCTTTGGCAGGAGCTCCGTGTGATAACCTGGGCCTTGTACTTTTTGCAGTTGCTTCCACCACTTTGGTAAAATCTGCTGCTCAGCACTAAGACCCCTCCCCTATTTTAATATATATTGTTATGTCGGTAGGGTAGTGATACGTAGAGCAGATAGATCTGAATAGGTAGCGTGCTTCGCTTGTCGCGGTAAAGAAACCGCCCTGTAATAAGTTCTTCATGTGTCGGCGTTTTGTCGGTTAAGATATATACCTGTGAGCATACCAGGATGTTCGTGTGATAAGTAGCGTAGGGATTAAAAGGTAAAGCCCCTGTATGTCTCACCTGGTAGTCAAACCGTTGTCCCTTTTGGCACTGCACCCATTTAGACACTGAGGTAGGATCTTTATTACAACACTAAATAAATCCCTTCTCTGACATGACTTTGGAAGACGAACAAGCAACGGGGCCGGTTCGGGACGCCGCGCTGGACCGCGGCCCATTTAATCTCCACTGGGCCCGCGTAGTACGCTACACGCTACGTGCTATACCACGCCCAGGAGGGCTGTGATCGGTTGGCGCGAATGGACGCGGAAGGCACGAAGCGGATCGATAAAACGCGGGAGGCTACGAGGCCCTGATTGGGTGCCGCGCAGGGCTGACGTCACCGCCAGAGGTGATAAGAAGGGCGCACCGAACGACGTGAGCAGAGAAGGTTTTTGAGTTAACGGTTCGCAGTTGACAGCTTGAGAGAGTCGCGGTGCGATCCCGAGTTGGCTTGTGAGCAGAGTCCTGGCCCTGATTGAGTTGGCTGTCGTGTGGGAGATCGCAGTCGAGGTGGTTGTAGCTTGCTCCTTTTTGCTGGGTGGATTCGCTCTTGCCTGCATTGGACCTCGTGGTCCTTTGGAATTTGGGGCCAGGCCTTCGCGGTGCTTGTGCGGGAGCGAGGCGCCTCATGGTGTGCAGTGGAGATTGGGGACAGACAAGACGACAGGACAGATAAGGCCAATCCCCATTGCAAATTACACGCCGAGACATTTCTTTTCGTAATTCATTTTCCCCCGTCTGTGTTTGAGATCTGGTGTGTGGGATCCCAATTTAGGAGTTTTAGATTTATTATCACGTTTTCCTGTCCCTGCGTTTCTTTTCAATAAACCCTTGTATTATTTTATATTCCCTGTTACACCTGTGCCCGTGTCGAGTTAATTTCCCCGACAGGATCGGAGTGTCCGTTGGAGTTCGATCGCCGTCCACAGTTAAGCGCTTACGCAGCTTCCACCTTCCTTCTTCCTCCCGCGCGACCGTAGTAAAATCCGTATTGGTTGTTGCCTCCGAATAAAACCGTTTAGGC
Organism: Myxine glutinosa; assembly: GCF_964187855.1. NCBI lineage: Eukaryota > Metazoa > Chordata > Myxini > Myxiniformes > Myxinidae > Myxine > Myxine glutinosa. The sequence continues at coordinate 61,802,250 of NC_136265.1, forward strand.
CTATCCGCGGTCTCTGGTGTTAACCGGAGTCGCACGACAATATATACAGTCACGTGAAAAAGTAAGTACACCCCATGTAAAGTTTTGACTTTTTCAACATACAGCTCTTTGATCTTCATTTCAACAATACTGATAGATAAAGGTGATATAATATAACAAATATCATGAAGGATTTACATTTTGTAGTCCATTGTATAATTTAAATAAACATAAATGCAAATTTCACATGTGGAAAAAGTAAGTACACCCCAACATTTATCACTACTTCAAATACCTAAAATTAGAATCAGGTGCACCAGCTCAGGTGCAAATGATTAGAACATTGTGAGAGAGGATCTTGGAGGAACCTGTCTTATTTAAACCTCAGACATTTAATTTGGTTTGCTCTTTGTTGTTGAAGTGTGCAGCGTCACCATGCCTAGATCAAAAGAGCTCTCTGAGGCCTTCAGAAAGAAGGTTATAGATGCCTACGAGTCTGGGAAGGGATTTAAAAAGATCTCCAAACAATTTGAAATCAATCATTCGACTGTCTGGAAGATCATCTACAAGTTGAGAAGATTCCAAACAACTGCCAACTTGTTCAGGCCAGGCCGCCCCAGCAAGTTCAGCCCGAGAGCAGACCGCAAGATGCTGAAATAAGTCTCTAAGAACCCCAGAATGTCATCACGGGACCTACAGGTAGCTCTTGCCACTGTTGATGTCAAAGTGCACGAGTCTACCATTAGAAAGAGGCTGCACAAATTTGATCTACACGGAAGGTGTGCCAGGAGGAAACCTTTGCTGTCCAGAAAGAACATCAGGGCAAGACTAAAGTTTGCCAATGAACACCGAGGCAAAGACCAGCACTTCTGGAACAATGTGCTCTGGAGAGATGAGTCAAAGGTAGAGCTATTTGGCCACAGTACCAGAAGACATGTTTGGCAAAAACCAAAGACAGCATTTGACCACAAGAACCTGATACCAACTGTAAAGCATGGTGGTGGAAATATTATGGTTTGGGGCATCTTTGCTGCATCAGGGCCTGGGCAGCTCACCATCATAGAATCCACTATGAATTCTTCATTGTACCAGAGGGTGCTTGAGGATAATGTGAGGCCATCTGTCGGAAAGTTGAAGCTCAACAGAAGGTGGACCTTGCAACATGACAATGACCCTAAACATACCAGTAAATCCACCAAGGAATGGCTGAAAAGAAAGAAATGGAGGGTTCTGGAATGGCCAAGTCAAAGCCCGGATCTAAATCCCATTGAGATGTTGTGGGGGGATTTGAAACGAGCTGTGCATGCAAGAAACCCCTCAAACATCGCACAGCTGAAAGAATTCTACATGGAGGAGTGGGCAAAAATTTCTCCCAGTCGATGTCAGAGACTGGTAGACAGTTATAAGAAATGCCTACTTGAGGTTGTTTCTGCCAAAGGGGGCAATACCACCTAATTAGAGCCAAGGGTGTACTTACTTTTTCCACATGCGAAATTTGCATTTATGTTTATTTAAATTATACAATGGACTACAAAATGTAAATGTTTCATGATATTTGTTATATTATATCACCTTTATCTCTCAATATTGTTGAAATGAAGATCAAATAGCTGTATGTTGAAATATGTTGAAAAAGTCAAAACTTTACATGGGGTGTACTTACTTTTTCATGTGACTGTATATATGGTGTATATATATATATATATCAGTCATCATGCGACCTTCATATCATCAGTGGGGAACCGCCAGCAAGGTGTCCCATATAGCTGCTGCTGCACCTTGCTGGGAGCGATAAGCACCGCCTGCCACAAGGTAACATTATCTCTGGTATCCACTCATCATATGGAGTCGACCTGGGTAACAATGTGTTATCTGGGCAACAAATGTGTTGAGGGCAAATGGTTATCCTAATAGCTTGTTACCCAACAGGAAAATGATAAGGGCTTCCCCATACAATAGGCTGAGACTGAGAGAACAACCAAAGGGTTTGTGTGTTCTGCCTTTTGTACCGGGGGTTTCACAAAGGGTCGGCAGAATTTTGAAATCGGCAGGAGTGAGGGTTAGTTTCTCACCGGTTTTCACCCTTCACCAAGCTCTTATGAGGGTCAAGAACAAGCTTCCGAGGAAGGATAGGTCAGGGGTGGTATACGTAGTGCCCTGTGGTTGTGGAGCTGAATATGTGGGTGAAACCGGGAGGACCTTAGGTCAACGTATTGCTGAACACCAAAAAGCATTTGAATATAATTATCCCAGCAGATCTGCTATTGCCAAACATGGCCTTAAGGAAGGCCACACACCTTTATGGGATAGGGTTAATATTTTGGGTTCCACACTTAACAGAAACAGAAGACGTGTTTTGGAGGCTTGGCACACGGAAGAAACTGTTACCTCGATCACACAAGAGGTGGTCGACTTACCGGTAGCGTTTGATCCACTCTTGTGTAAATGAAGCAGGCATTCCATACTTTGAACAACGAGTCCACATAGTATGTCACACAACCTCCCCCCCCCCCCCCCCCCAAACACGCCTCTCCCAAACCACCCCCCTCCCAAACCCCCCCTCCGCTTCCACCCCCCTCCGGTTCCCCCCCCCCCCCACATTATTATACCCCCCATACCTGCATTCCCCTTTACCGCATAGGGCCACATGTGATGATCTTGACTTTTATCTTATGGCATTTTAATTTTATCTTAAAAATTTTTGCTTAAATATATTTACAGTTTTAATTTAATTTACAATTTAATTATTTACAAGTTTAACTTTTAATTAAATGTAATGATTGTTCCTGATTTTCTAAACACTTGAGTTATAATCCAGCATTGCTTACAGGATTATTTTGAGCCGTTAATATGCGGTTGATTTTTGAACTTGGTCAGTAACGTTCTCAGTTCACGAGAGCGGTGTGATACCGTTTAATTGGCTATCCAGCTTTGCCCACCCCACTTTGCATATACCCCGCCCACTTTGCATATAAGGGGATGTTGAGATGATTTTATCACTCTTGAGGAAGATTAACGGAGGCGTGTGGCTTTGTCACATGTTGTTAATCGAAACGTTGTCATTGTTTTTTCAATTGAAGGTTAGAGATCTTACCATGGAGTCATATATATATATATATATATATATATATATATATATATATATATATATATATATATATATATATATATATATATATATATATATATATATATATATATATCTCTATATATCTCTATATATATATATATATATATATATACATATATATATAGATATATACATATATATACATATATACATATATATATACATATATACATATATACATACATATATACATATATATATATATATATATATATATATATATATATACATATATATATATATATATATATATATATATATACATATATATATATATATATATATATATATATATATACATATATATATATATATATATATATACATATATATATATATATATATATATATACATATATATATATATATATATGATCAAGGCACCTCCTAGCTTTAATGGTGAGCACCAGCCACGAATTATGTCTCACACGGTAAATACCGCATAACCCACAAGGAACCAACAGCCTGTCTGCCACACAGACCATCGTTCCCACCAATGCAAACCAAAACCAGGGGGTGCGGTGCGATCGGCGGGGATAATAATCAACGAACATAACAGCGTGACGAGCGCTGTCCCGATCTCCTGTGGACCGAAGTCCTAGACCAAAGCGTCACCTCCGACCCAAAGGGTCTTCTGGAGGCCTCAGCCCGGCCACTCTGTCAACAGACAGAGATTTATTCATTGGTCCCCATTGGCTAAACATCAAGCAGAGCCGCCAATCCAGATTTCGGACTTATTGACCCTCGTCAGGACGGCATACTGCAAAAAATCTAACCAATGAGGACCAAAATCGTCTATTAAGATGATCAAGGCACCTCCGAGCTTTAATGGTGAGCACCAGCCACGAATTATGTCTCACACGGTAAATACCGCATAACCCACAAGGAACCAACAGCCTGTCTGCCACACAGACCATCGTTCCCACCAGTGCAAACCAAAACCAGGGGGTGCGGTGCGATCGGCGGGGATAATAATCAACGAACATAACAGCGTGACGAGCGCTGTCCCGATCTCCTGTGGACCGAAGTCCAAGACCAAAGCGTCACCTCCGACCCAAAGGGTCTTCTGGAGGCCTCAGCCCGGCCACTCTGTCAACAGACAGAGATTTTTTGCAGTATGCCGTCCTGACGAGGGTCAATAAGCCCGAAATCTGGATTGGCGGCTCTGCTTGATGTTTAGCTAATGGGGACCAATGAATAAATCTCTGTCTGTTGACAGAGTGGCCGGGCTGAGGCCTCCAGAAGACCCTTTGGGTCGGAGGTGACGCTTTGGTCTAGGACTTCGGTCCACAGGAGATCGGGACAGCGCTCGTCACGCTGTTATGTTCGTTGATTATATAATATATATATATATATATATATATATATATATATATATATATATATATATATAATATATATATATATAATATATAATATATATATAATATATAATATATATACAGACTTGGCATTTAATATGGAATATTTTTTTTTTCTTGACTTGGGTTTACTTTCTTAACTCAGTATATCAATCTGGTGAGTTTCTTTTACACTTTGGTGATTTATTTGTTAAAAGAACCATGCCACTGATTGTCTGTCGCAGCAAGAAGTCAACAACAGGATTATATCACAGGTGGTGTGGCAAAATGTACAGACAGGTGCATTTGATGATTGGCTTCACAGTCGGGTATACAAGGGTTGTTGCGTTCTGTATTAGTGTAAAACAACTGCTGCACGTCTCCAAAAGTTATTGCCGCTTCCTCTGGAGATGGTCCGTCAACTCGACAATGCTGTTTGTCATGGAGTGGTGGCTTTACGAAATTACGGCATGAAACAAGCGTGCTATTGCTCGGCAGTATGGCATCACTCAAGGTCAGGTGTCAAAGATCCTGAAACGAAATGCTCAGAGGGGTGTCCCTACTCCAATACCGAGGCCAGGAAGTCCCCGCAGAACCACAAGGAGGGATGATCGCCAGCTGCACCGGTTAGTCCGCAATGGCCGTACCAAGTCAGCTAATCGGCTTAGGGCTGAGTGGCAGCAACTGACAAATGTGCCTGTATCCAGAAGGCTAGTCAACCAACGACTGGTTCAAGCAGGCTGTCGTGCCAGGCGTCCCCTGAGAAAGCCACGCCTGACCAGACAACACCGCCAGCGCCGATTGCAGTGGGCCAGAGAGCACCGTCAATGGCAGCCAGGACACTGGAATCATGTGATCTTCATTGACGAGTCTAGATTTCTGGTCTATCGTCAAGATGGCCGCGTACGAGTGCGCAGACAAGTGCATGAAGCCTACAACAAAGATTGTATAGTGCTAAGGGTCCAAGCTGGAGGTGGTGGGGTGACCGGTTGGGCTGCTTTTCATGCAGGGGGCAAAACTGACCTGGTTGTTCTGAATGGAAGCCTGAACCAGTTCAAGTAGGGGGCCATTCTGGAAGAAACATTGCTTCCATTTGCTCGTGCAGCCTTTCGAGGAAACGTTGTCTTCCAAGATGACAATGCACGGCCTCATCGTGCTCGCATGATCCAACACTTTCTTGCTGACCGTGGTGTAGAGCATATGGAGTGGCCTGCCATGTCCCCAGATATGAATCTGATAGAGAACTTGTGGGCAAAATTAACGCGTCAAATCGACCACTTGGACCAGCAGCCGACCTCTGTGCGTGAATTGCAGCAGGCTATTGTCACTGCATGGCAAGCGATTCCTGTCCAAACCTTGGCAAATCTCGTGAACAGCATGCCTCAACGTGTACGTGCTCTCCTGAATGCTCGTCGGGGTTACACGAAGTACTGAACTGTAATTTTACTGTCCGTAATCCCAGTCGTAATTTAACTTTTGTTTTTGTTAAAAAAAAAAATTGGCTAATGCGCAAAATAAAGAGATACTTCTGGAAAACGTACAGAAATTTAACACAGTACTGTCCATGAATTGAGTTCGATATCAGTTTACATCACTTTCAAGGATCAATTTATTTGTTTCGAAATGTCAAATGTGGTTTTTGTTTCTTTTAAAGGTCACATTAACAAAATCTAGAATAATTTCAACATAATTCCAATGAACCTTTGGTTCTAAGACATCTTGAAATGTAAGTTCACCCCCACAAAAAAAATATTCCATATTAAATGCCAAGTCTGTATATTGTATATTGTATACAAGATCGAGGCTCTTGCAAGAGCTAACATTAATCACAAAAAACATAAACGGACACATCTATATTATAAAACAGGAGTGTCTGTCTGTCTGTCCACCCCCAAACTACTCCCTCAGTTTTGGGGCTAGCCCCGCCAAACCTCCTGTGGAACGCTTTGAGGTCCCAGCGGATGTTGTAAGGTAGGTAGGAGGTTTCAAAAATTCCTCAATAAAATTATGATTTTGATATCAACTCGATATGAACCTGCCACAAATCCAGAAGTGGACAGATGACGCAATGAGCTGGTTTGATAATATCTCAATAAAACCGTAATTTAAAACAATATTTTGTTAAAGTATCAATTTATGATTAGAATGACGTTTGGAATCGAGTGAATACAATTACGATTGTGAATTTGTAATTGTATTCACCCAACCGTACGGAACTACTTCACATCCAGATTTAAATATTTGTTTATGTCACGAATGTTGGTAAAAGTTTATTTTTAATATTAATGCTATTTAATTTGTGATTGGAGTTATGCTGTTTGGAATGAAAATAGAGATATTGAGTTCAAGTGAATGACGAAATGCCGTGAGGGTTTCTACTTTCTAAGCTTGACATTCGCGGATCGCCATTTGCAGATTCACCATTGACTGGGTATGGAATCATTCAAATGGGTACGTTTTTCGTGGAAGTCCTTCATGAACCTGCTGTCCATGCTTGATGTTCGACTACAGGTGGCACAGGAAGGTGGAATTTATTCGTTTCATGTTTTAGCATTCACCGTTTCTGCATTGTCTGTTTGCTGATGGCCTCCCACCATGCATAGCATGGGTACCTCGCTTGTAGAACATATACTAAAGGGAGCAGGAGACAAGATGGGGAGGGAGAGGGAAGCACAGAAGCACAATATCGGTAGAGAACAGGGACATTGGAAGATCTGTGGGAGGGAGAGGGCTTGGGGGGTTGGGGCAGGTATAAAACACATGGACACTGCTAGCACTTATAGGAAAGAAGTCAGTATTTCAAAAAAGTGGATATGGGGTGAATTAACAGGGGTAGAAAAGATCAAAGTTTTGGATGGGGGAAGATACGAGATGGTGGGGAAAAGCTGTTTTAAAGACCTGGAGGGAGGAGTGGGATTGAAGAGAGTGAGGAAGTTTGTTGCAGAGGCAGGAGAAAAGAGGAATGAAGGAGTGAAGGTGAGCAGAGAGTCTTGATTTTGGCATATTTTTCCTTTTTCATTCCAATGAAGGGTACAGCACGCTGACCAAGTGTGGAAAGGCGAGAGTGAATGGCCACAACAACCAAATTCCCAATTCATTCTGTCCAATGATCAATAGCCTTATTCAGAGCGAGTTACGTTGGTGGTCGCTAGATCAGTGCCCCGTGTTGGGAACCCCGCACAACATTGGCCGTGCTGGGAACTCACAGAGCATTGGCTGTGCTAAGCAAAACTTTAATCTATATTTATTTTATACCTACGTGATCATGTGATAAGTTTTTTCCAATTTGAGTTGCTTTATTAGCTCATTTGGAACGAAGTTCCGGGGAGCTTGTGCGATGGCACATCATCCGTCAGTCGGAAAACACTTGCAACTTCTTCTCTGAAACCGCTGAAAGGATTGTGACCAAACTTGGCACAAATGATATTTGTTATGTTGTTACTAAAGTCTGTTCAGGCATTAAAAAAAAAAATCGGGGTCCAAGGGGGTTTACTGGGGGTCATAGTGGATCCAGGTTTGACCCCCCAAAATAGGAATTTGCTTTTTCCTCTGAAACTACACTCACTATTTCGATGAAACTTGACCACAACCTTCATCACACGTGATGTACCGAAGTTTGTTCACGGCACGAAGAAAATCTGCCCTTTTGGGGGTCTACGGGGGGTTGCCCCCCAAAATAGGTATTTGCTTTCTCCTCAGAAACGACACAAGCAATTCTGATGAAGCTTGACCACAACCTTAATCACTCGTGTTGTACCAAAGTTTGTTCCTGGCCTTCAAAAAAAAAATCGGGGTCTAAGGTGGTCTATGGGGGGTGGGTGGTTTGCCCCCCAAAATAGGTATTTGCTTTTTTATCAGAACCTCCATGCACAATTTCGATGAAACTTCACCACAACCTTCATCATCCGTGATGTACCAATGTTTGTTCAAGGCATTGGAAAAATGGCGGTCTGAGGAGGTACACGGGGTTGGACGGGGAGGGGGATTGCCCCCCAAAGTCGGTATTTGTTTTTGTTTGTTTGTTTAAAGTCTCATGATTATGTTAGTATGATTGTAAATGCTGCCCTGTCTTCGAGCAACCATTGAAATAGGTTTGAAATACCTTTAGTTAGTGCAGTATGCTGTTTATTCTACCAGGTGAGCACCAGGGGTATTGCCCCTATTTTTCATTTTGTGAGTGACCATGTCGAGATGGGAACCAAGACAACAAGTATTTGGCTGTTTTCACCTCATCTATCCATGGCTATCTCTCAATTGTGTACAAGTCATCATTTCTGAACAAGTGTGTGAATGCTGGGTCTGTGCTTCCAACTACGTGTTCTTTTTTAAAAGAAAGATCAGAAAACGATTCAAAATTCCAATTATTTGGATGGTAACGGCATCTTCGTAATATCGAATCAGGAGAACAGGAAAAGGTAGTGTGGACGGAGTCAGAAGAGCAGGGAAACGAGGAGTGTGGATGGAGTCAGGAGGGCAGGGAAAGGTAGAGTGTGGATGGTGTCGGGAGGGCAGGGAAAGGTGGAGTGTGGATAGATTCAGACAACAGAGAACAGAGAAAAGTGGAGTGTGGATAGAGTCACAGAAAAGTGAAAGGTTGGGAAGAAATCTGAGTAAAGGGTGCAAAATGTAAACCCCTTGTAAAACTAGTTAATGTTGTTCAAGTGAAACAAACAAACCCAATGTTTTTTTAAATTTTTTAAAAACTAAACCCATTTAAATTCTCACGTACATTCCCATAATGATAGGTTTAGTCCACAGTCATTTTCCTTGAAATTGGCATCGATTGCATAATCATGTTGCACAAAATGTTACATCATGGTCGAACACGGCATCAGTGAGGCCACAGGCACATTACATAATAAAACGAGGATAAAATGATGGAATTATGAGGAGACTATCAGTTCCATCTTGCCTGTAATACAGGAATTAGAGCTGATCATAGAACGAACCCCCAGATGGGATTGAGAGCTGATCACACAACGAAACCCCAGACTGGAATGAGAGCTGATCACACAACGAAACCCCAGATGGGAATGAGAGCTGATCATACAACGAAACCCCCAGACGGGAATGAGAGCTGATCACACAACGAAACCCCAGACTGGAATGAGAGCTGATCACACAACGAAACCCCAGACTGGAATGAGAGCTGATCACACAACGAAACCACAGATGGGAATGAGAGCTGATCATACAACGAAACCCCCAGATGGGATTGAGAGCTGATCACACAACGAAACCCCAGACTGGAATGAGAGCTGATCACACAACGAAACCCCAGATGGGAATGAGAGCTGATCATACAACGAAACCCCCAGACGGGAATGAGAGCTGATCACACAACGAAACCCCAGACTGGAATGAGAGCTGATCACACAACGAAACCCCAGACTGGAATGAGAGCTGATCACACAACGAAACCCCAGACTGGAATGAGAGCTGATCACACAACGAAACCCCAGACTGGAATGAGAGCTGATCACACAACGAAACCCCAGACTGGAATGAGAGCTGATCACACAACAAAATCCCAGACTGGAATGAGAGCTGATCACACAATGAAACCCCAGATGGGAATTAGAGCTGATCATACAACGAAACCCCAGACTGGAATGAGAGCTGATCACACAACGAAACCCCAGATGGGAATGAGAGCTGATCATAAAACGAAACCCCAGACTGGAATGAGAGCTGATCACACAACGAACCCCTGGATGGGAATGAGAGCTGATCATACAACGAAGCCCCAGACTGGAATGAGAGCTGATCATACAACGAAACCCCAGACTGGAATGAGAGCTGATCATACAACGAAACCCCAGACTGGAATGAGAGCTGATCATACAACGAAACCCCAGACTGGAATGAGAGCTGATCATACAACGAAACCACAGACTGGAATGAGAGCTGATCATACAACAAAACCCCAGACTGGAATGAGAGCTGATCATACAACAAAACCCCAGACTGGAATGAGAGCTGATCATACAACGCACCCTCAGACAACAGGTGGAGTTAATTACACAACAAACTCCAAGCATCGTACCCAGGGAGCCAGTGTTCATTGGTCTACTTTCAGGAATTTAGGAATGTACCGTGGGATCATCAACGTGTACAAGGAACACCCAGCTTAATAAACCCAAACACAATGAGGGCATGCTGCGAGATGCAGTGCCCCACCCCACGTCAAAGTATCAGCCTTATTTCGTGGAGGCCGACCCCATCGGAAAGCGCAAACTCGAGCGTCTGAAGGTAAGCAACAGCAATGCATATCCCACCACTGTCAAGTTGAGAAGAGAAACCATGGGGCCGGTCGGCTAAGAGGAGAAAGCGAGAGGAAAAGAGAAATAAAACTGGCTTAAGGTGCGGGGACACAACATGGAAATATTAAACAAGAAATAAATACTTCATCAGCCGTGAATCCAAGCGGATACATTTCCCTCTGAATTGATGATCGGATTGGACGGCCATCCTGCGCTCACGTGCCGACGGGCAGGCAGCCACGCATCCTCGAGAGGTGTCCGTCGATCAAGCGGTGACGGGAGAGAAACATTTGATCGATTCAAAAACTGCCCTTTGAGTAATGACCTCACTCGCTTTGATCGTTACAGAAATGAAAAAAAAAGGAGAGAAGACAACGGAGTTTACTTCATAAACTCTTTTATAAACCAAAGTGTGATCCATGGTTAAAAAGGATTTTTTATAGCGAATCTCACAGCAGTGACTTCCATTACCACCTCTGACCTTATAAATATCTGGGCCCGTGCGGACCAGTGCAGGAATCATAGTTAGTTCTGGGAAATATGCAAAGACTCCAGCATATTCTCTATCATCTTCACAGATGATCGACCTTCCGTTTGCGTTCCAGACCCCATCTGCAAAACACAACGGGTTCTGATGAGCACGGTGCACACCGACCGGGCAATCTGACGGATGCACGGCCTCAGTTTTAAACACCGGACTCTCTTGTACGTTTATGACTCTCATCAATCTCCTCTCGCGGGTTCTCAACAGCAACCTGCTCTCTCCCTCTTTCTCTCTCGTTACTGCAAGTCCAAGCATCCCCACTCAGACCATGATCCCATCAGCAATCCTATACATCTGAGTACCATACTGAGCAGCGCGTTGCTACACGAGTATTCGTCCATGGCGTGCCATACACCTCGGAACTTTGTGGGCAATTCTACGGTTACTCACATTACATATACATATGTAGATGCATTAATGTAAAGTATTGTAATGTGAGTAACCATGGAATTGCCCATGTGTATTTCCAATTCCATTACCTCTCCCTTCGCGCATGCGTGCGGATCTGCTGCGCGACACAGGAAGATTTTATTTTATTCATTTTCCCGTCTCCGTGCATTTGCGACAAACTGACGAGGCGTACCTGTTACAAACTTTCACGTACACCTCATGACTTCTGGAGAAACAGGTCCATGGGATCGAGTGAGTGCACATGAGCGTCTCAGAATGTCCACCTATTCCACTTGTAAACAAATCACGTGCGGGACATGGACATGAGGCGGCATCATTCTGCACTCTTGTATGGACCATAAGGGCATCAGTAGGCAAATTAACAGCGCATGGGATTTGAATCCGTGATTCCTGCATCACGAGCTTGGTGATCGGATGGGAACAACATAAGGGGCAAAGTCTTGACCATACTGACCTCGTTTATTTTTATTTTTGAAGTTCGGCCTAAACTAGGCTGAAAGGCTACAAAGAAAAAGAAGAGGAAAAACTGGCAAAACCTTCACCTAGTCCTGAAACAAGGAAACCTCTTTGCAGGACCACTGTGCAGGAGGGGGTAACTAGGCCAGGTGGAAAAACAAGTTTTCATACCTCCATTAGGTGCTTTTAGGAGACAACATCTCCATACTGGATGGTCTTTGGCTCCCAAAGGGAGCTCATCCGCCCTTTGTCAGGTGTTGGTTTTAGTCCTGGCTGGGTGTCACAGTCACCCTCTCCAATAGCAAAGCCAGTGAGGGGTGTTGGTTTACTCACCGACAGCCCGACCATGCGGCAGGTAGCACCCGGTTACATGTCATCAGTGGCAGTCCCAAAAGACTGACTGTTCCCAAACGCCGATATTGGAATAGCGGAGCACTAGCTCAGTTAACTACCCCTCCCGCACCCTTCCTCCCACCTGGTATGCACGTGAGATCTGTGCAGCCGCCCACGTCGCATACTTCAGGTTCTCCTTCCTGCTTTTGGTGCCAGTCTTAGGGCTCGACGCCACATGGATAGAAGCCTAGGAAAGCAATTCCTAATGTGAAAATGTTGAACAAACCGTTTCACCAAGCATTTGTGTTTCACACAACTCCGTAAATCATACGAGATGTTGTCCATCAAAATATCTCATCAACACCCCATCTGAGAGTTTGTGCAATATTTCCTTTTTACCGAATATTTCCAATAATCCCAAATACAAAACCTCCGATGGTTCAGGTTTCAGGACGCCATCACTCAGAGATTCAGATTTCCTCAATTTGGATTTGGTTCAAGTTACACAAGAAAACAAAGAATCCAACCAAGTATGGACAACAAATGAAAAAATGGTGTCATTTTAAAGCATTGCTTTATCGATCAATTAAAGCGTTCATTAGAAATAATCATTAATTTAGTAGCTGTCCCACCTTGAATCGTACCAAACATTCCATGGAGGATCTGTCGTAGAGGGCCTCTCCCAAAGGAATTTCGAGCACTTTTACTCCCAAAGTGTCAAGATTAGCAAAACGAGATACCATTTTACAAAAGTACAAATCTGTCATATGGCAGACACCATTGGCCTCCGCAGATGAGGGATTCGCATATATATATATAAATATAATTTCAGTTCTCCAGCTTAATGAGCACACGTAACGACGTCACCGTCGTGTACGTACGCTCTGTCTGTCAAGCTCTCTGAAGAACCATCCGAAAGAGCATAATTTTGATCTTAGTTTAGATACTTCATAAGTGTATGATAAAAATTATGACTGTATCTGAACTAAGATCAAAATTATGCTCTGTCGGATGGTTCTTCGGAGAGCTTGACAGGCAGAGCGTATGTACATGATGGTGACGTCATTACGTGCGCTCATTAAGCTGGAGAACTGAAATTATATTTAGATTGGTTACTCCCGGCTGCACCCAGGCGATTCCATATAATGACTGGATACCAGAGATAATGTGCCGTGTGGCAGACGGTGCTTATCGCTCCCATTAAGGTACAGCGATAGCTGGATGGGATACCTTAATGGCGGTTCACCACTGATGGTATGAACAACAACAACAACAGGCATTTTAAGGCCATTTTCCCTGCAAGAGCGGGGGTTAGCCCGAACTGATGGTATGAAATCGTATAATAACTGATATGTATATGTATATGTACACAACGTAAAGGTGGGTCAGAACGTAAAGGAGGGTTTACCGTGGGAGTTGTTGTATGCAGATGATCTGGTGTTGATTGCAGAAAGTATGGATGGACTGAAGGAGAAGATGAACAAGTGGAAGGAATGTATGGAGACAAAAGGTCTGAAGGTGAATATCGGAAAAACGAAGGTGATGGCAAGTGTTAAAGCATGTGGTGAGGTGGAAAGAACTGGGAAGTGGCCTTGTGCTGTGTGCAGGAAGGGTGTCGGAGTAAATTCCATTCAACATACAATGTGCGCTGAGTGGGTTCATCAAAAATGTAGTGGTTTGAGAGGGTCATCAACCAGTGTGGCAGCTACATTCAAGTGTAAGGTGTGCACAGAGGGAGCTGCAGATGGAGGAAATGTTGAGTTGCATCTTGGAGATGGCGTGAAGGTGGAAGGTGTGAAAACATTTTGTTACCTTGGAGACATGCTGAATGGAGAAGGTGGATCGGACTCGGCAACGGTTGCTCAAGAGATGTGCATGGAAGAAGTTTCGGGAACTGAGTGGCGTGCTGACGAGGAGGGGAGTGTCATTGAAGCTGAAGGGAAAGGTGTATGCTGCATGTGTGAGAAGTGTTATGATTTATGAGAGTGAGACATGGGTAATGAACGTAGAGCAGCAACGAAGGCTGGAAAGGGTGGAAATGCGAATGGTTCAGTGGATGTGTGGAGTATCATTGAGAGAGAGGAAGACAAATGATGAATTGCGAAAGATGATGGGAATAGAGCCTGTGATGGATGCTGTGAAGAGAAACATGTTGAGATGGTTTGGTCATGTGTTGAGGAAAGATGAAAGTGACTGGTTGAAAAGAGTGATGGAAATGAATGTAGAAGGAAGTAGAGGACGAGACTGAGAAAGACTTGGCTAAAGATAGTCGAAGAAGAAATGCGGGCAAGGGGTTTAACAAGGGGAGATGCAGAAAATAGGGCAAAATGGAGAACATTGTCATGGGGACCGCAAGGCTAACCCCCGCTCTTGCAGAGAAAATGGCCTTAAAATGCCTGTTGTTGTTGTTGCATATATATATATATATATATATATATATATATATATATATATATATATATATACTGTATATATATATATATATATATATATATATATATGTATATATATGTATATATATATATATGTATATATATGTATATGTATATATATATATATATATATATATATGTACATGTTATGTATATGTATATGTATGTATATATATATATGTATATATATATACAGTGTGTACCCCGGTTTAGAATAGGTACACCATATCCCTGCGTGTTGTAAGAGGTGACTAAAAGGGTTGGCGTCAGGAAGGGCATCCAGCCATAAAAACATTGCCTCAAAAAGAGAACCATGACAATTACAACTACATATGGGCAGGGTACAGCCCGAAGTACCCCGTTGGGGACCCTCCTCCATCTCATCAAAACTCAAGGTGGGGAACCCGATCGAAGCAAGGGTGGAAATGACTCCATTTATGACGATGAAACGTCTGAAGCCCGACGTGGAGATCGGTTTCTGAGGTTTGGGACATGGAATGTAGGGACAATGACAGGGAGAGCAGGAGAAGTGGTGGAAGTATTGGTCAGAAGAAGAATGGACATACAGTCACGTGAAAAAGTAAGTACACCCCACGTAAAGTTTTGACTTTTCAACATACAGCTATTTGATCTTCATTTCAACAATATTGACAGATAAAGGTGATAAAATATAACAAATATCATGAAACATTTACATTTTGTAGTCCATTGTATAATTTAAATAAACAGAAATGCAAATTTCGCATGTGGAAAAAGTAAGTACACCCCTGCATTTATCACTACTTCATATACCTAAAATTAGAATCAGGTGCACCAGCTCAGGTGCAAATGATTAGAACATCGTAGAGAGAATCTTGGAGGAACCTGTCTTACGCAAGGCTAACCCCCGCTCTTGCAGGTAAAATGGCCTTAAGATTGTCATGGGGACATATGTTATATATATACATGGGGACATACATACACATACACAACAACAACAACAACATGCATTTTAAAGGCCATTTCCCTACTAGAGCGGGGGTTAGCCTTGCGGTCCCCATGACAATCTTCTCCATTTTGCCCTATTTTCTGCATCTCTCCTTGTTAACCCCTTGCCCGCATTTCTTCTTCGACCATCTTTAGCCAAGTCTTTCTCGGTCTTCCCCATCCTCTACTTCCTTCTACATTCATTTCCATCACTCTTCTCAACCAGTCACTTTCATCCTTCCTCAACACATGACCAAACCATCTCAACCTGTTCCTCTTCACAGCATCAATCACAGGCTCTATTCCATCATCTTTCGCAATTCATCATTTGTCTTCCTCTCTCTCAACGATACTCCGCACATCCGTCGAACCATTCGCATTTCCACCCTTTCCAACCTTCGTTTCTGCTCTACGTTCATTACCCATGTCTCGCTCCCATAAATCATAACACTTCTCACACATGCAGCATACACCTTTCCCTTCAGCTTCAACGACACTCCCCTCATCATCAGCACGCCACTCAGTTCCCGAAACTTCTTCCATGCACATCTCACTCGAGCAACCGTTGCCGAGTCTGATCCACCTTCTCCATTCAGCATGTCTCCGAGGTAGCAAAATGTTTTCACACCTTCCAGCTTCACGCCGTCTCCAAGATCCAACTCAGCATTTCCTCCATCTGCAGCTCCCTCTGTGCACACC
>NC_136265.1:61819002-61829002 GCF_964187855.1 Myxine glutinosa
GATTTCACCCGACGTTGACCAGATCGCCCCACGGATATTCAATCGGGAAATCTCTAAAGCGATCGCAAGAGAATGAAAAAGAAGAAGAAGAATACGGAGGAAGAACAGATTTATTATACGCACACAAGCAAAGGATGGAAGAAACAGTGACACAGCGAATCCTTAACTTACCCTATTCATTTTTACTTAACCCCAAGACAACGAGTAGGACAGACGACGTTCACACTTACACGGGGGGATATTGCAGGCAGGTAGGGCTTGAGGTAGATTGCTGGAGAGGGAGGCCAGGCCGGAGGTAGCAGCTCTCAATTCCTCGCGGTTTTTGGCGGGAAAATCCTCCGTCGCGTATCCGCTGCTGTAGACGTCACGCGCTGGCTCGGCACACCTGCTCCTCTTCTTCCTGGTGGAGCCGTCTCCCTCCTTTCAGCGCGTCTCTCCAAAGCTGGTTTCCTTTCCGAGTACCTCTCCTCTTTGGCTTGGAGCGTTTCGCATCTCACCGCCTCTCTTTGGTGCAGCCTCTTTGCTCCTCTCCCAGGGTCATCTCCAGCTCATCTCCTCTCCCCAGTCATCTCCAGCTCATCTCTCCAAAGCAGTCCCCTGCAGTCGCTTTTATCACCTCGGGCGAAATCAAGCCGCCGACTCCGAGGGCACGCCTACCGGGTCACTCACCGCGGTGTTGATTGGCTGTTAGGGCCGGTTCACTCCTGCCCTCTTCTGACGAGGTGGAGACACGCCTTTCTTCTCCAACCTTACCTCGTGGCCAATGGTGGTTGAAGAGAAAAACCGACCAAAATGCGGAAGGCAAATGGAAGGGAGGTTTTGGGGAAATTGGAAGGGCCTACGCTTATTTTGTTTGATACAATGCAAAGTCAATCTAGTGGGAAAACACATACTTAGCCTACATGGAATAAGGAAATACACTATTTAAAAGATATATCGTGACCTGCGTGTATATTCCATGCAATTAACTAGGACGCTGACTGCGACCATTATTTACATTAACAGGGTGGTACCGTACGTTTGTAACGTTCACATTGTAACGTTTTCACATTCGTTACACTTCCTCCAAAATTGTTACACTTCTCAAAAAACCGTTACACTTCTCAAATTCGTTACACACTTCCCAAAATCGTTACACACTTCTCAAAATCGTTACACACTTCTCAAAATCGTTACAATATATATATATATATATATATATATATATATATATATATATATTCCGGTGCTGATTATATATATATTGCTGCCTTAAAATATGCCAGTTTGACATATATATATATATATATGTATGTATGTATGTATGTATACATACATACATACATACATACATACATACATATACATACATACATATTGTTGCGGATATGAGATTGGCATCCATCCATATCCGCTTGTAAATATTCCCCTATTTCCTCAGTACTTCCCAACTATCCCCAATTCCCCATTCCCCATTCCCTAGTCCCATTTTCTGTAAACAACACTCTGTAGACCCGACCTTCCCCTATTTCCCCCATTAAATGTCGCATCCAGGTCCACCGCATCTCACGTAGACAACTATAGGACATCTTGCTAGTTATTCTTAGTCTATGTCAGTTAAGGACTCGTTTCCATTAATTCTGACTCTTCGTTGCACCAGAATGTGATTGTATGGCACAGTTAGGAAGTTTAGGACCTCCCAATACCTCCCCGCAGCTTTTCCTCATGGTACAACAACAACAACAACAACAACAACAACAGCAACAACAACGGCGGCGGCGCGGGGAGTGCGCGGCCTCACTCCGGCTTGGTTAGCCGCCATCGAACATGTGCTCCGACGGGGTTACCACGTAGGGGCTCGCTGTCAGCTCCTCGTCAAGGGCGGAGCCCGGTAACCCCCCGCACCCAATAGAAGCGGCGGACCGCTCCCATCTGGGGCGGAGCCAACGAGCCGAGGGCGTGTCACTCCCCGCTGAGCATGCGCAGGAAGAGGGAGGTGACGTCAGATGCGCCCTCAGCTTGGAGAGAGAAGACGCCACCTCCGAGCGCTGCGATACCTCCCCGCATCTCTGGACTGGACCGAGCTGTATCCTGTCCCTGAGCCAAGGTGCACCTTGTGCTATCGACTGCCTGTCCTTCCCTGCCATCAATCCCTGTGTAAGTCAGTCTTGTTCCGTTTGTCTGTGGTCTGTCGGGGATAAGATAAGACTGTGTCTAAGTGCCCATCTTTTCTGTGCTTTACCTCTTGCCTTGTAATCTACCCCTTTTCTGCATCACCAATTATATCCTCCTCCGGAGGTCTTGAGAACTGTACCCCTTGTGTCGTTTCATTTATCCCAGCCGTTGTGTCCTTTCCTTCATTGATTTAGCATAGCGCGATTTGGTCAACGTCGGGTGGAATCGGGTTAACTGTGCGAACACGGCGGCCATTCCGCTCGGCCCATCATAACATCTTAATCAGTCGTGTCCGTAACAATATATATACATACATACATACATATGTATATACATACATACATACATACATATATATATACATACATACATATATATATATACATACATATATATATACATACATACATATATATATACATACATACATATATATATACATACATACATATATATATACATACATACATACATATATACATACATACATACATATATACATACATACATACATATTGTTGCGAATATGGAATTTGGCCTCCATATCCGCTTGTAAATATTCCCCTATTTCCCCAATACTCCCCAACTATCCCCAATCCCCCATTCCCTAGTCCCATTGTCTGTAAACAACACTCTGTAGAACCGACCTTCCCCTCTTTCCCCCATTAAATGTCGTGCCCAGGTCCACCGCATCTCACGTAGACAACTTTCGGACATCTTGCTAGTTATTCTTAATCTATGTCAGTTAAGGACTCGTTTCCATTAATTCTGACTCTTCGTTGCACCAGAATGTGATCGTATGGCACCAGTAGTGAGTTTAGGACCTTCCCGTACCTCCTCCCATCTTCTTCCCCAAACAACAACTACAACAGCAACTACAACAACTACAACAACTACAACAACGGCGCGCGCGGGGAGTGTGCGTCCTCACTCCGGCTCGGTTAGCCGCCATTACCCATGTGCGCTCCGACGGGGTTACCACGAAGGGGCTCCCTGTCAGCCCCTCGTCAAGGGTGGAGCAGGTAACCCCCCCCGCACGCACCCAATGAGAAGCAACGGGCCGATTCCATCTGGGGCGGAGCTAACGAGCCGAGGGCGTGTCACTCCCCGCCGGATATACGCGGCCACGTACCGGACGTGACGAGAGATGCGCCCCCAGCTTGAAGAAGAGCCAGTCACCACCTCCAAGCGCTGAGCGAGCTCCACGCATCGACCCGGTATTGCAGTACCTCCGAGAACGGTGCACCCCCTCCGAGAACGGTGCACCTTGAGCCATCGACTGCCCGCTTTCCTTGCCATCAATCCCCGTGTGAGTCAGTTTTTGTCCTGTTTATCTGTCGTCTGTCAGGGAATAAGATAAGTGTGTCTAAGTGCCTGTCTTTCTATGCTGTCCCTCTTGTAGTTGTAATCTGACCTTCCGCCCTAATATAACCTCCTCCGGAGGTCTTGAGAACTGAACCCTTGGTGTCGTGTCATTTTAATCCCAGCCGTTGTGTCCTTTTCCATCATTGATTCAGCGTAGCGCGACTCGGCAACGTTCGAGTATAATCGGGTAACTTGTGCGGACACGGCGGCCATTCCGCTCGGCCCACCATAACATCAAAGTCGTGTCTGTAACAATTGGTGTCGAGGAGCGAGATTGGACCTGGAGCGCGTTTACGCGCTCGAAATTATAAAGGCGAAATTTGATTGTGTTTTACAAAATATAAAAACCCGAATTTTGAAAGTCGCGCTATGGCGGATCAAGACAGCTGGGTTCCGGTAGAGGAGAGTGAGGCAGGGTCGGTCCAGGACCAAATAGAGGGACGCGAGGAGAGCGAAGCAGCGAGGGTAGCAGACGCACAAATTAGCGTCGTTGCGCCCGACATGGCGGGCGCGCGAAATGGCGCCTCGCACATGGCCACGGCGCCCACGCCCGCGACCGTGGCAGCGCCCCTGGTGGATTCGAACCTTTTCCTCCTGCAAATGGGGGCCCTTATGGAGAGGCTAGAAGCAAAAATGGGGGTAATGGGAAACCAAATGGGGGTAATGGGGAACCGGATAGAGGCTCAGAGTGAGCAAATGGGGGTAATGAGGGACGAAGCGAGGGGTACCGGTGAGGGGTTAGACAACGGGATAAAAGAGGTGAGAAATGGGTTAATGGGGGTAGAAAATAGAATGGCTGCCCAGGAGAATCAGATAGAGGGAGTGAAAAATGGGTTAGAGGGGTTAGAAAACAGGATGGAAGGCAAATTGAGGGACATGAGGGACCAAGCGGAAAGGGAAGTTAACCAAATGGGGCAGCAGATAGAGGGGGTCAGAATGGGGGTAGAAACCAAACTGGATGCTCACAGGGAGGAAATGGAGCAGATGAGGGTGGCATCTGGGCAGGAGATGCAAGTGATGGGAGAGGAGATCAGAAGAGGAGTGAGTGAGGAGGTCGGAGGAGTGCGCGAGGAGGTGAGGCACTGTAAGGAGCACATGGAGAAGGAGGTGAGAAAGGGGACTGTAAAGCTACAAGGGGGCATAGAGGACCTGACGCAGGAGGTGGAACAGCTGACGGAGGGACAAAAAGGACTAACGGAGCAGGTTCAAAGGAACACTGCGGTATTAGGAGGTTTAAAAGCGACACAAAACGACATAAAAAACGACTTAATAGCGACAAAGAGGGAATGTCAGATGGTACGTGAGGGACTGACAACGAGGTTGGACGAGGTGATAGAGGTAATGGAGACGAAGGACCGGCAGGTGAGGACGCACATGGAAACGGTCAAGGTAGCCTTGGAGGATGAGCTTGAGGAGACGTACCGGGACATAAAAGAGGTGAAGCAGAAATTAGAAGAAGTGGAAGAAGGGGTGAGCGAAATTAAGAAGCGACGGAGAGGGGATAAGAAAGAGATAAAAGAGGAGATAAAAGAATTGGTCCAAAGTCTGTGTTTGGATCGTGATGATGTGCTCATTAACCGGATGAGGGATTCGCAGGTGATGGAGGAGAAGCGAAGAGGAAGAGGACCCGGTGTAAGTGGTGACCAATATGGTCGTGCGTATGATGCGCCAGGGGATTTAAGAAGCTTGGGGGTCGAGATGGACCCGGGTGTTCGTGAGAGGCCGTTGGTGAAGTGTGCGACAGGTCTGGTGTGCGAAAGAGGAGGTGTGCGAGAAAGTCCGACTCTGGGGTGTGTGAGGAAAAAGTGCGTGCCAAGGAGTGAGGGTGCTGGCGAGAGTGAGTCGGTCGTAGCGCGTGTGCGAGGGAGCACATGGAAGCGCGGTGTGGTAAGTGTTACAGAGGGTGTGACGGGAGAGTGTGCGCGAGAAAGGTGTGTGACGGACAGGTGCATGGGGAAAGAGTGCGCTGTCAAAAGTAAGGAAGAATGCACACCTGTGGTGAGTGTTACAGAGGGTGTGACGGGAGAGTGTGCGCGAGAAAGGTGTGTAACGGACAGGTGCATGGGGAAAGAGTGCGCTGTCAAAGGCAAGGAAGAATGCACACCTGTGGTGAGTGTTACAGAGGGTGTAACGGGAGAGTGTGCGCGAGAAAGGTGTGTGACGGACAGGTGCATGAGTAAGGGTGAGTGCGTTGTCAAGAGTGGTGGTGAGAGGAGTGAGAGTGACAAGGAGCGTGAGTGGGAATGCACGCTGGAATTGGTAGTGAGGCACGTGGTTGGGTGTGCGAATGAGAGCACACCTGTGATTGTCACAGAGGAGGTGACAGAGGAGGGGGCGCGAAGAGGTGTGTTGGTGAGGTGTGCGACCAACGAATGTGTGCCAAGGTGTTCGGTGGTCAGGTGTGTGACCAAGTCTGTGAGTGGAATGAGAGTACCTGGGTGTGTAAGGAAAGGTACGAGGAGCATGGGTACGGCTGGATGTGTGAGCAAGGAACGGGCTGCGGGGTGTAAGCATGCAGGTGAAGCATCGACGTTAAACGGAGCAGCGGTTAGGTCGACTTTTAGCCAAATCGGGCCCTCGGTGCGTGCCGGGCCTCGCTTTGAACGGCCGCATCCGTGCTCCACTAGGCGGAGCTGGCAGCCCGATAGGAAGGGTCGTCATGGCGACCACTTCTTGGTGAGACGTGCCGGCAGGTCGAGATCGGGCAATTGGATGGCTCCACGCCGAGGGGGTGCGTGGGATCTCGGCCCGGGTAAGCCCCCGTCCCTGCGCCGGATGCGGGACGTGTCCAGCCGCTGGCACCAAACAACCCGCATTCATTGCTCGGCTTTACGAAGCCGGGCTTTGGACGGGAATTGGCGCACCGAGAGGCATTAGTGAGTAGACTGGGTGATGAGGTTAGTGTTTTGGACCCAAAATTAGAGAAAAACAAAATTTGATGATTGGCAAGGGATTGGCAGTAGTGATTGGCAGATGATGGGTAGTGATTGGCAAATTTTTAATTTGTTGAAATTTGATGTGCAAAATTGGTAGTGAGCGATGGGCCCGGTGGGTAAGGCTGGCTTCCCTGCCGCCCTTCCCATGTGGGGCAAATGCGCAATAGA
The DNA here is from genome assembly GCF_964187855.1 of Myxine glutinosa. Taxonomy (NCBI): domain Eukaryota; kingdom Metazoa; phylum Chordata; class Myxini; order Myxiniformes; family Myxinidae; genus Myxine; species Myxine glutinosa. The sequence goes on from NC_136265.1 coordinate 61,825,626, forward strand.
TTATGGGGTGTATGGCAGTGAGAACTAGCCCAGGTGGGTTAGGTTATATTGTGTGTCGGGACCTAGAAGATGACATTAGGTAACGTTAAGTTTAGTTAGTGACTGATACCTGTAGTGGGGACGCAGGTAGATTAGTGTGGATGATAATGACGTGGGAGCGCAATAGTTTAAAGGGACGACTGGGAAGCGCAAGTTTCAGAGGGGAGTAGTTAGCTGAGATGATGCCGTGTGTGTGAGGATTGAACAGGTGAGGATTGAACAGGTGTGATCGAACAGGTGTGATTGCACAGGTGTGCAACTGGACAGGTGTGTGGAGCAGTGTGTGAGTAATGAGTGTTGTGGATCAGCGCGAATGCGCTTGGGGAGAGAAGGGTGCAGGTGGCACCAGGTGTGAGAGCACAGGTGTGCAGGTACAGGTGTGTGGAGAGAGTGGGAGTAAGTGGTACGGAGTGGTGTGCATGGTGCGAAGGTGTGAATGGGGGAAGAGTGGACCCCATCACGGATACCCGGGGCGGGTAGTGTAAGTGTTAGGTAGAGGGTATAGGTAAATTGTGGTTGGATATTGGCATTTGTGGTGCGGTTGCAGAATGGTGTTGTGGATGGGTGCATTAGTGTTGTGGAAATGGCTGGGCGTGTAGCCTGTTAGTGTGTGTAGTTGGTTGGGCACTCCACCACTGTGAGGATGTCGGCCAGGTGAGGCCGCAGGTGGGCTCTGGGAGCCGGTAGTTGTGAGTGGGTGCCTGAGGATCCCGGGTGTGGATCGGGTAGCCCAGTGCCAGAGAGGGCACCGAGTGGGGAGAGCGCCAGAGGGCCTTCCCCAGGTAGTTAGGTTAGGGTAAGGAGCAGGTAAGCTCGGAGGCAACTGCAGTGGTGGAGGTGTGCAGGTGGGTAGACCCCCTGGGAGAGGTACACGCCACAGCCCAGAAATTGTGCGAGGGCACCGGGAGATGAATCGGGGGAGTGAGACCCCAAATTGAAAAGCACCACAGTTTGGCCAATGGGAATTGGTTTTTAGAACCCATAGTGTAAGAGGGCCAATGGTTTGGCCGGAGAAAGACCCCGGGTAGTGTAAAGTTGTTAAAGTCATTTAGGAAATAGTTAGGATTGATGAACCTGTCGCACCATACGCAGCCACTTACCTGAGGTGATGATGATGACTCCACACCTGTGTTTTCTTTGTTCTGTTGCAGGAAATGAGAATTGCTGTGTGGATTGGTGAGACGCATCACGACGTGGATGAGACATTGGGGTGATTCCATCTCTCCCTCCTTAGGAGGGACTGATGATGAATTGGTGATGACAAATTATGATGTTGAGTTGGAAATGGCAAATTTTGATGAAAGTTGAAAATGGCAAATTTGATTGGTTAGGAGGGAGAGAAGACGAATTTGGTTTATGGGAGGAACGGGGAAGACAGTAGGGACGTTTGTTGATTTGTAAAGTAGATGTTTATGGGTAGTGTTGTGTTTTGTGGATACAGTAAGGGGTAAGGGAGGGGCCATGTAGGTTACCTGGTGGGGGGGGGGGGGGCGTACGGTAGGAACGTACCTGTCTCACCTGGTTCCCATGTGCCCCCAGTGTGCATTACCTTACATTGCGTGCACTTTTGCGCCCTTACCACCTTACTCACTTGTCTGCTTCTTTTGTCTCCCACCTCCGAGGATCTGGCTTTGGGGCAGAGAGAGAGGAGAGAGAGGTGCTGGCTACGCAGTTGTGGGCCTGCACTTTCGCTGCTTGCTGCCTGGATCGATACACCATATGGACCGCAATGTTGGTGGCCACCCACAATGGACCGCAGTTCTTTTGCGGCCAAGCACCACCCATGGATGGACCTATGGTTCAACGTGGCACCTATGCCATACAAGGTGAACCACTTTTAGTTGACACCACTGAAGGCCACAATACAGAAATGGACGCGGTTGGCGCCTTTCTTTATTTTTGAAAGAAGTACGAAGGCCAAGTGCACCACACGAAGGCAAGACCAGCGGCAGAACATCGGCCGGCTGCGACACCACACCATGATCACTAAACATTTTATTGGTGCACCGGATGGTGCTGACTGTGTGATGGGGTGGTGCTTTTGGTGCTGGGAAGGGGTGCTCTGCACATTATTAAAGGCCGTAAGGCCACAGAGCACTCGTGGGTTGGTGTATCGATGCTGGCATGCGTGCTCTCTCTCTATGCATAACATCTGCATGTGTTCCTCCAAAAACAGGTCCTGGATCGTAGTGTAAATATCAGCGTAGTCTTGTAAATAATGCTCCCTACCGGCTGTATGTTTAGTTTGCGAATTCTTTCCGGATTCGGTTATCCTGTGGGTGTGTTTCTGAGAGGAGAAGGGTGCAACGTCGCAGGGGGACATATTTACTCATTTGTGAATATCTGTAAAACTGTCGCACTCAGGGTAGAGTTAATAGTAGAGGGAACTACATCTGAGTGCCACACTAAAATAGGTAAAAATTTATCGGGTCGAGACGCCCCGAGGGTAGAGAAGGGTGCAATGTTGCGAATATGGAATTTGGCCTCCATATCCGCTTGTAAATATTCCCCTATTTCCCCAATACTCCCCAACTATCCCCAATCCCCCATTCCCTAGTCCCATTGTCTGTAAACAACACTCTGTAGAACCGACCTTCCCCTCTTTCCCCCATTAAATGTCGTGCCCAGGTCCACCGCATCTCACGTAGACAACTTTCGGACATCTTGCTCGTTATTCTTAATCTATGTCAGTTAAGGACTCGTTTCCATTAATTCTGACTCTTCGTTGCACCAGAATGTGATCGTATGGCACCAGTAGTGAGTTTAGGACCTTCCCATACCTCCTCCCATCTTCTTCCCCAAACAACAACTACAACAACAACTACAACAGCAACTACAACAACTACAACAACTACAACAACGGCGCGCGCGGGGAGTGTGCGTCCTCACTCCGGCTCGGTTAGCCGCCATTACCCATGTGCGCTCCGACGGGGTTACCACGAAGGGGCTCCCTGTCAGCCCCTCGTCAAGGGCGGAGCAGGTAACCCCCCCCCGCACGCACCCAATGAGAAGCAACGGGCCGATTCCATCTGGGGCGGAGCTAACGAGCCGAGGGCGTGTCACTCCCCGCCGGATATACGCGGCCACGTACCGGACGTGACGAGAGATGCGCCCCCAGCTTGAAGAAGAGCCAGTCACCACCTCCAAGCGCTGAGCGAGCTCCACGCATCGACCCGGTATTGCAGTACCTCCGAGAACGGTGCACCCCCTCCGAGAACGGTGCACCTTGAGCCATCGACTGCCCGCTTTCCTTGCCATCAATCCCCGTGTGAGTCAGTTTTTGTCCTGTTTATCTGTCGTCTGTCAGGGAATAAGATAAGTGTGTCTAAGTGCCTGTC
>NC_136265.1:61831502-61859002 GCF_964187855.1 Myxine glutinosa
TCCTAGACTTGTTCGCATTTCTTAAGAGGTTTCCTTTCTGCCACACATCCTTTACCGTGAGTCATATTCCATGGGGATCTTCGACTGACACTTTCGCCATTTTGTTTTAAGCTATTGGTTAATCCTGATAGATCTGTATTCTTTAGTATGAAAGGTGGGCCTTCAGCTTCATGGATGTGCGGAGAGCAACACCTGATGTTAATGATGAGGAACACCTAACAATGAGTCATCAATTAGATAAAAAACCACCTTTAGAGGCCATTTTTCCCCGCAAAGCGGGGGTTGGCCTTTTTCGGGCACTGTGGTTGTTGTTGTTTTTCGGTCCCCTTTTTGAAGCAATGTTTTACGGCCGGATGCCCTTCCTGACGCCAACCCTTTTTGCCGCCTTTAACGACAAACAGGGAATTACCAGTGAACTGGTACTCAATTAGCCGACCTCGGAAGGATGACAGGCTGAGTCAACCCCCCTGGCGTTAATTCAGCGATCAACCGGGATTCGAACCCAGGATCCTAGGATCCTAAGCCGGCACCCTAGCCGCTAGCCCAACACCAGGGAACAATTAGATAATTGTTCATTAAAGATTGCTAAATGACAAGCTTGGTTTCTTCTAACCCAAACTAATCAGCTGCACTGCAATGATGCAAGCAGCAGCCAAAGGCTGTCTGACAAAGTCGATTAACGAATGGACTATGAGCAAAGGTCAAAATTCAATGAAACGGATGAACAAAAAGCAAAATCATTTCAGGAACAGGTTGACGAAAAGCAAAACTGCGAGAAACATTCTGAGTGAAGGATGCAAGTCACACATGAAGCAAAAAAGGAACCCGAAGGACCAGAAATAAAGAAGAGCAGGAAGTGAAAGGCAAACTGGAGGACCGTGCGTCTCGATGGACATTGAGCAAGGACATGAGAACCCACCTCGGCGTACTTCTGGCAGTACAAGTGGTTGTACGGATACGCCATCATGACTTCCTCGAGGCAGAACGCCGCTTTGCTGTAACTGAAGTAAAGAAACATGAGGCCCGGGGGAAGGACCGAGGACCAAATGAAAAACCATGCGAGAGACTGGAAGGTGCATTCGTGATCCTTTTTGGATGGTGTGGACCAGAGGGGGCAATTGGGGGTTAAAGAAAAGGAACTGAACTCACTCAAGCTCTCCGATGTACAAATCTGCCAACTCTTGCCATGCTTCATGGTCGGCAACAAAACTAGGGAGAAACCAAAAGATAAAACCTGCACTGGTGAAATTGGTGGAGCGTACACCAACACCAACAAAAAGCAATCAGAATCAAACCAAACTCTTGTGTTCACCGGTTTCTAGGTCCCACCTGAGCACCGAGCTCACCAGGCCAGGATCCAAGGTTCAAATCCCATATCCCATGTAGATTTTCCACAATTGTTCAATGTCCTCACAATTCGTGTGAAAGTGCACTCACATCTCTTAACGTCCTTGTCCTGCACGCGAATTGTATACAAGCTCCTCCGTGAGCCTAAGATGCCGAAGGAGAAACTCTCACTTACATTTTTAAGTAGTCGTTCAGCTCCCTGATGGCATCTATGGGTCGGCCCTGTGCCTTGAGGATGGCTATTTTCCGCTTCCTCGCTGCCTGCGGACACACGAGTCAGGATCAGGACAATTCGTCACGTTCTCTTCTATCGTTTTAGTGACTTGTTACGTTTGAGGCACAATGACACTTCTTCATGTGTACAGGGGCCTATAGTTACTGCAAGTTTCAATCGGGGGCACTTTGTACATATACGGTCTTCCGGTCTTGCTGGCGAGGGTTCGTTTATTCTCAGCTCTCCATGCTATCCATCGAAATCGAAGTTAAGTAATTGTTCCCATTTGTATTTTCGTTATAACTATTTATTTTATGGTGTATATAATATATATTGTCTCCCGACGAAGATTTTCGGTGCAAATCTTTCATACCTGTATTGATAATCGTGTTAATTCGGGTCGTGTTTTGAGGCCTTGTAGTTAGTTGTACAGTGAACACTGCACAACCTTGAGGCTTTGTTTTTCTCTCAGCGGTCCGTGTTTTTGTGATCCAATAACTTTCGTTCTCTGTTTTCCCAATCTTTTCACCCCATAGCCCTCTTCCTTGTGTAAATCACAACTCAAAAAAATCCAAAAAAAAAAACATTTCCTTCTCTGTTCTCATTCGTTTATTCATTCTTATTCGTTCGTTCGTTCGTTCTTCGACCACGTGTTTCTCCCCCATTTCCCCAGATAGATTGTCAAATTTCAACTCGTTATTTTATCGTCCATGCGTTATTGTTTTGATTATAGTTACTTTTGGTTTGAATTTCCTGTAACTTGTAATTATTTAATCGTGTTCTGCTCCTCGTGTGCGGCCTTGTAGTTGTACCCCCGTCGGTGTTTGTTATCTTAATCGTGTTTTGCTTGGCTCTTAGTTTTTTTCCCTTCTACCCCGAACATAATACTCTGTCTAACGTTCTAAATCCCCACCTCCCCCCCCCCACCCCCAAAAACCAAACAAACAAAAAAAACAAAAAAAACATTTATTTTCCTTTCTCCACGTGTACTGTTGACTCATCCTGTATTTTCTGTCCAGGTGTGCTGTTCGCCCCGCCCCCATTAACTCCTTGCCATCCACCGTTTGCCTTTCACGTGACTCGTGGTGGTCCCTCTCGGCTCTCCCCCCGTTGGTATTTTTGTGCACATAAGATTGTTCACGGTTCTGTTTAAATATTATTTAAATATGTATAACCTTTCCCCTTCAGTGTTTTACTCAGTGGTATTTTACAACACGCTGTTTTTCTTCCTATTTAAAAGGCTTTTCTCAATTTCCTCTCCAACTCATTCCACCTCAAAAAAAAGAAATTCAATATCTTATACGTCTCCCTCACTACATGGTCTAAATTCACATTCATTCCATCCCTCCTCCATCATTCTGAACCGGATTGCTAACTTGAAAATCACAACAAACCCAATTTGTTTTCAATGTTCGTCTTTCATTAATCATCCACTTTCTAAACTCCCCTCTTGCCCCTCCCATCCAAATCCCTCCCCTTGCACCTACACTCCTAAACTCCCCCCTTGCCCCACCACTCTTAAACTCCCCCCTACCCCTCCACTCCTGAACTCCCCCCTTGCCCTTCCACTCCTGAACTCCCCCCTTGCCCTTCCCCTCCTAAACTCCCCCCTCACTCCTCCCCTTCAAAACTCCCCCCCAACCCCTCCCATTCAAATCTCCCCCCATACCATTCCTCTCCAATTCTCCCTCCTCTCCCCTCCTCCTCAAAGCTGCCTCCTCCCCACTTCGTCTCCCTTCTATCTCATACCTCCACCCCCCCCCCCCCCAACCTTCTTCTTTCCTCTGCACCCCATCAAACAACCCCTCACTGTGCCTCATCCCTTCACCTTCAAACCTTTCATCCTCCTCATCCTTCCCTTTCTTGGAACTCTTCTGCAATCGCTGACACACTAACAACTGCTCTCCCTACCTCCCCCTCTCATCCTTCATCTTACCCTACTCCTCCCCTCCCCTGTCCTGTACCCGATGCTCCCCCTCTCTCTTCATTAACGGTATGGACCTCAAACATCCAGGGCCTTCGCTCAAACCTGACTGATCTCTCCATACAGGTTGCTTCTGACAATCCAGACTTGATCTGCTTAACAGAGACTTTCCTCCTTCAAGATGTCTCTGATTCCTTAATATCTCTTCCTGGTTACTCCCTCCTCCGGTATGATAGACCTGAGCCTCGGCCTGGTGGTGGGGTGGCTATCTTTATCAAAAACTCTCTTCCTCACTCTCCTTGCACTGCCCTCTCTCCTCCTCACCCCCAGGAGTACCTCTGGCTACGGCTTCCTCTCCGCTCCCACCTTTTGTTCATATGTGTTCTGTACCGTCCCCCAAACAGTGATGACTCCATCTACATTTCACTGTCTGACAACATGGACCAACTTCTATCCACTCATCCCAACTCTCTCTTCCTCATATGTGGTGACTTCAATTGTCATCATGCCACCTGGTTGGGTGTGGATTCCTCTCTCACCAGTCATGGCACCTCAGCAAAGGACTTCTGTGACTCACTGGGATTGACACAATCTGTCAATTTCCAGACCCGGATCTCAGCCAATGGAGTATCTTCTCTTCTAGACTTGGTTATGACCAACTTCCCTGCTAATGTTTGCTGCTCTTATTCTGCTCCAATCGGTTCTTCTGATCATGTGCTTGTCAAAGTGGACATCTCTCTGGCCATTCTCAGAGAGCCTCCTCAGCGTCGACGAGTCTGGCATTTCACTCAGGCCGACTGGGACGGTCTTCAAGCAGCCATCAATCGTCTGGATTGGTCTCCCATCTCCACTGCCTCTGACATCAATTCTTCCTGGGAATTCTTCCAAAGCAAACTGATCTCTCTCATGCACAGATTTATCCCATCTCGCCTTCAGTTGTCTTACCCTTCCTCCCGTCCATGGTACACTGAATCTTGTGGTGAGGCAGTTGCCCTGAAACAACTTGCCTTTGCCTCTTGGAAGGCTAATCCAACTGAAGGAAATCTCAGTTCCTTCCACCAAGCTCGGAACAAGTGTATGTCTACCCTCAGGAGTGCCAGGAAGCACTATCTCTCCTCACTCAAGAATGAACTCTCAAACCTGTCTCCTTCCTCCAAATCCTGGTGGCGTCTGGTCAAATCCGTTTCTGGTGTTTGTTCCCCCTCCATCCCCTCCCTTACCTCAAATGGCCACACAGTTGACATCGCACGTGACAAAGCCGAATGCCTCAACTCTGTGTTTGCCTCAAAATCCTTAGTCCCAAACCCATCTCTCTCTGTTCCCACCTTTCCCAGTCGAACCAAACTGCTCCTGGACTCTGTGACCTTCTCTCCTGACAAGGTGGAGGAGTTTTTGTCAAACCTCGACTCTGATTCTGCAACTGGACCAGATGGCATCAGCCCACGGGTCCTAAAATCCTGCTCTGCCGCTCTATCTCACCCTCTCTCTGTTCTTTTCACCCTATCTTTTGCTCAAGGTCATCTGCCAGCATCCTGGAAATCAGCAAACATTACCGCTTTACACAAAAAAGGTGCAAAAACAGATCCTTGCAACTACAGACCAATCAGCCTGCTCCCAATTATCAGCAAAGTCATGGAATCCATCATTGCTTCGGATATGAAATCTTTCCTCTTCTCCAATGGCTTGATCTCTGATCATCAATTTGGTTTCAGACCAGGTCACTCTACTCTGGACATGCTGCTTCTGCTGTCTCAACAATGGATGGAGGTCCTCAATGCCAAACAGGAAATCAGAGCTGTCTCCCTTGACATATCACGTGCCTTCGATACGGTCTGGCACCCAGCTCTGCTCACCAAACTCTCCTCCTATGGTATCCATGGAAATCTCCATGCATGGCTTGCGGACTTCCTCTCTGGTCGTAGTCAACGTGTGGCCCTGAATGGATTTCTCTCATCTCCCCTTCCCGTTCAGGCTGGAGTTCCCCAAGGCAGTGTGCTGGGCCCTGTGCTTTTTCTGGTCTTTATCAATGATCTCTCCGACTCTCTGGAAAATCCTCTGTATCTCTTTGCTGATGACTCCACTCTCTGCCGCTCCATTCCTCTTCCCTCAGATCGCCAGTCTGCAGCCTCCTCACTCTCTGAAGACCTGGACAAAATCACAGACTGGTCAAACATGTGGAACATGTCTTTCAATCCTGACAAATCTCACACTCTTACTATGTCTCTCCGAAAAGATCGACTGGACAACCCTCCCATCTACTTTCTCAACAATCCTCTCCAAGAAGTTCTGTCGCTCAAGCTTTTGGGTCTCACCATCTGCCATGATCTTTCTTGGGAAAACCACATTTCCAAGCTGGCCTCCAAAGCCAGTCGCCGACTGGGCATCCTCCGTCGTGCGAAGTCCTTCCTAGGCACACCTGAGCTCCTCACCACATACAAGGCTTTCATCCGCAGCTCAATGGAATACTGTTCTCCCCTATGGGCTGGTGCTCCTGCCTCACACCTGGCTCGGCTTCACGCTGTTGAATCCAAAGCTTTCAGAATCATTGGAATCTCCCGCGATGAAGCTATCTCTGAGGGCCTTTCACTCACTCACCGCAGGCAGGTAGGTGGTCTTTCTGTCTTCTACCGACTCCTCTCCGGCCTTGCTCCCCCAGCTCTCCCTGTGCTCTTTCCCCCAAATATTCCTACAGGTCGCACAAGATCTGCCAGCCACCCTCTGATGGTTAAACTGCCGAAATCTCGGCTCTCTGCTCACCTTCACTCTTTCATTCCTCTTTTCTCCCGCCTCTGGAACAAACTCCCACACTCACTTCAATCACACTCCTCCCTCCAGGTCTTCAAAACAGCTGTTCACCACCATCTCATATCTTCCCCCATCCAAAACCTTGATCTTTTCTACCCCCACTAATTCACCCCAGATCCACCTTGTTTGAAATTCCAACTTCTTTCCTGGAAGTCTTGGCAGTGTCCATATGTTTTATACCTCTCCCACCCCCCCCCCCCCCCCTTTCCCATGCCTTCCCCCCAAAGCCCTCTCCCTCCCACAGTTCTCTCGATGTCTCCATGTCTCTCGGTCCCTGCTCTCAAATGTTGTGTTTGTGTCCTTCCCCCTCTCTCCCCATCTTGTCTACCGCTCCCGATGTTATTTGTTTTGTGTGTCTGTTTGTCTTTCTGTGTGATTAATGTTCGCTCTTTCACGAGCCTCGATCTTGTATACAAAAAAAAAAAAAAAAAAAAAAAAAAAAAAATACCAAACACACACATAGGGGAGAGGGGCGAATGGGGGTCTGTTGTGTACCGGGGAATTGGGGGAAGGGTTCAACTCGCAAATTGAGGATAATTTGGAGGCAGATTTATCATCTCTTCCAACAGCTGAGGTGAGCTCAGCAGCTTTCATAAAAACCCGGTGAGTTATCATGGACATGTTGGTCGAGGGAGAATATGGACATGAGGAAAGGTTGGTCGGAAGGAAAATGAACACAAGGAATGAGTGTGTTCGTCAAATCCCACACGTGGTAGTTTCCAAGTATTAAATAATTCAAACAATAACTTACTGTGTTTGCTTCATCTTCCTGGATTATCTTGTCATAAAGCAAATTAGCTTCTTCATACCTGAAACGATAAATGCGACATCTTTCAATGGCTTTCGGTCCTCCACCCACCAAAATCCTCCATCCAAACCATCAATCCCACTCCTCCCTCCAGATCTTTAAAACAGCTGTTCATCACCATCTTTTATCTTCCCCCATCCAAATCCTTGATCTTTTCTACCCGCGTTGTATCGCCCCAGATCCACTTTTTTGAAATACCGACTTATTTCCTGGAAGTCCTAGCAGTGTCCATGTGTTTTATACCTCTCCCAACCCCCAACCCCACCCCCTTCCCATGCCATCTCCCCCCAAGCCCTCTCCCTCCCACAGATCTTCCGATGTCCCTGTTCTCTGCTGTTGTACTTGTGTGCTTCCTTCTCTCTCCCCATCTTGTCTCCCGCTCCCTTTATCATGTTTTATGTGTCAGTTTTTTTTTTCTGTGATTAATGTTAGCTCTTACACGAGCCTCGATCTTGCATACAAAAAAACAAAAAAACAACAAAAAAGTGAACTAGATTCAATACGCAATGTTTATGGATATGTGTGTCATGATTGTCCAAAGAAAATTACTACCTGAAGCAGGGTGGCCTAGCAGTGAGGACACTGGACTAGCATCTCAAAGGTTGTGGGTTCCAATCGGGCAACAGTATTAGGCATTTGGGTTCCAAGCTCTAGAAGCAGAGCAAGTCTCAGGAGAATTACCTCCATATAAGTCTCCATACAATACCTGACTCGGGGAGGAGGGGGAGACGATGAAGGGGGAAGAGGTCTGTAATTTAAGATCTATGTGTTGTAATTATTAGGGCTTCTTCAACACTGTGTTACATTTGTAGAGGGGTAGAAATTACCTTGGAACAGATAGAACTATATAGAGTAGCATGGTCCATGTGTGGGTAGTTAGCAAATCTCGATGTAATAAGCAGGGACACGTCAGCTGAAGGATTGTCTGTTTAAACGTGCACCATACGGAGGGTGGTGCCTTGTGTTAAGTTAAGGAAACGTACGTCTCGCCTCCTGCAATCCCCCGGGTGGGGACTGGGTGTGGCTATGGAGAGGGAAGGGAGGAGTTTCGTCTCCCTGAGGTGGGGGGGAGGAGTTATGAACGCCTCCGATGGCGGAGTGCTGTTCAGACAGCAAAGAGAAAGGCAAGAAGCTTTCGAGTTCGGCACGGAGAGTATACAGTTTTGACGTTGCTGAGAGAAGGAACTCACCTGAGGAGACCTTTTAGTGTGAGAGTGTCTCAGAGAAACGGGTGCTCTGCCTGTCATTCCTGCTTCATCGTCCTGCCTGCCTGCCCATTTTCCTGCCTTCGTCCTGCTCCCCATTTTGTCTGCCTGCTGCTTTGTTGTCCATCTTTGTTGCCCGTTCATCTGTTCCTCCTCCTGATTCGTCGTCTGCCTGTTTGAGACTGCTCACCATGTCCGTATCCACAGCAGGCTAAAACTGACCCAGTTTTTGTTTCCCTTTCCCAATCTGTGATTGAATCTGGCGTGAGGTGCCTTAGGTTTCTTTATAATTGTTGTTACCTTATTTTATATCGATATTTATTGAATTTCTCTTCTCTCCCATCCCGTCGTCAAATTCTCTGTGGCCGGACTCAATCTTCCGTTGTTATTTTTGTTTTGTTGTTTCGGGAAATAAACCCTGTTTGTTTTAAAAGAGCTAGTGTTGCTCCTCGCATTCTCACGTGTGCAAGGCCAGAAATAATTAACAGCCAGTTCGGTCTGGTCCACCCATTCAGTGGTCAGTCTTAACAGTATTAAGGACTTCTATTGGGGATGAAGTTTTCCGACGTATTTTCCAGGGCAAGAAACGAGCCTGGCCTATGCAGATGGAGAGACGTTAAGGATTTCTCGCACACGTTCTGCCTATGTGTGGAAGTGGCTGAGAATTGCATCAGGGCATGATCAAAGCACACCTTCTGGCCTCATGCTTGTCTCAGGCCGGCAAATAAGCACGAGTTTTGTTTGCTGATGAGGGGAGATTGCTATGCCTCTGTACCCATCAATCAGGACTGAAACGACATGGGTGCCGGTCATCATTGGCTGTCGGCTTATCGTGCTATTCCTCAGAAACTTTGCTCTGCGTTAGCCAGACATGCCAGAGGAAAAATAACAAAATTAACGAGGTGGAACATGTTAATTCAGTGCATCAGCAAAACTACCATAAATATCCTTGGGAACCAATACTCTTGATGGGTTGGCAGGATGATCTAAAGGTAAAAGCACACTCACTCACCTTGAAGCTGTCTAGTCTGGGTTTGAATCCCGACCCAGCTATAACCTGCTATCACGGTGTTTCACAGGCAGGTGGCGCATCAATGTGCGTGCCGTCCCCCGAAAGGATGTTAAACTGGCATGCCGTCTACCGGGATTAGTTGGTTTACGTGAAAGATCACACGGTGTCCTTCGCGAAGTCTGGGGCGAGCTATCGCCGGCACCATGAACAAATTCCTGCCCTAACCAGCAGAGGGCATTGCACCAGCAGCACAGCTGCGCCCTCAGCCAATGATGAACAGCGCAGCCTTGAGCTGCATCCGCTCGAGAGAGAATACTCTGACTTGGACGGTCATGCCAGTCATTGCCACTAAGACAGTCATGCACTTCAATGGGATCCAAATACCTGGACTTGCACTTTATTGCCAAACATCTTAAATCAAAATCATCCTTTTGAGTGCCCCCTGTGCATGACCCGATTTCTCTCCTCGCAACTTGCACAACCTGTGTGAAGATGGAGGCCTGCGGTACAAAACATCATTGTGATGCATCATCCTCCAGATACAAATCATGAATCTACACAAACGCGAATTTTAGCCGAAACGAGCGAAGGGAAGGACAACGACGGATAGTCATGGTTCGACAGCTCTTACTTCTCCATGAACTCAAGACGCATCCCCTCGAGCCGGCGGACACGATGGCTGCCTGTGAACTGCTTCCGAAGGTGCTTCAGACAAAGCTGTGCAGGAAGGAGATGCAGACGGAGGTGGCTTCACTAATCTTTGCCAGCATTGTAAATGTTGTTGAGTGTTATAATCATCATCATTTTTACTGTCAGGAAGTGCTAACTTACAGTGGCGAGGTCCAACCTAGAGCAATCGAGCGCAGCAACAAACACTTGCTCATGGATAATCCACACTGGGGGAGAACAGTAAAACGTCAGAATCTTTGCAAAGGGTAACAGAGATGGAGTTAACAGAAACAACATCACAAGATTTGTTGCTGCCGCGTATTGCAGCTCGGCAACTATGGATGACTACGACAACAACCGACCTAAGTGTGGTTTAACCGAAGTGGAGGGCTCCATTTACACTCCAAACCAGAATGTGTAAACTTCTCTATTTGCCTCCAAATCTCATCCCGTTTTGTCCCCATCTTACCAAGACTGTCCTTCTCACACAAGAAGGTAGAGAAGGTAATGTCTGGCGGACCCTACTTTTCAGCCTGTATGATATCAGTGCCGATGTTCTAAAATCCTGCTCTGCTGTTCTTACTTCCCCCTATAACTGCCCGATTCAGTTTGCATTCTGTCTCGGCCACTCAACTCTGGACATGCTGCTGCTCTCTCAACAAGAGGTCGGGGAACTCGATCTCAAACAAGAGATTAGGACCCTCGCCCTGAACATTAGAATCTGGTATTCTAGTTTGCTTGCCAAGTTCTCTGCTTGTGGGATAGAAGGCCTCCTTCATTCCTGGATTTGTGACTTTCTGCACTCGCGCAGTCAACGTGTTGCCATTTTTGAACCCTCTCCTCCCCCTCCGAGTGGAGGCTGGAGTTCCCCAAAGCAGTGTTTTGGACCCAGTCTTGTTCCTCATCTATATTAATGACCTCTCTGATGCTATGCAAAACCTCTTCCTTTTTACAAATGACTCCACATTGACGTCATACAGTACACCCTTCCCTCTGCTAAGCAGACACAGCAGCTACTTCTCTCTCTGCTGATCTGGAATTTATTAGATGCTGTTCTGATAAATGGAATACATCCTTCATTCATGAAAAGTCTCACGATCTCACTCTATCACTCCGGAAGGATGGTCAAACGAACCCACTTGGATGTATTTCCATGGCCAGCTACTGAAAGAAGTTCAGTCTCTTCAACTTATAGGCCTTACCATCAGTCACAACCTCTCCTGGGCTGACCACGTAGCAAAGCTCGCCTTCAAATCCAGCTCTGTCGATACAAGTCTTTCCTTGGAAAATCAGAACTACTCAGTCTACAAGGCCTTTGTTCATAGCCCAATGGAGTACTGCTCTCCACTATGGGCTGGCACCCCAGCATCACATCCATCTTTCCTGGATTCTGTTGAATCTAAAGCTCTTACCATTATTGGAATGTCCCATGATAAGGTCGAAGCACAAGGTCTGTGGCTTTCACTTCATAAGCATCTTGTCCGATATTGCTCCCTCTTCCTGTCTCAGTCCTCAAACTCTGCCAAGCTTGTCCAGGATGTACATGTTCTTCCAGTAATACTCTTCTGGTTAAGCTTCCAACAACCAGACTGACCGCACACCTTAACTCCTCTGTTCCTTGCTTCTTCCATCCTAACCACCTATCAGAGTGTTTGTTTCCTCTCTTCCCTCCAGAGCTTCAAACAGACAGTGCACCGCCAGCTGACGTCACCCCCCATCCTGACCCGTGATCTTTATGTTTTATACATCGCTCGTAAATAAGGGAACAAATCCATTGTAAGTTACCCCATAAACTTGTTTATACGCCGTTCATAAAGAACGAAAATGGAGCGGACTAGTTTGAATCGTGTATGTTGGTTGGTGTTACTTGCGACGTATCACGACATCCTTCCTCCTCAAATAACTCAGGCGGCCCCCTTGTACTGCCATCTTGCTGACATTGTTTGAACGTTGTGGGAAATATCGTTTTTTTCTTTTATGCAAGGTAGGTCCTTCACCTGAGTCCATACAATCTCCCTTGGCCTAAATGAGACGTCAACCGATTGAACATGTTTTTCTACATTTTAATGTTACAATCAACAATTTTATACTTCAATTTGTCTACAAAAGGATTTTTGGGGTTTAAATTTTAATGTTGAAGAGAACCAAATCAACAAAAGCGTTGCAAAAGCCTGGGGGAAATCACATCTACAGGCACACCATTATCCAGTGAACTAGTCCGGTCTTCCATATTCCACAGGATCTGGGTTATGCAAGACCTTCCGGGGTGAACGCACGTTGAACATCGGAAAACGAGTAACGTGACCTCATGTGCTTTTCTGTCCCTGACTATAGACTCGGTGATATAACCGTGGCGGAGGTTCCCGAACTGTTGTCAGAAAAGAACAGTTCTGACTGCTAAAAAAGTGTTCATTTGCTCAAAAAAAACAAAAAACGTTTCTCCGGGCGGTGTTTAGTATGACCCGTACGGCATTGAACCACTTGTTGTGTCTTTCAGGGTATTTCTTTCTGGAGGGAAACTTGAAAGATAACCTTTCTCCTTTTTTGAGGTTGTGGTTGGTACAAAAGACAGCTTCACAGCTTTTGGGCATGATGCCTTATCTCAAAAGGCTGAAACATTGGTAGGGGTCATACTAAACACCGCCCGTAGACGCCCGGAGAAACGTTTTTAGCAAAGGAACACTTTAAGCAGTTGAAATTGCTGTTAAACTCAATTCTGATGTTTAAAATTTGAAAATAGGTTCAGAATAGGAGTTTATAGAGCATATCACATTGAGCGGAAATTAAATAAAGGCACGAACACTGTCCGGAGACACCCGGAGAATTGTATTTCCGCTCAATGCGATACGCTCTATAAACTCCTATTCTGAACCGATTTTCAAAAATTTAAACAGCGGAATTGAGCTCAACAGCAATTCCAACTGCTTAAAGTGTTCATTTGCTAAAAACGTCTCTCCGGGCGTCTACGGGAGGTGTTTAGTATAAACCACCTTTAGAGGCCATTTTTCCCCGCAAGCGGGGGTTGGCCTTTTTCGGGAACTGTGGTTGTTGTTGTTTTTCGGTCTGCTTTTTGAAGCAATGTTTTACGGCCGGATGCCCTTCCTGACGCCAACCCTTTTTGCCGCCTTTAACGACAAGCAGGGAATTACCAGTGAACTGGTACTCAAATTTGCCGACCTCGGAAGGATGACAGGCTGAGTCAACCCCCCTGGCGTTAATTCAGCGATTGACCGGGATTCGAACCCAGGATCCTAGGATCCTAAGCCGGCACCCTAACCGCTAGCCCAACACCAGGGACACCGATGTTTAGTATGACCCATTAAATATGCGGCCACACAAGTATCTGCTCAATTCCTTTTTTTTTGTAGAGAAGGTCAAGCCTCGGGGAAGAAATGGAACACTGAACAGATCAGGACGTAACAGAACATAAGGAAAAGTAAAAAGATAGGGTGGGACGGGAAACATCAACAGCAGCAAAGGTGAAGGACAAAATAGAGGGAGACTTGGACAAATAATGGGTGTGGGAGGAATGTGGGGAGGAGGGCAGGAAAGGATGTATGGGGTGGACAACATGGATACAGAAGGAAACTCTCAGGAAGGAAAAATTGGAATTTGTAAGGAGGTGGGGGTAGAGGGTGGGTTAGTGGGGGTAGAGAAGGTCATGGTTTTGGATTAGGGATGATCTGAGAGGGTGGTGAACAGTTGTCTTGAATTCCTGGAGGGAAGAATTGGGGTGGAGGAAGGGGTGCCAGCCCAGAGGGGAGAGCAGTACTCCATGAAGCTGCGGAATAAAGGTCTTGCAGGTGGATACGAGTTCAGGTGTGCTCTCAGGTTCTTTGCAGAATTTAGAATGTCCCTCTTCTTTCCGCCATTGGACAGCTGAATCAACAACAGCTTGGCTTCACTTTAGCTTTACCCGATTTAGATCATCTAGCTACACCTAGATCCAATCACCTAGATCACCGATTGTCTGCCCGGGTCGGACACCCTTCCTGATAGTTATACTCACCGTCGTCCCCGAGCCGCGAACTGTGATCCGCCAACAGTTCCTCACCGACTCGCACCACCTGCTCACTGTTCCTGCAGTTCTCTTCACGCCAGCGGCGTAGCTTGTCCCGCATCTCTGCGATCACCGGGCGGACATCCGGACAAAAAGCGGCTCAGGAGTTAGACACAATGCTACGGCAGAGCACGGTCCGTATCAAAAACGGGTACCGGCGATCTCTGCGACGAGCACGACCATAAAGCCGAAGACCGAACCGTTACCGGAGCGATAGACACAACGGCACGTACCTTCCCAGCTCACGTCGTACATCTCCGACACGGATCCCATCTTTCCGCTCACAAACCGGAAGTCCGCCTGGATTAGTTCATCGTTTCGACTTCCGCCCAATGCAATGGAATTGCGGTTTCATGGACACGGAAAAGGCAAAAGCTTTAAATTTGGATTTTAAATATCAAATGGAAATAAAACTTCCGTGAAAGAAACCCACATCCAAACGAATCATATTTTCCGGTGCGTCATTATAAGGAGAAACTACCCCCCGAGCTTAATTATACACCCGCAATGGTTTCACAATTTTCATTTGACTTTTGTTTTTGTTTACGGATTACAAAATTAAAAAATCGCTACAAACATTTTCATATAAAACATCACGGGTTTATTAATATTATCACCGAATTTCGGAAATGTTTGAATTTTAAAGGATTTGATTTAAAAAAAAAAAACGATCTGCGTTTGATGAAAAAGAAAAAAAAACACGTTCGATGAAATATACACGTTCGATGTATCCAAGAAAACCAAATGTTTTACGACGTCACCAAAATAGCAATACTGCCGAAGAAGAAGAAGAATACACCCCAAAAAGTACCCATACACAGCAAAACGGAAGTTGTCGTTCGAATTTCCCCCAGAAACCTTTGCGGTCAAACTCTCTGCGCGAGCCGCGAGTGCGCGTGGACAGTGAGGGCTTCCATCAGGCCTGACCTAAACGAAGGCAGTCATCATGAGGGTTAAGATGCTCTCCCGGAATCCAGATGATTATTTAAGAGCAACGAAGAAGGACATGCAGCGAGGTGAGTATTTAGTCGGACATTTTGGCGCGTCGAGGCCGAACGGACAGCTTGGTGAGAGGATAGGACACTCACACGGTGTTAAACTAGAACGGTACCGGTAGAGCGCATACCTCCGTCAGGATGAACAGGTGACGTTTTGTATCTCACTGATAGGCAGGATCTGGATTCGGACCTGAACCATAGTCTAGTCGGCTTGTGCTTGTCAACTAAGCAACTCATTCACCAATTTTTGTCATAACTCAACAACTTTTTGAGATATCATGCTCACAGACAGGATATCATGCTCACAGACAGGATATCATGCTCACAGACAGGATATCATGCTCACAGACAGGATATCATGCTCACAGACAGGATATCATGCTCACAGACAGGATATGCTCACAGACAGGATATCATGCTCACAGACAGGATATCATGCTCACAGACAGGATATCATGCTCAGACAGGATATCATGCTCAGACAGGATATCATGCTCAGACAGGATATCATGCTCACAGACAGGATATCATGCTCACAGACAGGATATCATGCTCACAGACAGGATATCATGCTCACAGACAGGATATCATGCTCACAGACAGGATATCATGCTCACAGACAGGATATCATGCTCACAGACAGGCAGACAGACAGGTGAAAACATCCCCTTAACTCTTAAGGTTTCTGGGAGACGCTTGTTAAGATTTCTGGAGATGCTTGTTAAGATTTCTGGAGACGCTTGTTAAGATTTCTGGAGACCCTTGTTAACGTTTCTGGAGACCCTTGTTAACGTTTCTGGAGACGCTTGTTAAGGTTTCTGGAGACGCTTGTTAAGGTTTCTGGAGACGCTTGTTAAGGTTTCTGGAGACGCTTGTTAAGGTTTCTGGAGACGCTTGTTAAGGTTTCTGGAGACGCTTGTTAAGGTTTCTGGAGACGCTTGTTAAGGTTTCTGGAGACGCTTGTTAAGGTTTCTGGAGACGCTTGTTAAGGTTTCTGGAGACGCTTGTTAAGGTTTCTGGAGACGCTTGTTAAGGTTTCTGGAGACGCTTGTTAAGGTTTCTGGAGACGCTTGTTAAGGTTTCTGGAGACGCTTGTTAAGGTTTCTGGAGACGCTTGTTAAGGTTTCTGGAGACCCCTGTTAACGTTTCTGGAGACGCTTAAGTTAAGGTTTCTGGGAGATACCTGTTAAGATTTCTGGAGACGCTTGTTAAGATTTCTGGAGACCCTTGTTAACGTTTCTGGAAACCCTTGTTAAGGTTTCTGGAGATGCCTAAGTTAAGGTTTCTGGGAGATACCTGTTAAGATTTCTGGAGACCCTTGTTAACGTTTCTGGAGACGCTTAAGTTGAGGTTTCTGGAGTCCCTTGTTAAGGTTTCTGGAGACGCTTGTTAAGGTTTCTGGAGACTCTTGTTAAGGTTTCTGGAGACGCTTGTTAAGGTTTCTGGTTACGCTTGTTAAGGTTTCTGGAGACGCTTGTTAAGGTTTCTGGAGATGCTTGTTAAGGTTTCTGGAGACGCTTGTTAAGGTTTCTGGAGACGCTTGTTAAGGTTTATGGAGACGCTTGTTAAGGTTTCTGGAGACGCTTGTTAAGGTTTCTGGAGACGCTTGTTAAGGTTTCCAGGAGACGGTTGTTAAGGTTTTTTGAGGAGATGCGTATTGTTCAGGATTTGAGGAGATGCTTGTTAACGTGTCGAGGAGATGCTTGTTATTATTGAGGATTTGAGGAGGTGCTTGTTCAGGTTTTGAGATGCTTGTTAAGGTTTAGATGAGACTCTTGCTGAGGTGTTTTTGAGTAGTAGGGCAGGAGTTTCTGGAGAATGTGTTCCTTGAAGTGCACCAACTAATGCCAGCATATGGGACACCCGACTTAACGTCCACCTGAGGGAAGACTGCCATGTGCAATCCGACGGTTTATAATCGCATCGAGAATCAAACTTTGAACGTCTCAAAAGGTACGTGCTCTACCTGTGTACTATCCTGGTGGATAAGTGCGAGACGGACCATCCGGTCCAGCCCAGGAGCTCTGAGAGTGTCATATCTTTTGGCCCCCATTAACAAGCTTGATTAATCTTCGTTACCAATCAATTCATCATTGCTCGTTGATGAAGTGGTAGATTTGTTTAAATGTGCCCAACATAGTCATTGCGTGCCAATGTCTGTCTTTGGCTGTACTGTACCTGTAATATTGCTCGTTCTTACGTTTTTGATCAGTTCCTCGTAACTATGACTCGAAGCTGCACCCGATGGAGGCCCCGCGAGAGTATGTGCGCGCCATGAATGCCGCCAAGTTGGAACGAGTCTTCGCCAAGCCCTTCATCGCCTCGCTGGATGGACATCGCGATGGCATCAGCTGTCTGGCGAAACACCCGTGCTCTCTATCCACGTTGCTCTCTGCTTCCTGCGATGGAGAGGTGATGCCCCAAACCTATGCACTTTAACTGATGCTCATCATATGTTCATGTGTGGGTGTTTTCTCCCTATTTGTTGTGGTTGTGTGGTTGGATGAGGAGTGGTACCCCATTTAGAAGCATTTTAATGTCAATCGCAAGTAGTTGTTTCCAAGATAATGAAGAGTTAACCACAAAGTGTGGATTTGGCATCATGTCGTTGCTAGGTGTTCTCGAGGGTTATTTTGTGACATGATTATTCCGACATTGGCTTGGTTTGTAGATCCTTGGAATCAAAATTCACGGTGTAGCCCTTTAGGCTGGATTGGAACCCTCACCTCTGACACGTCAATCTCTCATCCTTGCTGAGAAATCGATCTTGTGATGAAGGAATATTTATCCTCGTGGGTGAAACGGCATATACTATCGGGTTTGTTTTTGGGCACAGGTACGCTTTTGGGATTTGACTCGCAGAACATGCATTCGAGCCATCCAAGCGCACACGGGCGTAACGAGCGGCATCGCCGTGCAGCCCTCCGGCTCCAGCTTTATCTCAGTGAGTTGTACTCTCTTGCACATTCGCGGTGAGCACACGGCGGTCGAGCGGTTTGCGACGTCACGTGTACTGTTAGCTGAGCAGCGGCTTCATGCGCATTCTCCAGGTCGGGGCTGACAAACAGATCAGACGGTGGAGCATGGACGGGCCAGTGGCGGGTCAACCAGAGGAACCGCTGAACGCCATCGTCGGGAAGGTGCTTTTGTTGTAACCGTGTTGCCTTTTCTATTTGAGTTTTTGATTACCCTAGTGTTTGGTTCATCAATGTTCGTGGTCCAACATAGCACAGAGACCCATGTGTGCTGAGCATTAGGAGTTTGTGCGATGTGCTGCAGACCGTCATGAGTGGAGTTGACCATCACTGGCACAAAGATTTGTTTGCGACTTGTGGAGAGCGGGTGGATTTGTGGGACGAACAACGCTCGACGCCTGTCCGTTCACTCTGCTGGGGAAACGACCAAATATCATGCCTGCGATTCAACCCCATTGAGGTATATTTTAGAGGATGAGGTTCGATGAGGTCAGAGGTTGGGGAGGCAGATGGAGTCGATCATGTGCGGCTTGGAGCACCTTTGAAAGATTTTCGTTTTGTTATGCCGCAAGATGCAGTTTTTGGGGTGTGCGGCTGTCCGTGCATGATCAACCTTTTTACCACATACATACATATATATATATATATATATATATATATATATATATATATATATATATATATATATATATATATATATATATATATATATGTACGTATATATGTATATATATATATATATGTATATATATATATATATATATATATATATATATATATATATATATATATATATATATATATATATACAGTAGTGACCCCTAATTCCGAACGCCCCTCATCTCGAACTACTCTAATTCCGAACCGTAATTTCGAGAAAATTTTGTCCCTAATTCCGAATGTATTTCTATAACCGAACCGCCAACATAGCGTTAGCGTCGTTCATATTTCCCACCGCGAACGTCGAGATTTTGAAGGCTTTGAAGAACCTATTGTGCCTGCTATTGTAGCATTGGGTCAGTCCATGGGCTTGGAGGTGAGTGAAGAGGATGTGGAGGAGTTAGTGGAGGATCACAACAAGGAACTCACCACAGAAGAACTTCAGCACCTCCACAAGATGCAGCAAGAAGAAGTGGCAGTGGAAATTTATTCAGAGGAGGAAGAGGGAGCTAGTGGTAACATTTCCAGTGCTGAAATTAAAGAACTGTGCTTCCATTGGTCTAAAACACAGGCCATTGTTGAAAGGTGGCACCCTAATAAAGCAGTGGTTAACAGGAGAATTAACTTGTTCGGTGACAATGTGATTGACCACTTCAGAAAAATTAAGAAAAGTCGCCAACACCAGGAAACTTTGGAGAGGTGGTTCTCTAAAGAAAGCAAGCCTCGTGAGCCCCAACCCTCTACAAGTGGTGTTAAGAGACAAACAGAGCAAACACCAGAAGCACAGTCATCTGATGTTAGCTTGGAAGGTGCCTCACCTTCCAAGCAATAAAACCCTCTCCCTCCTTCCTCCTCTCCAGCTTCCACATGCACCATCAGAACTCTCCACTAAGGTAAATGCAGTTATTTTCATGTTAGTACATTTATTTCTTGTTTTTATTATTATTATTATTTGATATTTCGGGCATTTACTCATCTTATTTTACCTTGAATCATGTGTATTTGCAGTTAAGTGTCTTGATAATGGATTTTTGGGGTCCAGGAACGGATTAATTCACTTTCCATTATTTCTAATGAGGAAAATAGTTTCTAATTCCGAACTTTTCCCAATCCGAACTGCCGCTGGAACGAATTAAATTCGGATTTAGAGGTCCCACTGTATATATATATATATATATATATTGTTACGGATCGCGGATTAGATGTTATTATGGGCCGAGCGGATGGTCCACCGCGACCTAACAGTTCCCCCGATTCTTCCCCAACTCACCCGATTCCACTCAAACGTTGGCCAAATCGCGCTACGCTAAATCAATGATGGAAAGGACACAACGACTGGGATAGATGAAACGACGCAAGGGGTACAGTTCTCAAGACCTCCGGAGGAGGATATAATTAGTGGTGGAGAAAAGGGGTAGATTACAAGGTAGAGTGAGGTAAAAGACACAGAAGAGATGGGCACTTAGTTACAGTCTTATCTTATCCCCGACAGACCACAGACAAACGGAACAAGGCTGACTTACACAGGGATTGATGGCAGGGAAGGACAGGTAGTTCGATAGCACAAGGTGCACCTTGGCTCGGGGACAGGATCAAGCACGGTCCAAGAGATGCAGGGAGGCCTCACAGCGCTCGGAGGTGGCGTCTTTCTTTCTCCAAGCTCAGCGCGCATCTGACGTCACCTCCCTCTTCCTGCGCATGCTCAGCGGGGAGTGACACGCCCTCGGCTGGTTGGCTCCGCCCCAGATGGGACCGGTCCGCCGCTTCTATTTGGTGCGGGGGTTACCGGGCTCCGCCCTTGACGAGGAGCTGACAGGGAGCCCCTATTTGGTAACCCCGTCGAGCGCATGTTCGATGGCGGCTCGTTGGAAAGGCCTGGTGCCCTCCCAACACCCCCTACCAACCAAGCCGGAGTGAGGACGCGCACTCCCCGCGCCCGCCGCTGCTGTTGTTGTTGTTGTTGTTGCTGAACCGTGAGGAAGAGCTGCGGGGAGGTATTGGGAGGTCCTAAACTTCCTAACGGTGCCATACAATCACATTCTGGTGCAACGAAGAGTCAGAATTAATGGAAACGAGTCCTTAACTGACATAGACTAAGAATAACTAGCAAGATGTCCTATAGTTGTCTTACATGAGATGCGGTGAACCTGGGTGCGACATTTAATGGGGGAAATAGGGGGAGGTCGGGTCTACAGAGTGTTGTTTACAGAAAATGGGACTAGGGAATGGGGGATTGGGGATAGTTGGGAAGTATTGAGGAAATAGGGGAATATTTACAAGCGGATATGGATGGATGCAAATCCCATATCCGCAACAATATATATATATATATTGTTACGGGTCGCGGACAAGATGTTATTTTGACCGAGCGGTGGTGTATTACCGCGACCTAACAGTTCCCCCAATTCTTCCCCAACTCACCCGATTCACCCCAAACTTTGGCCGTATCGCACCGCAGCTGCCCAATCTGGAAAACTCTAAAACGACCGAATGCAAAGAGGAAAAGGAATAAGACGAGAAGACGGACAGAAGAGTAATTGGATTTATTATTTACACATATAAGTAGGAAGCAAGCAGTCACGTTTATTTACAACACATAAGACGCAGGTGACACAGTGCAATCTTTAGCTTATACAGACTTATTACCTACCCAGGACAGAACAAACGAAGACGACTCACACGGGGAATGATGACAGGAATTGGCTGGAAGGAGAGGAAAGTCCACTGGGTCCGGCAGCACGATCCGCACGTTGGGCAGCCGCCGTTCCTTCGCGGCCCTGCTCCGAACTGCCGTCCAGGTCCCTAAGCGGTTGGCGAGCGTTGTTGCTGCTGCTGCTGTAGACGCTGCCGCTCGCGAGCAAGGTGACGAATAGCAGGCTTGGTGCTTCCTTGAATGATCTCTGCTTGTTGGACCTCACAACTCAGCTCTTTCTTGGACCCTCTCTCTTCTCAGCTCATCTGCCTTGGACCTCCTCTCGTCTCAACGGCTTGGACTCCCTCTCGCCTGCCTGTAAAAGCTCATCTCTGCCAAAGCTTGTCTCAGCTTCTCTTTTGGGAGCGTCGCGCTGCGGATTTTAGCTGCGGTCACGCCTGCTCATTCCCTCCTCTCAGCGCCTCTCTTTAAAAGCGCAGCCTCTTCTCATCTCAATGCTCAGTACTCATCTCTTTCTTCTTCAAAGCTCGTCTCCTTGGGGAGCGTCGCGCTGCGGGTTATATAGGCCCCGCCCTTCAACCTTTGCGAACCTCCCCGATCGCTCTTCCTCCGCCCTCTCTAGCCAAACCCCTGGCTCATGGTTGGTCGAGTGGGGCTGGCTCACTCCTCCCCTCTATGACGAGGTGGAGACACGCCTTTCTTCTCCGACCCTGCCTCGTGGTCAATGGCGGTAATTGGAGCGGAGGTAGTTTCTAATCGACGAAAAGGGGGAATGGAGGTTTTGGGAATGCGAATGAAGGGAATCTATCTCTTTCACTGGTGCAATGGAGTATTTCAATTAATGGGAGACACAGCCTTACCCTAAAACACAGAATAAGATATAACTATTGAACAGGGGTATTCTATGATTGGCTGTGGTGTGGATGCTTTATGGACTAATTATGGGATGCCCTTTGACCTTTACACAGCTCCGGAGGCAGGAGGCGCAGAATAAACAATAATAATAATTCACACAATCAAAAAAATATACAGTCCTCATATCCGCAACACTGCACCCTCCTCCTCTTAGGCACGTCCCGGGCCTACAACTTTTATTTAGTGTGACACGTAGGTGTAGTTCCCTCTACTTTTAACCTGACCCTGAGTGCGACAGTTTTAAAACATAAATAAATGTGTCCCGCTGCTCCATTGCACCCTGCCTAACAGACTTACGCCCACAGTTAACCGAATTGCGGAATGGTCTTCAAACTACACACTGACGGTGGGGAGCATTATTTACAATGACGCTATTTTTATTTACAAGACTAACCCAAGACCTGTGATTGTTCTTTCTGGGGGGGAGACAGTCTGCTCTGCATCAATGCACCATGAAAGCACCCAAAAACGCACCAATACACCCCCAAGCACCAATCGGTGCAGTCACCACAGTTCATCAGTGTTCAATAATAAAAATAACCAAACAACCCCTAACCCTGCAGGTGATCTCTTGCTCTTCGGCTCCCTCTGTTGGCTATTATCATTTCTTCCAGTTGTTGTCATTCCTTTGCTTTGCTTACTGGCGGCCTATTTGTATTAAAACTTGCACCCAATGTGTCCATTT
The DNA here is from genome assembly GCF_964187855.1 of Myxine glutinosa. NCBI lineage: Eukaryota > Metazoa > Chordata > Myxini > Myxiniformes > Myxinidae > Myxine > Myxine glutinosa. The sequence continues at coordinate 61,854,433 of NC_136265.1, forward strand.
TATTTATTTTATTTATGGCCCACAGGGCCGACTACGTGTGGTTCACCTGTGGGGCATCGGTGCCCTGTGGCCAAGGTCCGCCAGCAAGATTTCGGGCCCTCATGGCCGGTTCCAGCAGAGGGGCCATGCCCCAACCCATGGGGTCCATAAGTGGTGCTCCACCACAGACATGTGGTCCATAATGTGGTGCATCGATGCAGACAGCTGGTTCTGAGAGTTCCGGGCGCACAATGGCCGACTCACGCACGCTCCCCTCGGCGCCCAATGGCGCACAGGTCATGTGGGAGACAAAAGGGGGAAGACAAATGAGCGAGGGGTAAGGTCACAAGGGTACACATCAATAAGGCAATGCAAGGCGAAATGCGTACGGAGAGCGAAGTGAGAAAGCTCGTCCCTACCGTACGTCACCCCCCTGTCACCTACACTACCCTTGCCCTTACCCTTACCCCATATGTACCAAAATCTACCCATTTACAAATTCGTCACTACTGTCACGTCTTCCCCATATTTGTCCTATACCAAATTCGTCTCCACAATCCCTCTACTTCAAAATTTGCCATCACCAAATTCATCATCAATCCTCATAAGGAGGAAGAGATGGAACACAAAGCACAATGTCACACCCACGTCATGATGCGTCTCACAATCCAAACATTTGCATCATAAAAAATAATCAAAACATGGCATGGTGTGGAGTACCTGTCACCTCAGGTGAGTGGATGCAGATGGTGCGAGGAGACTTCATCCTAACTACTTTCTAAATGACCTTAACACACTTTACACTACCCGGGGTCTCTCCCTGCCAATCCATTGGCCAACTTACACTATGGGTTCTAAAAACCAATTCCCATTGGCCAAACTGTGGTGCTTCTCAATTTGGGGTCTCACTCCCCCGATTCATCTCCCGGTGCCCTCGCACAATTTCTGGGCTGCGACGTGTAGCTCTCCCAGCAGGTCTACCCACCTGCACACCTCCACCACTGCAGTTGCCACCCGAGCTTACCTAGCTCCTCACCCTAACCTAACTAACTGGGGAAGGCCCCTCCTGGCTCTGTCACCCCACTCGGTGCCCTCTGGCACTGGGCTACCCGGGTCCGTCCTCCGGATCCTCGGGCCCCATCCACCACAACTACTACCGGCTCCCAGAGCCCACCTGCGGCCTCACCTGGCCGACATCCTCACAGTGGTGGAGTGCCCAAACCAACGACACACACGAACAGGCGACACGCCCAGCCATTTCCACAACACTAATGCACCCATCCAATCACCATTCTTCCACCCGCACCACAGATGCCAATATCCAACCACAATTTACCTATACCCTCTACCTAACACTTACACTACCCGCCCCGGGTATTCGTGATGGGGGTCCACTCTTCCCCCATTCACACCTTCGCACCATCCACTCCACTCCATTGTTTCCACCATGCTCACTCCACGACCATCCATTCCAATACTCCATACCATTTATTCCATACACCTGTCCTCCATTCACCTGTCATTGCACACCTGTGCAATCATACCTGGTGCCACCTGCACCCTCCTCCGCTTCCTAGACCATTTGGTCAGCACAATACACAATCACCTTCACTCACTCATACACTGCTCCATCCACCTGTTCAGTTGCACACCTGTGCAATCACACCTGTTCAATCCTCAAACACACGGCATCATCTCATCTACCTGTTGCCCTGCTAACCTAGTGCTCCCCGTCTTCCCTTTAACCTAAGCACATACCACGTCATTATAATCCACCTAATCTACCTGCGTCCCCCACTACAGGTATCAGTCATTAACTAACCTTAACGTTACCTAATGTCATCTTCGCTAGATCCCTACACACGATATCCTAACCCACCCGGGCTAGTTTTCACTGCCATACACCCCATAAGCTAGTGCTCCTTTGCCCCCCCGCTGTGAGGGATGGCAGAATTGCTATCCCACCACATCGGGGAGGTCCTACTATCAATTTTGCAAACCAAATTTCAACCAATCAAAAATTTTGCCAATCATCTGCCAATCACTGTACCATCATCAAATTTTGCTTTTTTCTAATTTCGGGGCCAAAACACTATCCTCATCACCCGTCTACTTATTAGATCCTCTCGGTGCGCCAATTCACGTCTACAGCCCGGCTTCGTACAGCCGAGCAATGAACGCGGGTTCTTTGGTGCCGGCGGCTGGATGCGTCCAGCACTCGGTGCAGGGACGGGGGCTTACCCGTGCCGAGATCCCACGCACCACCTCGGCGCGGAGCCATCCAACTGCCCGATCTCGACCTGCCGGAACGTCTCAATAAAAAGTGGTCGCCATGACGACCCTTCCTATCGAGCTGCCCGCTCCGCCTAGTGGAGCACGGACGCGGCCGTTCCAAGCGAGGCCCAGCGTGGATCGCGGACGGCGGTCCTTTCGAACCCGCCGTGGCTCGGATCCCCGCTGGTTCTCGCGGCACGCGAAGCCCGGCACGCACCGAGGGCCCGATTCGGCTAAAAGTCGCTCTAACCGCTAACCCGGTTACCGTCGATGCCTCACCTGCATGCTTACACGCATACGCTACCCCTTTCTTGCTCATACCTCCAGCTGTTCCCATGCTCCTCGTACCTTTCCTTACACACCTCGGTACACTCATTCCGCTCACAGACTTGGTCACACACCTGCCCACCGAACACCTTGGCACACATTCGTCGCTCGCACACCTCACCAACACACCTCTTCGCGCCCCCTCCTCGGTCACCTCCTCTGTGACAATCACAGGTGTGCTCTCACTCGCACACCCAACCACGTGCCTCACGACCAACTCAAGTGTGCATTCCCACACACACTCTACCATTCCAGGTGTGCATCCTTCCATTCCAGGTGTACATCCTCGCTCACCTGTCACAACCAACTCACGCTCCGTGTCACTCTCACTACTCTCACCTCCACTCTCGGTCGCGCACTCACCCTTACTCTCGACAGCGCGCTCTTTCCTCATGCACCTGTCCGTTACACACCTTTCTCGCACACACTCTTGCGCACACTCTCCCGTTACACCCTCTGTAACACTCACCACAGGCATGCATTCCCCCTTACTCTTGACAGCGCACTCTTTCCCCGTGCACCTGTCCGTTACACACCTTTCTCGCGCATCCTCTTGCGCACACTCTTTCGTTACTTCCTCCGTAACACTTACCACACCGCGCTTCCATGTACCCCCTCGCACACGCGCTACGACCGACTCACTCTCGACAGCACACTCACTGGTCGGCGCGCACTTTTTCCTCACACACCCCATGGTCGGACATTCTCGCACACCTCTTTTTTCGCACACCTGACCTGTCACACACTTCACCAACGGCCTCTCACGAACACCCGGATCCATAGCAACCCCCAAGCCGACTGAAGCTTTCCTCACATCGTATACATTGCCGAATATTTCGCCACTCACCTTGGCACCTCATCTCCGCACCTCTTTTGCCACCTGCAACCTCTTTATTTGGTTAGTGAGCATCACATTATGAGTTGAGCACCGACCTTGTACCAATTCCATCACCTCCTCCTGGATTTCTCTTTTAGTTTCTGTCCGTCTTTTCTTAATTTCACTCACCTCTTCTTCCACTTCCTCTAATTTTTGCTTCACCTCTTTTATTTCCCGGTGCGTCTCCTCAAGTTCGTCCTCTAAAGCTACCGTGACCGTCTCTATGTGCATCTTCACCTGCCGGTCCTTCGTCTCCATTACCTCTGTCACCTCGTCCAACCTCATTGTCAGTCCCTCACGTACCATCTGACATTGCCTCTGTGTCGCTATTAAGTCATTTTTAATTTCTTTTTGTGTCGCCTTTAACCCTCCTAGTACCGCAGTGTTCCTTTGAACCTGCTCCACTAACTCAGTCTGTCCCTCCGTCAGCTGTTCCACCTCCTCCGTCAGATCTTCTATTCCCCCTTGTAACCTCGCCGTATTATTCCTCACCTCTTTCTCTATACGCTTTTCGCCTCGCTTTACCTCCTCGCGTACCCCCGAGACCTCCTCCCTTACACCTCGTCGTATCTCCTCTTTCATCTCCTCCCTCTCTTTTGTGGATGCTACCCTCATCCGTCCCAATTCATCCCTCTGAGCATCCAATTTACTTTCTAACCCGATTTTCACGTCCTCTATCTGGTTCCCCATTCGTTTGATTTCCCGGGCAGATTGTTCCCCTATTTCCCGCAATTTGTCCTCCATCCTATTTTCTAACCCCATTAACCCATTTTTTACCCCCTCTAACTGATTCTCCTGGGCAGCCATTCTATTTTCCACCCCCGTTAACCCATTCTTTACCTCTTTTATCCCGTTGTCTAACCCCTCAAAATTATTGTCTAACTTCTCACCGGTACCCCTCGCTTCGTCCCTCATTACCCCCAATTGCTCACTCTGAGCATCCATCCGGTTCTCCATTTGTCCCATTCGCTCACCCTGAGCATCCATTTTTGCTTCTAGCCCCATATTTGCCATTAGTATGGCTGCATTAATCTGCGCCATGAGGTCCCGCACATCAATTCCCGCTATTTGCGCAGCGGGCGCGGCTACCCCGCGCTCGTGCGAGCTGCCACT
>NC_136265.1:61864002-61969002 GCF_964187855.1 Myxine glutinosa
ATCATCCTCTACCCTACTCAGCCTCTCTTTTAATGCCTCCCTTACTGTCACCTCTTTCAACCTCCACACCTTCATTCTTGGGTTGGTACTTCACCCGCCGAGCTCTCCTCGCACCTTTCACCCTTATGTCGCAGACAACCAAATGGTGATGTGAAACAGTCTCCTCCCCCGGGATCACCTTTGTGTCCCGGAGGTGCCCCCTATCTCGCCTACGCACCATCAGGTAGTCAACGGTTGTCGTCGACCCACCTGACGTGTGTGTAACAAGCTTATTATCCTCTTTCTGGAACTGAGTATTACAAATCAACAAATCAGCTCCATCAGCAAACTCCAAAATCCTTTCACCTTCTCCATTTCTCACACCATATCCGTAACCCCCATGAACTCCCTCAAAAGCATCCATACTCCTTCCCACATGTCCATTCAGGTCTCCTCCCACCACAACAACTTACTCATCTTTCACGTTTTCCATCAGCTTCTCTATCGCACACCAGAACTTGTCCTTCTCTTCATTGCTTCGACCAACCTGCGGAGCATATCCCGAGATGACGTTCACTAAGAGCTTTCCAATCATAATTTTCACCATCATCAACCTATCACTCACTCTAGTCACACTCACCACACTGTCTACAAACTCCTCAGAAAACAGGACACCAACACCATTCACGCCCTCCGGGCACCCTTGCCACACAAACTTGTATTTCTGTCCCTGCCTACCCTTCACCATTCTCACACCACTTCCTTCCATCTCGTCTCTTGCACACAACATATGTCCACTCTTCTTCTGACCAATACTTCCACCACTTCTCCTGATCTCGCTGTCATTGTCCCTACATTCCATGTCCCAAACCTCAGAAACCGATCTCCACTTCGGGCTGCACCCTGCCCATATGTAGTTGTAATTGTCATGGTTCTCTTTTTGAGGCAATGTTTTTATGGCCGGATGCCCTTCCTGACGCCAACCCTCTTAGTCGTCTCTTATGACATGCAGGGATATGGTGTACCTATTCTGACCAGGGTACACACTGGGAAACGTTTAAAACATGGAAATTCTGGGGGGGGGGGGGGGGGGGGGGGGGGGGCGTCAGCATCACGGCTGCGGTTTAAACATATTCCAACAATATCCAAACAGAACCATGAAAACCATGAAAAACAATCTGGGAAAAGTCTCCAAGCGAGAACATGGATTTGAGAAGGAAGGAGCAGAGGCGGAAGAAAAACGAGATACAGGGGGTGGGGCACAAGCCGAGACGAGGAGGAGAGCGAACAAGCACGTGTCCGGGAGGAGAGAAAGAATCAATATAGAATTCTTTATCTCGGGAGGTGAGGTGAGGGGGAGAAAATAAAATAAAAGAAACAAGCAATACAGCGAAGGAAATAACCCAAACCGACAAAACACCGACGGGGGGAGGGAAGCCCCAAGTTACCAGGCCGCGCATGAGGTACGACTCAGAAAACGATTAACTACACACAAGTTTGTACGAATTACAAACCAATACCAACCAGAAACACACAATAACACGTACACAGCAAAATAACCAGTGGAAATTTGACAAAGACAACAATGGGAAAACACTTAAACTTCGATGCCGTGGAGAGCTCGAAGTATGCTTCACTCGCCCGAGGAACCGGAAACCGGAAACCCGGTTTATATACACTAGGGCGTGCCCGTACGTGGGTGCAAAAAAACATGCGTGCAAACAACAACAACAAAAAAAAACTTTGAAACCACGTGGCAGTAACGACCACAGAACCCCCCCCCCCCCCCCTCTATTTACATGAAATGGTTTGGTCCATTCGCAAAGGCCAAAGCGAACGGCTTGCGAGTACGGTAGAACCCCCCCCCTCTATTTACATGAAATGGTTTGGTCCATTCGCAAAGCCAAAGCGAACGGCTTGCGAGTACGGTGACCATACCTTGGGAACCACTTGTCCGATTAATTTCAAACCTTGAAAAGGCACATCCTCGGGTCCCCAGCAATATACCTGGCAAGTTTCAAGTATATCGGACCCGTGGTTGTCGAGAAACAGCGGTCACAGACAAACACACACACACACACACACACACACACACACACACACACACACACACACAGACACACACACATACACACAGAGATTACTGGGAATTATAGATAGATATGTATGTATATATGTATGTATTTATATGTATGAACTATTAAAGAGATTTTTTTTTTTTACCAAACTTGACACAAAGGGGGTAATATGATGCAAAGATGAACTGATAGGATTTTGTGTTCAAAGGGTCAAACAAAGGTCATGTGACCTTTAGCTGAAAGTAGCAGATTTTAGTTACCGTGATAACTTATGAACCTCTGAAGGGATTTTTGCTGGTAAAGCTATTAAAGGTATGTACTATGATCCAAAGGTGAACCGGTAAGATTTTGAGGTTAAGGTCATTGACCGAGAGGTGAAAGCAGATTTTCGTTGTCCGCGATAACCTGTAAACCACTGAAGAGATTTCAACTATACTTGACACACTTATGGACTGCACTCCAAATATGAACTGATTCAATTTCAGATTGAACAGGTCAAAGGTCGAAGGTTATTAGGTTTTTCAAGAAACATTTTGCAGACCAAAACTCAAGTTGGAAGCATCTGATGTTCTCTCTTCTACGTATCTGTCTTTTCTCTGTCACCCTCTCGCTCAGCTTCTCTCCCTCCCCTCCCTCCCTCTCTCTCTAATTATTCCGTGTTACGTTTGTGATTGAACGTAACTGTGGTTTCACATGTAATGTGGGTGGAGGCATATCCATCGACAAATTTGCGTCAAATTATACCGTCTAGTCTGTTTCTGATTTGGTTGATGTATTTTTTTTTATACGTTAACAGGTTGATTTTTAATCGATTCATTTATTTCTTGAATTACCCTTTCTTGGTGTAACATCACAAGCTCGACCGTTATCATTACCTTTGTCAGAGGGTATGCCATTTGAGTCCCTTTGTCTGTCCACACATGTGTTAACGTAGGCCGCAAACGCCACTTTGTGGTAGTCAGTATTACATGTTATCTTTTTTCGACCAAGTACCTCTATAAAGTATGTACTATTGGAGTGTGAATCTATACAATAAAACTGAAAAGGTCTGTTTGTCTGCTGTATGAACATAACCCAATGTTGTCAATGCATCGTCTCCAACCAAACACACAAAACCACACAAATACACACCAAACAAGTCCCGGTGAGGGTGGGCAATCCCGATTACTCGTTTTAGTTACCTCCACCACCTAAGGTGGGCAGAGGTTATGTTTTCACCCCTGTCTGTCTGTCTGTGAACAGGATATCTCAGGGATTCAGAAGGTTGTGGAGGGATTCAGACGAAATTTCGTGGACAGATTGGCTGTGTGACATGGACAAAATGATTAGATTTTGGTGAAGATCTGGACAAGGATCTGAATTTTTTTAGTGATTTTTCACCATTGAGAGATAGGACCAAAAACAATATATACCGTGATATCCCAAAAAGTTATTGACTGATTTGGACGAAACTTGGTGGGCAGGTTGGGTGTGTAACAGGACAAATCGAATCCATTTTGGTAAACATCCGGATCCAGATACGAGCATTTAAAAAATTTTCAAGTGATTTGTCAAATTGAGAGATGGGGCCAAAAACGATATGTAGCATGATATTTCAAAAAGTTGTGGACGACCTTTGACAAAACTTGGTGGATGATTTGGGTAGGTGACCAGAACAAGCCGATTACATTTTGGAGGTCCGCATCCAGATCCGGCCTGTCAGTGGGATACAAAACGTTAATTGTTCAGCTGAGTGGAGATATGCACTCATGAGTGCCGTTCTAGTTTTCAAACAAGTAATGTCCTTAATTTTTGCTTTATTTGTTTGATTTACACGTGGTTATTTAATTATTTTGTTGCACCTGATACATATTTTTGTGACTGAGCCGATTATTGTTTTAACCTCGTGTGCACCTGTGCAGACCTCTATACTCGGAAGTTGCGCACTCGACCGGAGCATCGTATTGTATGACATACGAGCAGCAAGTCCATTCACGAAGGTAAGCACCTGGATAAGTTTCATCTCCTCATGTAATACGTCCTCCTGATATATTTGTTCATCTCGTCCTGAAGGGGATGTGAGATTATTGGTGTGTGGTGTGTGGTGTGTGGTGTGTGATGTATGATGTATGATGTATGATGTATTTTCAGTTTACAAATGTTTTTCTCTATAACAGCATGTCCGATATTGTGTTGTATATTCTATTGCTAACTTGATGTCATAGGTCACATAGTATGGCAGCCATATTGGATTCAAGGAAAAAAAATTGGACATAATTTTCTCCAAAATCGCTCATCAAAACATTTTTAAACTTGGCAAATGTCATCACCTACCCATGGGGTATAAAGCATGATAACGATGACATCATCGGTGCTGTTATATTACAGCCATAATTGGTTGGATTGAAATCTTTATCCGAAAAATCTGAAACTTCATTTATCTAATCCTGCGTTCCGCAACCTTTTTAGCCCAGGACCCAATAAAAAACCCAGGCATCCAGTCGCGACCCATCGAACCCTCCCCCCCCTCCCCCCCACAAACCGTCACAGAAATATCGATTGCGTCTGACGTTAATATCTTGGTAAGGGTTCGGTTCATCATCTTTGTACAGTAGTACAATTCGTAATTGAACAATAAAGCAAAGTGACGACGATCATACCAAACACTGTCCTTATTTTGTTGTTATTTTGTATGGATCTCCATGACCATGGGGAGAGAGAGAGCGAGATACCATGCCCCCCTTGAGAATGAGCAGCGACTTAGATCACAGACACCGCCCACTTGATATTATTGTCAGCCAATCAGGCGTAAACTCCCTGCCTTGTTAGCAGCTTCGGAAGAGATGAATCCACCCCTACGATGAATCCGGATGAAGATTTAATGAAGAAGATGATGATGATGAAGATGAAGATGAATCTCACAACATTCATTGGAGGTGTATCTTTTGTGAAATAGAATAAAACTTTAATTATTAAAGTGACACGCCAAGATAAGGTGTTTGAACTTTATTTGAATCTTCATCGTGAGTAGATGATGAACGTAAAATGTAACATGAACTGATAAACAAAACAAGAATAACTTTTGCTGAAAAAACCCGTTATGCATCTGAAGTTATATCCAGGTTCAATGTTCCGTTATCATGAACAACATTAAATAAACAACTTTCACTGATTAAACCCGAAAGTGAAACTTACAAGCCTAATTCAAATGTTCCGTTAGCAACATTGTAGATGTGGATTATCCACATCAGTGCGATGGTTGATTTTGCATATTGGCGACGAGATCATCGATTCGGCTTTGAAGCGGCGACAATGCGATTCTCAGGTTGGCGCACAGGGCCACTGTCTCCAGTTTGTTTCGATACTTGGACTTCAGATATGTCACCGTTGAGAAACCTGCCTCACACATCCACGTCGTCGTGAATGGCATCAGGAACTTTACCGTGAGATGTGCAATCTCTGGGTACTCATGAGACACTGTCAGCCAAAACGTTACTAAAGTGTCCTTCCTGAACAGTGTTTCATGTGTACCGTCGGACACGATGTCGATCAAGTCCTCTTTCAATCTGTTGGACAAGTTGCAGCACTGCTGAACGTCGACTGAATGAGGGTCTCGGATCCACTTCTTCTCCACGCGTGGATCAACAGGAAAGTATTTGTCAAATCGTTTGCGCAGGTTCACCAGATGTTCGACGATGACATCCTTAATGTCCACACGTTCCTCGACACTCCTGCTGAGCAGATCATCCAGGTTTTCGAACATGTCAAATTCATCATTGGTCTGTACTCTTCTCTTCCATAGATCCAGCTTTGACTTGAACGCTGCTATCTTGTCATACATTACGAACACGGATTTCACCTGCTTGTTCGTTTTGCCCTGGAACGATATGTTCAGATTGTTCTACAAGTTGAAGATGTCGGCCATGTATGCCAATGTTGCGATGAATTTGTTGTTTTTGTAATAGACTGCCAGGTCTGACCTAGCCACCTCCAAGAATGCGAGGACCTGGTCGCGAAGTTCATACAATCTTGCCAAAGCATCTCCTCTGGAGAGCCAACGAACAGCTGCAAAATACAGCACCGTGGTGTGTTCTGCATCTTGCTCCTTGCACAGCTCTGCAAACAACCTCGAATTTAGGGCGCTCTTCCTGAGATGGTTGATTGTTTTCACTGCAATGTCCATTACTTCGGCAAGTCCAGGTGACATCTCTTTCGCCGCTAATTCCTCGTGGTGGAGGAAGCAGTGGGTCCAGCTTGCTTCTGGTGCCACATATTGGATGAGCTTAATGACACCGCTGCGCCGACCTGTCATCGATGCCGCACCATCGGTACAAAAGCCAACACAGTCTTCCAACCTGAGGCTATGCAATGCGATGTGTTTGTTGACTGCGAATATTTCTGCGGCCGTGGTCTTGGTCTGTAGCTCGTCACATGCCAGAAGATCCTCCATAAAATCATCGCCATGCCGATAACGAACAAAGATGAGGATCAACGCCTTCTGTGCGATGTCCATTGACTTGTCCACCTGGATGACAAACTTGTTGGCCTCTAGGTTTGCGTACAGCTGGTGCTCAATGTCTTCGCCCATGTCTATTATCCGTCGGCGAATCATGTCGGCAGAAAGCGGAATGGTGCTTATCTTGGAAGCCGCCGTCTCTCCAAGCACTTCTCTGCACATCGCCTTGGCGCATGGCAGGATGAGTTGCTCTGCAATACAAGATAAATAAAATAACAGGAACATTTCTTTCACTTTATGATTAATCTTGATTTTGTTCCAAGGCAGCGGCGAGAGACCTGGGGGTCGTTTGGGGTTTTCTGGGGGTCATGAAGGGGTCATAAATAACATATGAATTTGTTGAGCCCATTTTTAGGAACCTAACAAAGGTACACACCACACACAGTATTTTCTTCGTGTATGCGCGTACGTCACGACCTCCAGGTTATGAACCGCTGTTCCAAGGCATTATAAAAATTCAATATGTACGATGTGATTGCCGTACATACTTTTTAAAAAGAGGCAAAGTTTAAGAATGGCTGCATTGCAACAAACAATAAAACTTACGAAGTTGTGATATACCAACGTCTACATGGCACGAGTGATAGTAAGCAAGAACCCGACACATCAATATTCTAAAGACGAAATGAAAAACTAAATTTTACTATACTTACAGCGCCATGTATCACTTTATGAACCTACAAACCGCCAATGCAGTGAAATACTTTTACGAAAAAAAACAAAAAACTTACCCGCAATAGTGTACGGTTTCTTTTCTTTGGCTATCTTCTCCACCACCAGGTAGCTGCCTTTGGTCAGTCCCTTCGACGGAAAAACAGCCGAACTCATTACTGACTTGCTGTTGTTCATCTCGCGTTCTTTCCGGAGAAAAAACTCCCGCGACTTGTTGACATGATCTCAATGTTTCTTCTCGAGGTGCCGTTTCAGCTTTTGGGGCCTGAGGGACTCGTTGGCCAACACGTCAAGGCATATCACACACTGTGGTCGATGAACATTGTGCTTATCGGTATTCAAGGTGAACCCATAGCTCAGGAACACAGGCTGATACTTTCTAGCCATGGCGTGTACCTTACGCTCACAGCTCAATCTTTCGAATGAAAAGCAATGGACATTCGCGTGTCGGAAACTAAACGTATGACCTGACTGACCGGATGCACGCGCGGTACATCACGGTACATCGGTACAGCGCGGTAGAAGAGTCCACACTATAAAGTTTGTGTCGGCGGTCGTTTGATCTCTGTTCTATTCAGTCGGGAGAAGTAAATCGTCGATAAAGTTTTTTATTATTTTCCCCCTCCCCTCCCTCCCCCCCCGCCCCCCCCCCCCCCCCGCGATTTCTGAAACGATCGTGCGACCCATTGAAAATCCTTCGCGACCCAACATAGGTTGCGGAACGTCAATCTAATCTGTGACCCAATGTGAGTGAAGAATTAAATTAATGATGTTCATGACCCATGCCAAGAAACTATGTGGCATCATAGATTGCATGGATGATACGGGTATATGGGCCATAATAGCACAGCGTGTTCAGTTAACGATGGTGTTTTGTTTGGAACAATGCACATTGTGAGACTATGCGCTCTACGTGTTCCGTTCTGGTTTAGTTTGTTGATATTTTTAACCCTTTTTGCAGGTTGTCATGAGAATGCGAAGCAATTCGATTGCATGGAATCCCCAGGAGGCATTCATATTCACTGTGGCAAACGAAGACAGTCGGTACGTTTTGTTGTTTGTATTTCTCTTTGAGCAACAGAATACTTGTTTCTAACTCGGTGCACAAGAAAAACGAGAACTGCACTCGGTAGAGCGCATACCTCCACCAGGCTGAACATTTTACGTTTTGTATCCCACTGATGGGCCGGATCTGCATCTGAACGAAAATCGAATCGGCTTGTTATTATTTAATCGACCAAAATATTATGTAATCGACCAAAATCCACCTTTGGTGTTGGAGGTAACAATGACTTTTGTCAACTTGTTCATTCATTGCTTCATGCGTAGCACATAACCCTCTTGTTGAATCATTGCTGATAGTGTCGCTGTCCTGTTATTGCAGTGCCCCATGCAAGTCAGAGCAGGAATCTGAAATTTCTGGGTCATGGTAATAGCTCGCCTACTCTTTTTGAAAGATACCCTGAACATTCAACTTTCACCAATGCCCCCGATGCTGGCCAAACGATGTCCTTACGATGGACGACGGCACACACAATGTCATCGCACCCTGTAGGTGAAACACCAGGGCGACGGTTTATAGCTGGGTCGAAATTTGAAAGTGACGTCACATGCATGTGCGCAGGTTATACACGTATGACATGCGTCAAATGTCGAAGCCCCTGAATATGTTGTTGGGACATGTCGCCGCGGTACTGGACGTCGACTATTCTCCCACGGGACGAGAACTCACCTCTGCTGCCTTTGACCGTACACTTCGCATATTTAAGCAAGATCAGGGAACCAGCAGGTATGCGTGTGTGCCGACCTGTTTGCATTTTGGTTTGAGGAGGAAGCAAGAGTTCATTTTGCTTTATGACTGAACACTTTTAGATATGTTAAGCACTTTGTTTGTAGCACACTCACATTATGCTGACGCTGTGTGTTTGTGCAGGGAAGTGTACCACACTGGAAGGATGCAGCACGTGATTAATGTAAAATGGTCTCTCGATAACAAGTACATTCTGAGTGGATCGGATGAGATGAACATTCGAATCTGGAAAGCCAATGCAGCTGAAAAGCTGGGTGTGGTGAGTGAGTGATGGGCATGGTGATGTGGTGGGAGGGAGGAGGAAGGGTGCTGGAGTAGTGGTGGTGTTCAAGGGGTGTGAGTTTAGTTGTTGGTGTTTGAAGGTGACAGGAGAGGGTTTGCTCATTTTGTGGCTGTGGGTGGGTAGACGATGTAGTGGGTGCTAAGTTGGGAGGTGGGTAAAAAAAAAAAAAAAAACACCTTTAGAGGCCATTTTTCCCCGCAAAGCGGGGGTTGGCCTTTTTCGGGCACCGTGGTTGTTGTTGTTTTTGTTGGCCCCCTTTTTGAAGCAATGTTTTACGGCCGGATGCCCTTCCTGCCGCCAACCCTGTTTGTCGCCTTTTACGACACAGGGAATTACCAGTGAACTGGTACTCAATTAGCCGACCTCGGAAGGATGACAGGCTGAGTCAACCCCCCTGGCGTTAATTCAGCGATCGACCGGGATTCGAAACCAGGATCCTAGGATCCTAAGCTGGCACCCTAGCCGCTAAGCCAACACCAGGCTCAGGTGGGTAGTGTGAAGGTATTCGGGCAAATCATTAATTTTGTTTAGTTTGGGGCGGTGGCGGTTCATTCTTATTCTTCATTCATATTCAGTACTGTCGGACCTCGACATTTGCGGAGGATACGTTCCTGAAAAATGCTGCGAATGTTGAATCAGTGAATGTGGGGGCATTGTTTCAATGGAAAAATTGGGGATAGGTTCACGGCGGTTCATAATTCATAAGGGAAAATTTAAAAAGTTGAAAATAATTTTTGACGGCGAATGCGCATGATTACAGTTTCATTACAAAAAAGCTACACCAGGTACCGTTTCCAATATTTATTGAAGGAATGTGATTGCAGTTTATTGAAAGTGCTTAATCAACAGTACCGTCAAAGTAAAACAACAATATGTACCGTTCCAAATTTTTATTCACACAAACACACGCAACTTCCCAAATAATGAATTCAAATCCAGTAAACCTGATGAAATCCTCTGAAGACGATGACACAGGTGAGGTCACTGATGGGCTGTGCACCAAAAAGAATGTAGGTGAGGTCGCTGATAAGTCGTGCACTGAGGGGGATGTAGGAGAGGCATGCCAGGCAGGAGAGGGTGCTGATGCTCATGAGGTGGAGAGACCAGGCCGAAAAAATATGTGATTGAGAGCTGCCTGCCTGGCTCTGGCAGGTACCCCCTTCTCGTCGATGAGCTACGCGATTTGAGCAGGTAACGTTTTGGCCACCTCGTGGTCCACAGAGGCATGCTTGCAGAGATTGTCTTGAAGCTGTCAAACCATCCCCTGCTCGCTCGGAATGGACCGAGGCCGCTCGACCCGCATCGTTCATAGCCGCACCCACATTACTCATGCCCAGACCTGCATCACTCGTGCCCAGACCCGCCATGTTTGATCAATGGGCAGAGCGAGAGGCAAAACACAGGTCAAGGCAGCAGGACAAGAAGAATGATTTAGATCCAGGACACGCTGGACACAAGTATTCATGCGGGCATTGTGGTTAGCTGTGGGAGGGGTGAGTATTCTGCCCATTGTTTGTGGGGGATGTTGGTGGGTGATGCCGTATTCAGCAGCTGGTAATAGATGCGGTGAAGCTAGCAGCTGGTGGTAGATGCAGTGAAGTGTTTTCATTGTGTAACTCGCAAAGGATGATGTCTTGCACAGCACTGATAGATAGGGTGGAGTGTCTTTCAAGCACACATTGTGGGACATGCCACGCAGTGAGGTGTATAATGCGAATGATGGGACAATTCCACTCAGCTCGCTTATAGTGCGGCTAGAAAAATGTTTGTGTCCGCAAAAAAATGTAAAAACATTAAGTACAGTGCCGCAAATGTATAAGCAAGTCATGCGTGCGGCTCATGTAAAAAAAAAAAAAAATTGCACCCACAACAACCCAGAATACGCAGAGCACAGGGTCCGCGAATGTACAAGTAGGTCGCATTTATCAACCGTGAATACGTATGGCCCACGAATGTTGGGACCGCGAATGTCGAGATCCGGCAGTACAAGGAAATCAGAGCTTTTTGGTTTCAGACCAGGTCACTCTACTCTGGACATGCTGCTTCTGCTGTCTCAACAATGGATGGAGGTCCTCAATGCCAAACAGGAAATCAGAGCTGTCTCCCTTGACATATCACGTGCCTTCGATACGGTCTGGCACCCAGCTCTGCTCACCAAACTCTCCTATGGTATCCATGGAAATCTCCATGCATGGCTTGCGGACTTCCTCTCTGGTCGTAGTCAACGTGTGGCCCTAAATGGATTTCTCTCATCTCCCCTTCCTGTTCAGGCTGGAGTTCCCCAAGGCAGTGTGCTGGGCCCTGTGCTTTTTCTGGTCTTTATCAATGATCTCTCCGACTCTGGAAAATCCTCTCTATCTCTTTGCTGATGACTCCACTCTCTGCCGCTCCATTCCTCTTCCCTCAGATCGGCAGTCTGCAGCCTCCTCACTCTCTGAAGACCTGGACAAAATCACAGACTGGTCAAACAAGTGGAACATGTCTTTCAATCCTGACAAATCTCACACTCTTACTATGTCTCTCCGAAAAGATCGACTGGACAACCCTCCCATATACTTTCTCAACAATCCTCTCCAAGAAGTTCTGTCGCTCAAGCTTTTGGGTCTCACTATCTGCCATGATCTTTCTTGGGAAACCACATTTCCAAGCTGGCCTCCAAATCCAGTCGCCGACTGGGCATCCTCCGTCATGCGAAGTCCTTCCTAGGCACACCTGAGCTCCTCACCACATACAAGGCTTTCATCCGCACCTCAATGGAATACTGTTCTCTCCTATGGGCTGGTGCTCCTGCCTCACACCTGGCTCGGCTTCACGCTGTTGAATCCAAAGCTTTCAGAATCATTGGAATCTCCCGCGATGAAGCTATCTCTGAGGGCCTTTCACTCACTCACCGCAGGCAGGTAGGTGGTCTTTCTGTCTTCTACCGACTCCTCTCCGGCCTTGCTCCCCCAGCTCTCTCTGTGCTCTGTCCCCCAAATATTCCTACAGGTCGCACAAGATCTGCTAGCCACCCTCTGATGGTTAAACTGCCGAAATCTCGGCTCTCTGCTCACCTTCACTCTTTCATTCCTCTTTTCTCCCGCCTCTGGAACAAACTCCCACACTCACTTCAATCACACTCCTCCCTCCAGGTGTTTAAAACAGCTGTTCACCACCATCTCTTATCTTCCCCCATCCAAAACCTTGATCTTTTCTACCCCCACTAATTCACCCCAGATCCACCTTGTTTGAAATTCCAACTTCTTTCCTGGAAGTCCTGGCAGTGTCCACATGTTTTATACCTATGTTTTATACCCCCCCCCCCCCCCCTTCCCATGCCTTCCCCCCAAAGCCCTCTCCCTCCCACAGTTCTCTCGATGTCTCCATGTCTCTCGGTCCCTGCTCTCAAATGTTGTGTTTGTGTCCTTCCCCATCTTGTCTACCGCTCCCGATGTTATTTGTTTTATGTGTCTGTTTGTCTTTCTGTGTGATTAATGTTCGCTCTTTCACGAGCCTCGATCTTGTATACAAAAAAAAAAAAAAAAAAAAAAGGCGGCAAGTTATTATCATTGGCGGAAGGTGTGGCTGTGCCGCTGATGTGCCACTGTCCCTCAACTGCTTTGGGCAGGAACTTATAATTTGTTCAGGGTGCTAGCGATAGCTTGCCTACTCTTCACGATGGACACCATGGGATCTTTAACCTCCACCAATGAAATGCTGCAAGATCCATTGATGAATCGCCCTGCCTGTAAAACACGGGGTGACAGTTTATAGGTGAGCCAGGATTCAAACCCAGGCTAGAACAGCTGAGAGACAAGTTGTGCATACCTCTAGGCCATCCTCTCAGCCCAGGCGTTCATTAATTCCTTTAAAGTGGAATTTATTTGCAGTTCTGCTTGTCGAAATTGTTTGAAATCCTTTTTTTTTAGATATCTTGTCATTTTAGTAATGATTGATAGTTTTATTTGCATTCTGTTCTCTCCTTTGCACACTTTTCATAACACTTACACCTTGATTTTTATAATGCTTTATAATGAGGGATAACCGAAGGGAAGCATTTTTTGCGTTTTAGAATCCTCTTTGCGTTTGGAATTAGTATCCGGTAACGATCTTTGATGCAGAACAAGGCCCTGACATCGGTAAGTGAAGGTGTAACTGTTCCATTCAACTTGCTTTGTTGTTTTTGGCTATTGTAGATGCAGCCAAGAGAACAAGCTGCTCTGCAGTACAGTGAGCGACTGCGAGAGAAGTATCGACACTTCCCAGAGATCAAACGCGTCCTTCGGCATCGTCACCTGCCTCAGCGTGTGTACTCGGAGGCGCGACAACAGCGCGTCATGCGCACAGCACGGAAGCGCAAGTACGTAACTGCCTGTTGGTTCATTTGTGTTTTGGGGCATGCCATCGGTCCGAAAGTCATAGGACACAATTTTATTTCCGACATTACGTGAGGTATTGGTGTAATGGCTATTTGATATCCCGTGGGGTCTCCCTGTTCCTTAATCAACACATGAGCTCTTAACACGTCTCCGCTTCTAGTTTTTGATTGACTTGAAGAATGATGGAGAATCCCAAATCATGTAGTGCGGTTCTTTTTGATCCATCGCATCCCACATATCTTTCCACCTAACGACATATACCTGGACTCGTCACTCCTCACATGTTGCTTTTTTGTATTGAGGGGAAATTAGAGGGAGACTTGGAGACGTAAGGAATGGGGGGAAGAATGGGGCAAGGGGAGGACACGAGGTGTACTCGATGGATACATCCGCAAACTCTCAATCACAAAAATGGAAGAAAAAAAAAAAACCCCGGAAACTCGGATCACTAGGGTCAAAACAGAAAAAATATGAACTCAAAATTTAACAAGTGCAGATACATTCAAAGTATAAAGTAAAAACAAATATCCTCCAGCACGGTATTTCTGGGGCACCTGTGCAAATACCGCCGTGCAGCACATGGAGATGGTATTGGGAGGGAGAGGTATTGTGCTATATATCGATTTTGGGCCTGTCTCTCGATTGTGAAGAATCACGTAAAAAAATATATCGGATTCGGATCTTCATCAAAATCTAATCATTTCGTCCTTGTCACACATCAAACTTGTGCACCAAGTTTTTTCCAAATTCACCTATAACTTTGAGATATCCTGCTCAGACAGACAAAGAGAAGCCTGGTGTTGGCTTAGCGGTTAGGGTGCCGGCTTGGGATCCTAGGATCCTGGGTTCGAATCCCGATCGATCGCTGAATTAACACCAGGGGGGTTGACTCAGCCTGTCATCCTTCCGAGGTCGGCAAATTGAGTACCCGCTTGCTGGGATGAATGATCCCTGTGTGTACCCCGATTTAGAATAGGTACACCGTATCCCTGCGCATCGTAAAAGGCGACTAAGGGTTGGCGTCAGGAAGGGCATCCGGCCATAAAAACTGCCTCAAAAAGGGAACCATGAGGTCATGGGGCCTGCAAGGCTAACCCCCGCTCTAGTGGGGAAAAATGGCCTTAAAACGATCATTCATTCAATCGGAAAAAATTAAATAAGTAATTGATTAATCAGTAAATAATTGATATCAATACATCAAAAATATCTTTTATAGCCACATCACTTGGTCACTGTCGTGTCCAAATATCGGCTTTCTAGCTCAAAAGGTGCTTGAGATATTTCCCAGATGAGAGAGGAAAAAAAAAAAAAGATTAATAATGAAAATATATAAATAATAATCATAAAATAATTAAATTATTAATCACTTTGCTAATTGAATACCTAAACCACCACCGTTTTACCCAAAGCTGTAACTTAAAGAATTAATTAAGTCATTAATCTAATAATTAATCGATTAATTTATTAATCAATAAATCAAAGATAGCCTTCACAGCCGAATCACTTGGTCATTGTCGTGTCCAAATATCAGTTTCCTAGCTCAAAGGATGGTTGAGATATCGCCCGGACAAACAAACAAGCAAACAAGATGTCATGCAGAGCACGATACTTGCAAAATCCATCCCCCGCCCTCCCCTCACCCCCCCCCCCCCCCCAAAAGGATGCCATTGATCCATCAAATTGTCCATTTCATCGAGATTAAAATTGACGATCTTGATCAAAGTTCGAGTTAATAGGATGAAAAGTGACAGGGTTTTTTAGATGTAAATTGATGATTTTGGAAGTTTGACCTTGAGTATTTTTTTTGGTATAGTTTTGTATAGTTGGTAAACCTCAAAAATAGTTGGTTTCCCTATTTAGTGACTCGATTTACAAACGCTGTTCAATGTTCAAGTCAATCGGATGAAAATTGATGGTTTTTCAGATGAAAATTGATGATTTTGGAAGTTTGGAATCTCCCCCCTCGTTTTTTCTTCTTCTCATTTTCCTTCTTTTTTTCCTCCTTCCCCCATTTTCCTTCTCACCTTTCTGTCTGCAGAGAGGACAACCGGCGGGAGAATAGCCGCCTGGGTGCAGAGCCCCCCATCTCCGAGTGCAGAAAGCAAATTGTCTCCTTTGAACAGTAATATAATCGGAGTTTAGAATCATTGGCCCCACCATGCCTCTTTTAAACCCAAACCCGGCCCCACCCCCATTCCCTCCTCCATGGTCTTTCTGAAGGAGGAGAGTAAATACTGATTTGTACAGGAAAAGTGACATGAAGAGATGTAGTAATAACTTGTTGCCTTTAATGATGTCCTTTTGAGCTTTTGTGCCCATTTTGAGTCCTCGTGATGGCCGACATATTGGTCCAGAAAATGGGTTTTGTGGAATTCTGCAATTACACCTCACATAATTGGTTAAGTTTTAAGTGGTTTTGTGCGAACAATCTAGTGGTCACGTGACTGAAGAGCTCAGGTGCACTATCTCATGGCCTCATGACTGAAGAGCTGGGTGCATTATCTCGTGGCCTCGTGACTGAAGAGCTGGGTGCATGTTCTCATGGCCACGTGACTGAGGAGCTGGGTGCACTATCTTATGGCCTCATGACTGAAGAGCTGGGTGCATGATCTCGTGGCCTCATGACTGAAGAGCTGGGTGCATGATCTCGTGGCCTCATGACTGAAGAGCTGGGTGCATGTTCTCATGGCCACGTGACTGAGGAGCTGGGTGCACTATCTTATGGCCTCATGACTGAAGAGCTGGGTGCATGATCTCGTGGCCTCATGACTGAAGAGCTGGGTGCATGATCTCGTGGCCTCGTGACTGAAGAGCTGGGTGCATGATCTCGTGGCCTCATGACTGAAGAGCTGGGTGCATGTTCTCATGGCCATGTGACTGAGGAGCTGGGTGCACTATCTTATGGCCTCATGACTGAAGAGCTGGGTGCATGATCTCGTGGCCTCATGACTGAAGAGCTGGGTGCATTATCTCGTGGCCTCGTGACTGAAGAGCTCGGGTGCATTTTCTCGTGGCCACGTGACTGAAGAACTCGGGTGCATTATCTCGTGGCCTCGTGACTGAAGAGCTCGGGTGCATTATCTCGTGGCCTCGTGACTGAAGAGCTGGGTGCATTATCTCGTGGACAAGCGACTTGGGCCACGGTGTGCGAGCCTTTTCCGTAGCTTTATAAACTAGAACGACACTCGGTAGAGTGTCTACCTCCACCAGCCCAAACAGTTTTTGTATTCCACTGATAAGCTGGATCTGCATCCAGACCATTCTTCCTTGTCACACTAAAATCGAATTGGCTTGTTTTGTCACCTTCCCTACTCATCTACCAAGTTTTGTCCGAATCAGTCAATAACTTTTTGAGATATTGTGCTATATATCGGTTTTGGGCCTGTCTCTCAATTGTGAAGAATCACTTAAAAAAATATATCGGATTCGGATCTTCATCAAAATCTAATCATTTCATCCTTGTCACACATCAAACCTGTACACCAAGTTTTTTCCAAATTCATCCATAACTTTGAGATATCCTGCTCAGACAGACAAAGAGACGGGTGTGAATACATAACCTCCCTCCATCTTCAGTGGCGCAGGTAATTAATGGAGATCAGATGAGTGATTATTTTTATGCCTCCTCCGACAAAGTCGCCAGCGGCATTATGTTTTCTGGTTGTCCATCAGTCCATCCTTCCGTATGGGCTAAACCTCGTTTTTCTCTGCAACCATATGTCCAATTGAGACGAAACTTTCAGGGTATGAGTGACACCCATGCAGAATGTTTTTATGGTAATTGTGACGTCATAGGTCGTGGGGTATGGCAGCCATCTTGGATTAAAAGCAAGTAATTAAAAAATTATTTCTCGGAGACTGTTGAATGGGAAAAAATTGAAACGTGGCACATTGTGGCACTCCAATACATTCAGAACTCCGCTGCCCGTCTACTCACCCATTCCCGGACCCGTGACCACATCACCCCCGTCCTTTACAAGCTTCACTGGCTCCCCATCTCCCAGAGAATCCAGTACAAAATCCTCCTCTTGACCTACAAAGCCCTCCATAACCTGGCCCCATCCTACCTGGCTGACCTCCTCTCCAGACACACTCCCACCCGCAACCTCCGCTCTGCTGGTACCAACCTCCTGACCCCCCCCCCCCATCCGGACCAAATTTAGATCCTGGGGGGACAGGGCCTTCTCCATCGCTGCTCCCACCCTCTGGAACTCGCTACCTCACACCATCAGAGACTCCTCCTCACTCACCACATTCAAAACATCACTCAAGACCCACCTGTTCAACACTGCATTCAACATTTAACCCACAGCATCTAACCCCTGACTATCTCCTCTCCTTCTCCCTCCTTTGTGCTTTGAATATTTCCCTATTGATTCTTCTTTTTTTGCAATTGTCTTTATGTTTTGCTATGCATTATGTTTTGCACTCTGTCAAAGCGTCTTTGGGCTTCCTGAAAAGCGCTATATAAAATAAATGCATTATTATTATTATTATTATTATTGTCAAGTCCTCCCAATGGGGAACAAAAGCATGATAATGATGACATCATAGGTGAAGTGGTATACCAGCCAAAAATGTTTTAATCTAATTCCTTATCCTAGAAATCTGAAATTGCATGCACATGATCTATGACCCATTTGTATTGAAGTATAAAATTTATGACATCATAGGTCACATGGTTTGGCAGCCACATTGGATTGAAGGAAAATATAAAATGATTATATCTCTGAAACCGCTCACCCTATCGATACGAAATTTTACAAATATCATCGAACAGCACTGTTGCATATAGTTTTAAAATGATGTCATCGGTCACGTAGTTTGGCAGCCATCTTGGATAGAAAAACTAACCTTATCCGATCAACACGAAACTTCACAAACGTGATCCCCTACCCATACATATGCAGAGTGATGGCATCTACCTGTTCTGGGACTACGCGGATGCATATTGGCGACACGATCGCATAGTTCTCGTTTTCAATATAATCGTTCAAATGGTGATACAACCATAAAATTTAGCATTCGTATCCTCTTTGTTACTTGTGAAGAAGAACAATATGTTGGCCACTCTTGAATTCAAAATGTTGGTCTTTTTCATGATGGCCGACGTCAGTATGTTTCACTAGCACCTCTTCATAGACATTGACAGCGATGTTCAATTTGAATGATGTTACTGTCAATTTGCATGCTCTTTACCGTGCTCATACCAATTCATCAATGACTAAACTTATTAAATAATCATTTTAATCATCTGGTGCCATAGATTTCAGTTTTAGTGCCCATTGTGTCACTAAACAGGGTGTTGACATGTTGTAGAAGAGGTATCACCTTTGTTTCGATAGTCATCCACGTTCTCTAGATGGACTACCGGCACTGGTCCTCATGACTTACCTAACGCTCACAATGGCTCCAAGAGGTTGCTAATCCGACTATCCTCCAGCAGGCTGAACAGTTTACGTGTTGTATCCCACTGATAGGCCGGATCTGGATTCGGCCTTTGACCACAATCAAATCGGCTCGTTCTTTTCACCAGAACAAACTCATCCACCAAGTTTTGTCACACCTCGTCCACATCTTTTTGAGATATCCTGCTCACAGACAGACAAACGGACGGGGGTGAAAACTTAACCTCTGTCAACCTTCGGTGGTGGAGGTAGCTATTGATGATGCACAGTTGGACCTCTTCGGCTCTTCACCTGAAGGCAAAGGCCTTGTGAGTCGATCCCATCGACTCGATCTGCTCTCCTGCAACATTCCAAGCAGGACGTGTATGGAGTCATGTCCACAGTGTGCCGGCCGGAAACTCGAATTCTGCAAACTGGGGACGGATTCAACAAGGTGTGAAAGGTGACACGTTTGAAGAAAATGAAGCATGTTTTATTTAAATATTAGAATCGGGCTTGGCATGCTCGAAATTGACACTCTGCCACATGCCCACTCACAATAGACATTTCCTTTGTGGTGCATGTCTAAGAGATGCATTTTATGAGAGAATTTCCACCATCTTGAAAAATGGCCACCATCCTTTTTTCTTTTCTTTTTTGATGGCCGACGTTTCTCTTTTTTGTGACCAAGAATCAATTGGCAAACTAACTTGTTTGCTTGTATCACTATTTGAACAATTGTTTGCTCCACTCAGTGGTTTATTTTACTTTCTACATCCGCACATCTGTGCGAATAAATGATTTATCTTTTTTTTTTTTTTTCTTTTTTTTTTTGTATACTGAATCGAGGCTCGTGAAAGAGCTAACATTTATTTCACAAACAAATCAACCAGACAAACAAAATATATAAAAAGAGGGAGCGGAAGACAAGATGGGGAGAGAAGGGGAAGCACACAAACAACATTTGAGAGCAGGGAGATGTGTGGGAGGGAGAGGGCTTGGGGGGAGGAGGCGTGGGAAGGGGGGGGGGGGGTGGGGGTGGGAGAAGTATAAAACACAAGGACACCAAGGACTTCCAGGACAGAAGATGGTATTTCAAAAAAGTGGATTTGGGGTGAAATTAGCAGGGGTAGAAAAGATCAAGGTTTTGGATGGGGGAAGATAAGAGATGGTGGTGAACAGCTGTTTTTAAAGACCTGGAGGGTGGAGTGGGATTGAAGAGAGTTTGTTCCAGAGGCGGGAGAAAAGAGGAATGAAGGAGTGAAGGTGAGCAGAGAGTCTTGATTTTGGCAGTTTAACCATAAGAGGGTTGCAAGCAGATCTTGTGCGACCTGTTGGAATAGTTGCGGGACAAAGCCCAGAGAGAGCTGGGGGGGGGGGGGGCAAGGCCAGAGAGGGGTCGGTAGAAGACGGAAAGACCACCAACCTGCCTGCGGTGAGTGAGTGAAAGGCCCTTGGAGTTAGCTTCATCGCGGGAGATTCCAATGATTCTGAACGCTTTGGTTTCAACAGCGTGAAGACGAGCTAGGTGTGAGGCAGGAGCACCAGCCCAGAGGGGAGAGCAGTATTCCATTGAGCTGCGGATGAAAGCCTTGTATGTGGTGAGGAGCTCAGGTGTGCCAAGGAAGGACTTCGCACGACGGAGGATGCCCAGTCGGCGACTGGCTTTGGAGGCCAGATTTGAAATGTGGTTTTCCCAGGAAAGATCATGGCAGATAGTGAGACCCAAAAGCTTGAGTGACAACTTCTTGGAGAGGATTATTCAGAAAGTGGATGGGAGGGTTGTCCAGTCGGTCTTTTCGGAGACATCGTAAGAGTGTGAGATTTGTCAGGATTGAAAGACATGTTCCACTTGTTTGCCCAGGCTGTGATTTTGTCCAGGTCTGCAGAGAGTGAGGAGGCTGCAGACTGCCGATCTGAGGGATGAGGAATGGAGCGACAGAGAGTAGAGTCATCAGCAAAGAGATAGAGAGGATTTTCAAGAGAGTCAGAGAGATCATTGATGAAGACCAGAAAAAGCACAGGGCCCAGAACACTGCCTTGGGGAACTCCAGCCTGAACAGGAAGAGGAGATGTAGTAAGGGAAACATGAAAATCTGTTAACTAAATTGTTACCAAAAAATTTCTTCACCAATATGTTTGTAAAGGTGTGTAATAACATGTGTTAAAATGTTGAAGGTCAACTCCCGTGGGAAACCCAGAAAACAAGCTGTTGAATTCGGGTACCGAAAAATTATTTTCGAGAATTTTTATTTTTTTAAATCGGCCCTTAAGTAACTTATGAGGGGTCAAATAAGGGTTTTTCATGATTCTGAGTTGATTGTTAACATTTATATTTCACCACAGACACTCCTTTGTGGAAAAATAATTTCTAAATATATCTCATTTTCTACTTTGCAGGACATGGAGTCTAGCAATATGGATGAAGACGTTACTCCACCTGTGCTCAATTGCTTCATCTGTGCACGCTCGGATACACCAGCTGAAAGGCTCATACAGGCAACTCCAAAGGGATACTCAACTTTATTGAAACAAGCAGAAACTGTCGAAAATGTTACTGTTGTGGAACGTATGAAGGAGGCTCAAAAGGAAGGAAAAATGAGGTACCACCAGAAGTGTAAAAATGATCTGTACAACAACTTTGTTGCAACCACCAAGAAGTCAGCTCAAGCATCAAAGGCAGAGAAAGAGTCATCAAAGTTGAAGAGAAGACGCACTACTTGTGAGTTCAGTTCATCAACTGGCTGCAGTTCTAGAAGATCACAGTCAGTTGACCTCCTGTATAAGGATGTATGCATTCTTTGCAACCAACCAGCCCAGCTCTACAAAAATAATCCAGCACAAGCTAGAAAAGAAATACAGAGTGCCAGATAATTTGACTGCAGATACACTGAAGGCAAGCTTGCTGAAGACAGCACGGAGTCGCGGGGATGACTGGGGCACTGAAGTCACTGGACGCCTGGAAGGGATCAACGACTTGGTAGCAGAAGAAACACTGTACCATTTGCGATGCAAACTTATGTTTGCGAGAGGTGACAGTTTGTCCAAGACTGATGAGGAAGGAAAAAGGAAGAGAGGACAGAGGAGTATTGATGAGGAGCGAGAGGCAGTTTTTATTGAATTCTGCGAATGGTTAGACTCAGAATTAGAGCATGGGGTAATGAACATGGACCAAGTCCATGAAAAGCTGCAGGAGTTTGATCAGTCACCAGAGAAGAGCCTTTCTTATTCAAAGCATTGGCTAAAGATAAAACTTCTAGAGAAATACGAAGACACCTTGTATTTCACAACACAGGAAAGAAGGGCAGATGTACTCTGTCTCAAAGATGGCACCGACAATATTCTGCGAGGGCATCATGCTAATCTTGACCATGGAGATGAGAAGACTCAGATCATAAAGACGGCACTCAAGTTCATATCCAATGATATTGCCTTGATTGATTTAGGTCCAAAGTCATACCCCACCACACACAGTATGACTGACATCGATAGTCAGCTGACACTTGTTCCTGCAAGCCTTCAGATGTTCTTGAGACCGATTGTCAAGACAGACAAAAGAGTTGCCGTTTGGTGGCAGAATTTTATTAAGGCCTGTCGACCTCGGTCTGGAGTATTGCCACACCAAATGGGGCTTGCCATACAACTTGATCATAGATTTGGGTCAAAATGGATGCTCAACAAGTTCCACCGGCTGGGATACACTGAGTCTTACACGGAGACACAAAACTACAAATACTGCTTCCTTAATAGTAGGAGTGGAGATGATGTTCCAGATACTTCTGGCACTCTTGACACCATTGTGGAGGAAACCGATGAACAGATCAATGATGAGGTTGCGGTTGATGCTGCGCTTGAGGATCAATCAGTGATGACAGCCAAAGTGCCAGCCAGTGAAAGTGAATTGTCAAGTAATGATCAGGTGGTCTTTATGGAGGTTGGGGAAACAAACAATGCAGTCACTCAGTTTGTTGGAGACAATATAGATTTAAACATTGTCTCTATTCACGGAAACACTCCCTTTCACTCAATGGGTTGGATCGAAGTCACCTCTCCGGCACCACCTTTGCCAGATCCACAGACAACAGCAGCTTTCCCCCGGGTGAAGTTGAAGGCACTCGACAAAGCTAAGATCCTGAGAGGAACTGAAGTAAAGATTATTCCATTTACGAACAGGAAACAGATAGGAACGAACGCGATCATGTTTCTCCCCCTCGCTGAGCTTTCCTCCTCCCTGGCTCATGATCAGCCACTCCTCACTCCAGGTGACACACTCTGGGCAGCAGGGTGGGTGATCAAACCAGAGACTCTACCTCCAACAGAGGGTGCAGCTGCACAACATTCACTCCGTGCCTACCTGCAGACCCGGGACTGGATCCTTCTACAGAGCATGTCTCTGAACCCCAGTGACTATGGATGGACAATAGGTGTGCATGGGTATGAGCCAGTTCCAACACTGGACCCCACGGCTCCTGAGGAGCTATTGCAGTTCACGAGCTGTAATTGTCATGGAGATTGCAGCAACCGGCGATGCAGCTGCAAGAAGAATGGGGTCACGTGCATCTCGGCCTGTGGAGTCTGTAATGGCATTACATGCAGAAACTGCAGTCATGATGTTGTTGAGTCTGAAGAAGACATAGACAATGACTGTTGAAACTTCTGACATTGTGAATGAGAAATAACTCTTGAGTATTATATATGTATGTGAAATAAAAGCTACTTTGTGTGTAAATGTAAAAGTGAAAATACAAATGTTAACAATCAACTCAGAATCATGAAAAACCCTTATTTGACCCCTCATAAGTTACTTAAGGGCCGATGAAAAAAAAAAAAAAAAATTCTCTAAAAATTTTTTTTCGGTACCCAAATTCAACAGCTTTTTTTCTGGGTTTCCCACGGGAGTTGAACTTCAACATTTTAACACATGTTATTACACACCTTTACAAACATATTGGTGAAGAAATGTTTTGGTTACAATTTAGTTAACAGATTTGTGAAATATCTCATAAAATGCCCTTACTAATGAGAGAAAACCATTCAGGGCCACACGTTGACTACGACTAGAGAGGAAGTCGGCCAGCTATGTGTGGAAATTTCCATGGATACCAAAGGAGGAGAGTTTGGTGAGCAGAGCGGGGTGCCAGACAGTATCGAAGGCACGTGATATGTCAACGGAGACAGCTCTAATATCCTGTTTGGCATTGAGGACCTCCATCCATTGTT
Source organism: Myxine glutinosa (assembly GCF_964187855.1). Lineage (NCBI taxonomy): Eukaryota > Metazoa > Chordata > Myxini > Myxiniformes > Myxinidae > Myxine > Myxine glutinosa. The sequence continues at coordinate 61,888,285 of NC_136265.1, forward strand.
GAGAAAGCAGAAGCAGCATGTCCAGAGTAGAGTGACCAGGTCTGAAACCAAATTGATGATCAGAGATCAAGCCATTGGAGAAGAGGAAAGATTTCATATCTGAAGCAATGATGGATTCCATGACGATGCTGATAATTGGGAGAAGGCTGATTGGTCTGTAGTTGCTAGGATCTGTTTTTGCACCTTTTTTGTGCAAAGCGGTGATGTTGGGTGATTTCCAAGCAGGTGGCAGATGACCTTGAGCAAAAGAGAGGGTGAAGAGAACAGAGAGAGGTGGTGAAAGAGCGGAAGAACAGGATTTTAGGACCCGTGGGCTGATGCCGTCAGGTCCAGTTTCAGAATCAGAGTCAAGGGTTGACAGAAACTTTTCCACCTTGTCAGGGGGAAAGGACACAGAGTCCAGGAGCAGCTGGGTACGACTGGGTACGGTGGGTACAGAGAGGGATGGGTTTGGGACACAAGATTTCGAGGCAAACACCGAGTTGAGGCATTCAGCTTTTTCACGTGCGGAGTCAGCCGTGTAGCCGTTTGAGGGGATGGAGGGGGTACAAACACCAGAAACAGATTTGATCAGACGCCACCAGGATTTGGAAGAGGGAGACAGATAAGAGAGTTCGGTCTTGAGAACGGAGAGATATTGTTTCCTGGCTCTCCTGAGGGTGGACACACTTGTTTCGGGCTTTGTGAAAGGAAATGAGATTTCCTTCCGTTGGATTTGCTTTCCAGGAGACGAAAGCAAGTTGTTTCTGGGCAAGAGCCTCACCACAAGATTCCGTGTACCATGGACGGGAGGAAGGGTATGACAACTGAAGACGAGATGGGATAAATCTGTGCATGAGAGAGAGAGCAATTTACTTTGGAAGAATTCCCAGGATGAGTTGATGTCAGAGGCGGTAGAGATGGGAGACCAGTGCAGATGATTGATGGCTGCTTGAAGACCGTGCCAGTTGGCCTGAGTGAAATGCCAGACTCGTCGACGCTGAGGAGGCTCTCTGAGAATGGTCAGAGAGATGTCCACTTTAACAAGCACATGATCAGATGAGCCGATTGGAGCAGAAGAAGAGCAGCAGACTTTTTCAGGGAAGTTAGTCATAACCAAGTCCAGAAGAGAAGATGCTCCGTTGACTGCGATCCGGGTCGGGAAATTGACAGATTGTGTCAGTCCCAGTGAGTCGCAGAAGTCCTTTGCTGAAGAGCCATGGCTGGTGAGAGAGGTACCCACACCCAGCCAACTGGCATGGTGACAATTGAAATCACCACATATGAGGAAGAGAGAGTTGGGATGGGTAGATAGAAGTTGGTCCATATTATCAGACGGCGTGATGTAGATGGAGTCATCACTGTTTGGTGGACGGTACAACACATATGAACAAAAGGTGGGAGCGAAGTGGATGCCGTAGCCAAAGGTATTCCTGGGGGTGAGGTGGAGAGAGGGCAGTGCAGGGCGAGTGAGGAAGAGTTTTTTTTGTAAAGATAGCAACCCCACCTCCAGGATGAGGCTCAGGTCTATCATACTGGAGGAGGGAGTAACCTGTGAGAGATACCAAGGAATCAGAGACATCATGAAGGAGGAAAGTTTCTGTTCAGCAGATCACGTCTGGTTTGTCAGAAGCAACCTGTATGGAGAGATCAGTCAAGTTTGAGCGAAGGCCCCGGATGATTGAGGTCCATACCGTTAATGAAGAGGAGGGGGGGGGGGTAGGGTAAGATGTGGAAGAGGGAGGGAGAGCTGTTGAAGGTGTCAGAGATTTCAAAATAGCTTGGAGAAAGGGAAGAATGGGGCGTACAAAAGCTTTGATGGTGATTGGGTGAATGTGCCATGCCCACATCTTGTTCATTTAACCCTGAAAAGTATCGATCGATTGATTGATTTCCACCATGCTTCGCATTCACTGCATGATGATAGAGCACAGCACCAATGTCACGAGGCCCAACGATTAGCAATGACTTCCACCTTGTCATGACGAAGGACACGATTGGATTCACAATTGCCGGGACCAACTGCCAGGTTTATTTGCTCATGCACACAACACGTGCAAGCCAGATGAATACGACCAATCACGTAAGCATGTAATTCACCAATGTCAATACGCCCCCCTTTCTGTATGAAGAGCAATTGATTGAAAATTGCAAAGCAGGTTTATGTTCCCCGAAAATGGCAAAAACTCGGCTTTTGTGGCAAGGTCCTGGCATGTTGTGGTCTGCGGCTGGAAGTTTGAGACGGCGAGTTCTCAGCACTTGGAGGTGGCGAGGATGCCATGCCCACAGTTCTGAGCTTCCTCTGAAGGAATGTTAAATTCTCCAACGTCCGGAAGTGGGAGAATGGTCATTGGTTCAGAGGGAGATTTCCGCAGGTGTAGTCTGTTGCGGCGGTAGGATCTGCCGTTGGCCACGGTAACTAGGCCAACCTCACTTTCCCCACTTTCCTCACAATCTCACTTTCCGCACCAAGGTACAACCTTCGTGCGGAAAGTTTGCTAGATATGACTAGGGGTACCCAGCCCTGTCTGGTCTTGGCGTGGGCAGCATCACCCCCTTGGGGGTCCATGAGAGGTTTCGCCCCTCTATCATAGAATTTGGTGTGCAGCTTTTGAGTTCTGATAGTCCTGGAGCTGCCGACAAGCGTCTGACATGACTCTTGGCTGGAGGCTTTTACTGCACACAGGTAACTTGTCCCTTAGCCTCCTGTTCATACATATTTGAGCTGGAGAGTGTCATTCCGCGAATAGGCGAGTTGCGGTAGGCAAGGATTCTAGTTGTATGTTAGTACCCTCTTCATGTGCCTTTTGCAATTCCTGTTTCATTGTCTGAATCGCCCGCTCAACTTGACTGTTGGATTGCGGATATGCTGGGGACGATGAGATTGTGAATGTTATGCCCCATTTGTGTCCAAAGTCCATAATTTCTGCACTACCGAAGGGAACATTGTCGGCAAATACTTTCTATGGAATACCAGGGCAGGAAAAGTTTGCTTTCATTGCTGAAATGACCGAGGTAGCTGTGACACCTCAGGAAATTTCGAAAAGTAGTCCACCAGAATGAAGTAATCTTTTCCACCAAAGTGAAATATATTTCGGCACCAAGTTTCTGCCATTGGAGGTCAGGGACGCTTTGTGGGAAACGATGTGTATGTCGTCTTCCAGCTTCTGATCGCACAGTGGCAAACTGGATGGCGCTCTGGAGATTGCCTCTGCGATGGAGAGCTACTTTCCTGGGATGGACCGCACCAACACTATCAGAGAAGGCGAAGCATCATGAGCTGGAGTCTGGGTGAGAGCAGGTACAGTGGATTCTTGACCAGCGATAGCCACCAGCGGCTTGTGTTGGGTGTGTACCGTCATGTCAACCCCGTAGTTATACTGATGAAAATGCTCTGCCCTGAATGTGATTCCAAGAGGTAGTTCTGTTCGGCAGGTGTTAGAGACCGAGAGGCATACGCTACAAGGATGCCCTTCGTGCAGCAGTCATGCGCCCAACCGAGCGGAAGATGCATCTGTTTGAAGGACTGCAAGCTTTGCAGGGTCGAAGACATGATTCTTTGAAGGACTGCAAGCTTTGCAGGGTCGAAGAACTTCAACAGCTGGTATGCTGCATCATGTTCTCCATGCCATTCCCAGACTGCCACTTTCTTTAGCAGCCGACGCAATGGCGTCGTACTCTGCAGGGGTGGTTGCAGCAAGAATCATGTCATCTGTGATGCAGAAGACTCCATCAGTATCTCCAAATGTGCTCTCGTTTCTCTCTTGGAGAACTTCACTGGCTGATGTGACACCGAACGTTGATGGTTAAAATAACGACGTCCCTGAAGGGAATAAATAGTGCATCTGAGGGCACTCTCCTGATCTAATTGAACCCACCAGAAAGTTATTTTAGTCAAATATACTGAAGACCTTCTTTCTGGCGAGCTGACCCATGACCTCATCTTGTGTAGGGATGGTGTGGTGCTCATGCTTAATGGCCTTAAGATTCCTGGGGTCAAAACACAACCGCAATGATTTATCTTACCAATTGATTTATCAATTTATCTATTATTATTATTATTATTTTTTATATACAAGATCGAGGCTCGTGAAAGAGCGAACATTAATCACACAGAAAGACAAACCGACACATAAAACATATAACATCGGGAGCGGTAGACAAGATGGGGAGAGAGGGGGAAGGACACGAACACAACATTTGAGAGCAGGGACCGAGAGACATGGAGACATCGAGAGATCTGTGAGAGGGAGAGGGCTTTGGGGCGGGGCATGGGAAGGGGGGGGGGGGGGTGGGAGAGGTATAAAACATGGACACTTCCAGGAAAGAAGTTGGAATTTCAAACAAGGTGGATCTGGGGTGAATTAGTGGGGGTAGAAAGGATCAAGGTTTTGGATGGGGGAAGATAAGAGATGGTGGTGAACAGCTGTTTTAAAGACCTGGAGGGACGAGTGGGATTGAAGGGAGTGAGGGAGTTTGTTCCAGAGGCGGGAGAAAAGAGGAATGAAAGAGTGAAGGTGAGTAGAGAGCCGAGATTTCGGCAGTTTAACCATCAGAGGGTTGCTGACAGATCTTGTGCGACCTGTAGGAATATTTGGGGGACAGAGCACAGAGCTGGGGGTGCAAGGCCGGAGAGGAGTCGGTAGAAGACAGAAAGACTACCTACCTGCCTGCGGTGAGTGAGTGAAAGGCCCTCAGAGTTAGCTTCATCGCGGGAGATTCCAATAATTCTGAAAGCTTTGGTTTCAACAGCGTGAAGCCGAGCTAGGTGTGAGGCAGGAGCACCGGCCCATAGGGGAGAACAGTATTCCATTGAGCTGCGGATGAAAGCCTTGTATGTGGTGAGGATTGATTTATCAATTAGCAATTAATTAATTAATAATTAATTAGAAATTCATAAATTGATTTAGCAATTGATTTATCTTTCTTCTTGACGATGACTAGATTATGCACCCAGTCAGGTCCACCTACTTTGGAAATGATGCCACCTGCTTCTCCTGGAAGGTTCAACTCCTTGCCATCCACCGTTTGCCCTTCACGTGACTCGTGGTGGTCCCTCTCGGCTCTCCCCCCGTTGGTATTTTTGTGCACATAAGATTGTTCACGGTTCTGTTTAAATATTATTTAAATATGTATAACCTTTCCCCTTCAGTGTTTTACTCTGTGGTATTTTACAACACGCTGTTTTTCTTCCTATTTAAAAGGCTTTTCTCAATTTCCTCTCCAACTAATTCCACCTCAAAAAAAAGAAATTCAATATCTTATACGTCTCCCTCACTACATGGTCTAAATTCACATTCATTCCATCCCTCCTCCATCATTCTGAACCGGATTGCTAACTTGAAAATCACAACAAACCCAATTTGTTTTCAATGTTCGTCTTTCATTAATCATCCACTTTCTAAACTCCCCTCTTGCCCCTCCCATCCAAATCCCTCCCCTTGCACCTACACTCCTAAACTCCCCCCTTGCCCCGCCACTCTTAAACTCCCCCCCTACCCCTCCACTCCTGAACTCCCCCCTTGCCCTTCCACTCCTGAACTCCCCCCTTGCCCTTCCCCTCCTAAACTCCCCCCTCACTCCTCCCCTTCAAAACTCCCCCCCAACCCCTCTCATTCAAATCTCCCCCCATACCATTCCTCTCCAATTCTCCCTCCTCCCCCCTCCTCCTCAAAGCTGCCTCCTCCCCCCTCCTCCTCAAAGCTGCCTCCTCCCCACTTCGTCTCCCTTCTATCTCATACCTCCACCCCCCCCCAACCTTCTTCTTTCCTCTGCCCCCCCTCAAACAACCCCTCTCTTTGCCTCATCCCTTCACCTTCAAACCTTTCATCCTCCTCATCCTTCCCTTTCTTGGAACTCTTCTGCAATCGCTGACACACTAACAACTGCTCTCCCTACCTCCCCCTCTCATCCTTCATCTTACCCTACTCCTCCCCTCCCCTGTCCTGTACCCGATGCTCCCCCTCTCTCTTCATTAACGGTATGGACCTCAAACATCCGGGGCCTTCGCTCAAACCTGACTGATCTCTCCATACAGGTTGCTTCTGACAATCCAGACTTGATCTGCTTAACAGAGACTTTCCTCCTTCAAGATGTCTCTGATTCCTTAATATCTCTTCCTGGTTACTCCCTCCTCCGGTATGATAGACCTGAGCCTCGGCCTGGTGGTGGGGTGGCTATCTTTATCAAAAACTCTCTTCCTCACTCTCCTTGCACTGCCCTCTCTCCTCCTCACCCCCAGGAGTACCTCTGGCTACGGCTTCCTCTCCGCTCCCACCTTTTGTTCATATGTGTTCTGTACCGTCCCCCAAACAGTGATGACTCCATCTACATTTCACTGTCTGACAACATGGACCAACTTCTATCCACTCATCCCAACTCTCTCTTCCTCATATGTGGTGACTTCAATTGTCATCATGCCACCTGGTTGGGTGTGGGTTCCTCTCTCACCAGTCATGGCACCTCAGCAAATGACTTCTGTGACTCACTGGGATTGACACAATCTGTCAATTTCCCGACCCGGATCTCAGCCAATGGAGTATCTTCTCTTCTAGACTTGGTTATGACTAACTTCCCTGCTAATGTCTGCTGCTCTTCTTCTGCTCCAAGCGGTTCTTCTGATCATGTGCTTGTCAAAGTGGACATCTCTCTGGCCATTCTCAGAGAGCCTCCTCAGCGTCGACGAGTCTGGCATTTCACTCAGGCCGACTGGGACGGTCTTCAAGCAGCCATCAATCGTCTGGATTGGTCTCCCATCTCCACTGCCTCTGACATCAATTCTTCCTGGGAATTCTTCCAAAGCAAACTGATCTCTCTCATGCACAGATTTATCCCATCTCGCCTTCAGTTGTCTTACCCTTCCTCCCGTCCATGGTACACTGAATCTTGTGGTGAGGCAGTTGCCCTGAAACAACTTGCCTTTGCCTCTTGGAAGGCTAATCCAACTGAAGGAAATCTCAGTTCCTTCCACCAAGCTTGGAACACGTGTGTGTCTACCCTCAGGAGTGCCAGGAAGCACTATCTCTCCTCACTCAAGAATGAACTCTCAAACCTGTCTCCTTCCTCCAAATCCTGGTGGCGTCTGGTCAAATCCGTTTCTGGTGTTTGTTCCCCCTCCATCCCCTCCCTTACCTCAAATGGCCACACAGTTGACATCGCACGTGACAAAGCCGAATGCCTCAACTCTGTGTTTGCCTCAAAATCCTTAGTCCCAAACCCATCTCTCTCTGTTCCCACCTTTCCCAATCGAACCAAACTGCTCCTGGACTCTGTGACCTTCTCTCCTGACAAGGTGGAGGAGTTTTTGTCAAACCTCGACTCTGATTCTGCAACTGGACCAGATGGCTTCAGCCCACGGGTCCTAAAATCCTGCTCTGCCGCTCTATCTCACCCTCTCTCTGTTCTTTTCACCCTATCCTTTGCTCAAGGTCATCTGCCAGCATCCTGGAAATCAGCAAACATTACCGCTTAACACAAAAAAGGTGCAAAAACAGATCCTTGCAACTACAGACCAATCAGCCTGCTCCCAATTATCAGCAAAGTCATGGAATCCATCATTGCTTCGGATATGAAATCTTTCCTCTTCTCCAATGGCTTGATCTCTGATCATCAATTTGGTTTCAGACCAGGTCACTCTACTCTGGACATGCTGCTTCTGCTGTCTCAACAATGGATGGAGGTCCTCAATGCCAAACAGGAAATCAGAGCTGTCTCCCTTGACATATCACGTGCCTTCGATACGGTCTCGCACCCAGCTCTGCTCACCAAACTCTCCTCCTATGGTATCCATGGAAATCTCCATGCATGGCTTGCGGACTTCCTCTCTGGTCGTAGTCAACGTGTGGCCCTGAATGGATTTCTCTCATCTCCCCTTCCCGTTCAGGCTGGAGTTCCCCAAGGCAGTGTGCTGGGCCCTGTGCTTTTTCTGGTCTTTATCAATGATCTCTCCGACTCTCTGGAAAATCCTCTGTAACTCTTTGCTGATGACTCCACTCTCTGCCGCTCCATTCCTCTTCCCTCAGATCGGCAGTCTGCAGCCTCCTCACTCTCTGAAGACCTGGACAAAATCACAGACTGGTCAAACATGTGGAACATGTCTTTCAATCCTGACAAATCTCACACTCTTACTATGTCTCTCCGAAAAGATCGACTGGACAACCCTCCCATCTACTTTCTCAACAATCCTCTCCAAGAAGTTCTGTCGCTCAAGCTTTTGGGTCTCACCATCTGCCATGATCTTTCTTGGGAAAACCACATTTCCAAGCTGGCCTCCAAAGCCAGTCGCCGACTGGGCATCCTCCGTCGTGCGAAGTCCTTCCTAGGCACACCTGAGCTCCTCACCACATACAAGGCTTTCATTCGCAGCTCAATGGAATACTGTTCTCCCCTATGGGCTGGTGCTCCTGCTTCACACCTGGCTCGGCTTCACGCTGTTGAATCCAAAGCTTTCAGAATCATTGGAATCTCCCGCGATGAAGCTATCTCTGAGGGCCTTTCACTCACTCACCGCAGGCAGGTAGGTGGTCTTTCTGTCTTCTACCGACTCCTCTCCGGCCTTGCTCCCCCAGCTCTCTCTGTGCTCTGTCCCCCAAATATTCCTACAGGTCGCACAAGATCTGCCAGCCACCCTCTGATGGTTAAACTGCCGAAATCTCGGCTCTCTGCTCACCTTCACTCTTTCATTCCTCTTTTCTCCCGCCTCTGGAACAAACTCCCACACTCACTTCAATCACACTCCTCCCTCCAGGTCTTCAAAACAGCTGTTCACCACCATCTCTTATCTTCCCCCATCCAAAACCTTGATCTTTTCTACCCCCACTAATTCACCCCAGATCCACCTTGTTTGAAATTCCAACTTCTTTCCTGGAAGTCTTGGCAGTGTCCATATGTTTTCTACCTCTCCCACCCCCCCCCCCCCCCTTCTCATGCCTCCCCCCCAAAGCCCTCTCCCTCCCACAGTTCTCTCGATGTCTCCATGTCTCTCGGTCCCTGCTCTCAAATGTTGTGTCTGGTCTGGAGAGGACGCTGGCGTTACTTGTTCGCCGCTTCTCCGACTGGGCCATTGTACATAGTTTGCTTTTCTGGTGGTCGTGGCAGATTTTTGACCGTTGGGTCTGCCCTCTGCTCGGTCCCGGCTCTGCTCCTGGCTTCGCCTGCCCGGCTCCTCCACTGTTTCCTCAGGCCCGCTCCCGTTGTTTGCGGCGGTGGCTGTTTGCCGCTGTGGTCTTGATTAGCGGCTGCAGTCGTTTGCCGCTGCGTTTGCCGCTTTGCCTCCTCGACCTTGGCCTCGTACTCGTCCCTTCGCTCCTGCCTGGCATGGCTCTGAGGTACTCCGCCGCAAGGTTTCTTCTGCTCAATACCCGCTCCACCCCATCATGCATCTCTGCCATCAAATCAAATGGACTCCTCCGACGACCCAGGTACATTCACCGTGGCTCCGGTCGTAAGTTTGTTTATTTGCAATCAGGTCACTCCATCCCCGTCCTCTGGTCGGCTCAGCGCACTCTCACTCTTCGTCCCAGCGCACCTGGTCACAGCAACGCACACGATCGCACCTCCTGCCTACGAACCCTGGCTAAATCACCTGAATTCATCCCTGCTGTTCAAAACAACATCAAGCTCACCCTGTTCAACACCCGGTCCCTCAACAACAAATGCCTCATCCTGAACGAATACATCCTGGATAACAAACTGGACTTTCTCTGTCTCACCGAAACCTGGCAACAACCTCTGGACTACTACACACTTAACCTCACCACACCCAATGGATATTCCTACATCAATAAACCACGCTCGGAGGGCCGAGGTGGTGGAATTGCCGTTATCCACCGTCAAGACATCAAGACCAACCTCATCTCCATCTCATCTGCTCCATCATTTGAACACCTGGCTTTAAAACTCTCTGGTCGCACGCAGTCAGTCATGGCTGTCGTCTACCGCCCTCCCAAACCACACCCATCATTCCTGTCTGACTTCTCCTACTTTCTGACCCAGCTATGTTCCCTCTCCCCCTCAATCCTCCTCCTTGGTGATTTCAATATCCACATGGACTCCACTGACTCCACAATAACCACTGACTTCACTGATTTACTCACCTGCTTTAACCTCACTCAACATGTCGACTTTCCTACCCATATCCGTGGTCACATTTTGGATCTTGTCTGCTCCACTGGATTAAATTTGCACCATCTCTATGGCTCCGACCTCACCCTCTCTGACCACTTAGCCATCACTCTGACCATCAACATCCCCGCCCCAACACCAAGGCATTATCGCACAATCAACTTCCGTAAGCTAAACGCTCTTTCTCCTACCTCATTCTCATCCACCCTCTCTGAAAAAATGTCCACTTCTCCCTTCATTGACCTCCACACCCCTTCCGACCTCACTGACTACTACAACCACACTCTCTCCTCCTGCCTTGACCAGCTTGCGCCTGTAAAAACCAAAACAGTTTCTTTCACCCATTCTGCTCCCTGGTTTACCCCTGAACTCCACCTGATGAAAACTCGTGCTCGCCAACTTGAAAGACTCCGCAATAAAACGGGTCTCACAGTTCACTCCCAAGCCTACAAGGACCACCTACAACACTACAAAGATGCCCTCTCCCGCACCCGCTCTGCCTACTACTCTCAAATTATCCACTCTGGCTCCGGAAACCCAAAAGCACTCTTCTCGACAATAAACAAACTCCTCCGCCCCCTGAACACCACCACCCAGTCATTCACAGTAGACAACTGCATCTCCTTCCTCTCTTTCTTCCAACGCAAAATTGACAACATCTACAACAGCTTGACCACCGCCGCACCCGCTCCCCCTCCAACCACCTGCCCCCCCTTGTCCTGCCATCCCCTGTCTCGGTTCTCCCCAATCTCCCCTACTGACCTCTCTGAACTCCTCATAGGAATGAAAACTGCCACCTGCACTCTTGACCCCATCCCCTCCAGCTTTGTCAAAGCCTCCCTCCCTGCTCTCTCTCCACTTATCATTGCAACAATAAACTCCTCCCTGTCTACAGGCATCGTCCCACCTTCCCTCAAAATTGCTGCTGTTACCCCCATTCTAAAAAAACCTGGTCTAAACCCTGACACCCTAAACAACTTCAGACCCATCTCCAACCTACCCTTTCTGTCAAAAGTTTTGGAACGCGCTGTAGCCACTCAACTCAAACATCATCTCTCTGCCAATAACCTGTATGAAACATTCCAATCCGGATTCCGGTCCAACCACAGTACTGAAACTGCTCTCCTCAAAATCACCAACGACCTTCTCCTCTCCTCTGACGCTGGCAACCTCAACATTCTCGTCCTCCTCGACCTCAGCGCTGCCTTTGACACCATCGATCACACTATCCTCCTCACCCGACTTGAATCCACCTTTAACGTTACCGGCACTGCCCTCTCTTGGATTAAATCATACCTCTCTGACAGATGCCAGTTCATCTCCATCAATAACTGCAAATCCCCCACTGCTCCCCTCCCCCAAGGTGTCCCCCAAGGTTCAGTTCTTGGCCCCCTCCTCTTCATCCTTTACCTGTCCCCGCTCGGTCACTTAATCCGCCGTCATGGTCTCCAATTCCACTGCTTCGCCGATGACATCCAGCTTTTCATCTCCACCAAGTCCGTCTCCACCGACACCCACTCTATCCTGACAAACTGCATCACTGAAATAAAATCCTGGCTTCAAATCAACTTCCTCAAGCTTAACTGTGATAAATCTGAAATAATCATCATTGGCCCAAAAACGCTCACAAAATCCACCCATAACTTTGCCCTCAACATCGACGGTATCCCAGTATCCACCTCCCCTCACATCCGGAATCTTGGCGTCATCTTTGACCAAACCCTTTCCTTCGACAAATACACTAAACAGATCACAAAGTCAGCCTTCTTTCACCTGAAAAACATTGCCCGTCTCCGCTCATCCCTCTCCTCCACGGCTGCAGAAACCCTCATCCACGCCTTCATCACCTCCCGTCTGGACTACTGCAATAGCCTCCTCTATGGTTCACCCTCAAAAATCACCAATAAACTCCAATACATTCAGAACTCCGCTGCCCGTCTACTCACCCATTCCCGGACCCGTGACCACATCACCCCCGTCCTTTACAAGCTTCACTGGCTCCCCATCCCACAGAGAATCCAGTATAAAATCCTCCTCTTGACATACAAAGCCCTCCATAACCTGGCCCCATCCTACCTGGCTGACCTCCTCTCCAGACACACTCCCACCCGCAACCTCCGCTCTGCTGGTACCAACCTCCTGACCCCCTCCATCCGGACCAAATTCAGATCCTGGGGGGACAGGGCCTTCTCCATCGCTGCTCCCACCCTCTGGAACTCACTACCTCACACCATCAGAGACTCCTCCTCACTCACCACATTCAAAACATCACTAAAGACCCACCTGTTCAACACTGCATTCAACATTCAACCCACAGCATTTAACCCCTGACTATCTCTTCTCCTTCTCCCTCCTTTTGCTTTAAATATTTCCCTATTGATTCTTGTCTTTTTGCAATTGTTGTTTTCATGTATTGTTATGCATTATGTTTGCCACTCTGTCAAAGCGCCTTTGGGCTTCTGGAAAAGCGCTATACAAAATAAATGAATTATTATTATTATTATTATTGTGTTTGTGTCCTTCCCCCTCTCTCCCCATCTTGTCTACCGCTCCCGATGTTATTTGTTTTGTGTGTCTGTTTGTCTTTCTGTGTGATTAATGTTCGCTCTTTCACGAGCCTCGATCTTGTATACAAAAAAAAAAAAAAAAAAAAAAAAAAAATAGGATTTTACTTTCAAGATGGATTGGTGGTCATGTTCTAAATCACGATATTCACTCGTCAATTGCAAATGCGATTTTCTTTCAGAAATTGTAGATGTGCAGGTGAGCAAGGTGTGATCGACTCATGTCACGCTTATGGAAAGTTCCACAATTGTGACCATTTCTGCACCCACTGTCTGCACTTGAGTTTGTCCAGGTAGGTGGTCATGGTGATTTGTGATGTCATGCATATGGAAAGTTCCACATGTGGACCATTTCTGTACCCATTGTCTGCACTTGAATTTGTCTAGGTAGGTGGTCATGGTGATTTGTGATGTCATGCATATGGAAAGTTCCACATGTGGACCATTTCTGTACCCATTGTCTGCACTAGAATTTGTCTAGGTAGGTGGTCATGGTGATTTGTGATGTCATGCATCTTGAAAGTTCCACATGTGGACCATTTCTGTACCCATTGTCTGCACTTGAATTTGTCCAGGTAGGTGGTCATGGTGATTTGTGATGTCATGCATATGGAAAGTTCCACATGTGGACCATTTCTGTACCCATTGTCTGCACTTGAATTTGTCTAGGTAGGTGGTCATGGTGATTTGTGATGTCATGCATATGGAAAGTTCCACATGTGGACCATTTCTGTACCCATTGTCTGCACTTGCATTTGTCTAGGTAGGTGGTCATGGTGATTTGTGATGTCATGCATATGGAAAGTTTCACATGTGGACCATTTCTGTACCCATTGTCTGCACTTGCATTTGTCTAGGTAGGTGGTCATGGTGATTTGTGATGTCATGCATATGGAAAGTTCCCCATGTAGACCATTTCTTTACTCATCTTCTCCACACATGAATGCGTCGAGGTAGGCGGTCACCGTGTGATTGATTTGTGAATCATTTCTGTTCTGTACGTCGGTCTCTACAGATTCAACCCACTTGTCTTATTTTTTGATTTTGTCAAAAACACTTTAGTTGAGGGAATACGCTAACAATAGAGTACAGCGGTTTTCATTCCCAGCTGGAGTGTGAGGTGTCTTTAGACCTTACCTCTTCCATGTAACCTTGAAATGACCATATACCGGGTTATGTCTACATTTATAGTTCTAAATAGTATTCTCCTATCGCATACGCCGCCATCTTACTGCGTGATGGAGCAATACCAAATACACGACTGACCAGAGGGGTTGGGTGGAGGGGCGAACTCGGGACTGATGGAGGAGGGAGCAGGAGAGGTGTACTGTTTACGACATTTCCATGGTACCATGATACGAGCTCATCACTTTTTTTTTCTTTTTTTTTTGTATACAAGATCGAGGCTCGTGAAGGAGCTAACATTAATCGCACAAAAAGGCAAACCGACACATAAAACACAAAATAAGGGGAGCGGTAGACAAGATGGGGAGAGAGGGGGAAGGACACAAACACAACATTTGAGAGCAGGGACATAGAGAGAATTGTGGGAGGGAGAGGGCTTGGGGGGAGGTGGGAGAGGTATAAAACATATGGACACTGCAAGGACTTCCAGGAAAAGTTGGAATTTCAAAAAAGTGTATCTGGGGTGAATTAGCGGGGGTAGAAAAGATCAAGGATTTGGATGGGGGAAGATGAGAGATGGCGGTGAACAGCTGTTTTAAAGACCTGGAGGGAGGAGTGGGATTGAAGGGAGTGGGGGAGTTTGTTCCAGAGGTGGGAGAAAAGGGGAATAAGAGAGTGAAGGTGAGCAGAGTCTTGATTTTGGCAGTTTAACCATAAGAGGGTTACTGGCAGATCTTGTGCGACCTAAAGGAATATTGGGGGGACAGAGCCCAGAGAGAGCTGGGGGAGCAAGGCCGGAGAGGAGTCGGTAGAAGACAGAAATACCACCAACCTGCCTGCGGCCAGTGAGTGAAAGGCCCTCGGAGGTAGTGTCATCGCGGGAGATTCCAATGATTCTGAAAGCTTTGGTTTCAACAGCGTGAAGTCGAGCTCGGTGTGAGGTAGGAGCACCGGGCCCAGAGGGGAGAACAGTATTCCATTGAGCTGCGGATGAAAGCCTTGTATGTGGTGAGGAGCTCAGGTGTACCAAGGAAGGACTTCGCACGACGGAGGATGCCCAGTCGGCGACTGGATTTGGAGGCCAGCTTGGAAATGTGGTTTTCCCAAGAAAGATCATGGCAGATAGTGAGACCCAAAAGCTTGAGCGACAGAACTTCTTGGAGAGGATTGTTGAGAAAGTAGATGGGAGAGTTTTCCAGTCGGTCTTTTCGGAGAGACATAGTAAGAGTGTGAGATTTGTCAGGATTGAAAGACATGTTCCCACAGTACCACATTCCCACAGTACCATGGTACAAGCTCATCACATTCCCATAGTTCCATGGTATAAGGAGCTCATCACATTCCCATAGTGCCATGGTATGAGGAGCTCATCACATTCCCATAATACCATACCGAGCTCATCACAGTATCATGGTACGAGCTCATCTCTTTCCAACATTACCATAAGAGCTCATCATATTCCCACCGTACCTTTAGGCATTACCATTTTATTCCCACAGTCCCATTGAGCATTACCATGGTACGAGCTCATCACATCCACAGTACCATTAAGCATTACCATGGTATGAGCTCATCATATTCCCACCGTACCTTTAGGCATTACCATGGTACGAGCTCATCTTATTCCCACAGTACCATTAAGCATTACCATGGTACGAGCTCATCACATCCACAGTACCATTAAGCATTACCATGGTATGAGCTCATCATATTCCCACCGTACCTTTAGGCATTACCATGGTACGAGCTCATCTTATTCCCACAGTACCATTAAGCATTACCATGGTACGAGCTCATCACATCCACAGTACCATTAAGCATTACCATGGTACGAGCTCATCATATTCCCACAGTATCATAGGACGAGCTCATCATATTCCTGGTACGAGCTCATCACATTCCCACAGTATCATGGTACGAGCTCATCACATTCCCACAGTATCATGGTACGAGCTCATCACATTCCCACAGTATCATGGTACGAGCTAATCTCTTTCCCACATTACCACAAGAGTTCATCATATTCCCACCGTACCTTTAGGCATTACCATGGTACGAGCTCATCTTATTCCCACAGTACCATTAAGCATTACCATGGTACGTGCTCATCATATTCCTGGTACGAGCTCATCATATTCCTGGTACGAGCTCATCACTCCCACAGTATCATGGTACGAGCTCATCATATTCCTGGTACGAGCTCATCACATTCCCACAGTATCATGGTACGAGCTCATCACATTCCCACAGTATCATGGTACGAGCTCATCACATTCCCACAGTATCATGGTACGAGCTAATCTCTTTCCCACATTACCATAAGAGTTCATCATATTCCCACCGTACCTTTAGGCATTACCATGGTACGAGCTCATCTTATTCCCACAGTACCATTAAGCATTACCATGGTACGTGCTCATCATATTCCTGGTACGAGCTCATCATATTCCTGGTACGAGCTCATCACTCCCACAGTATCATGGTACGAGCTCATCACATTCCCACAGTTTCATGGTGCGAGCTCATCATATTCCTGGTACGAGCTCATCACTCCCACAGTATCATGGTACGAGCTCATCACATTCCCACAGTTTCATGGTGCGAGCTCATCACATTCCCACAATTTCATGGTACAAGCTCATCACATTCCCACAGTTTCATGTTGCGAGCTCGTCACATTCCCACAGTATCATGGTACTAGCTCATCACATTCCCACAGTTTCATGGTGCGAGCTCATCACATTCCCACAGTTTCATGGTGCGAGCTCATCACATTCCCACAGTTTCATGGTGCGAGCTCATCACATTCCCACAGTTTCATGGTGCGAGCTCATCACATTCCCACAGCATGTACACGCCGGATGACACCCCCACCACCCGCATGTACACGTGTGATGACGCCCCCCCCCCACATGCGCACGTGTGATGACGCCCCCACCCGCATGTACACATGTGATGACGCCCCCCCCCCACCCGCATGTACACGCGTGATGACGCCCCCCCCCCCACCCGCATGTACACGCGTGATGACGCCCCCCCCCACCCGCATGTACACGCGTGATGACGCCCCCCCCCCCACCCGCATGTACACGCGTGATGACGCCCCCCCCCACCCGCATGTACACGCGTGATGACGCACACCCCCCCACCCGCATGTACGCGCATTATGACGCCCCCCACCCACATGTGCACGTGTGATGACGCCCCCCCACCCGCATGTACACGTGTGATGTCGCCCCCCCCCCCCACCCGCATGTACATGTGTGATGACGCCCCCCCCCACCCGCATGTACACGCGTGATGACGCCCCCCCCCACCCGCATGTACACGCGTGATGACGCCCCCCCCACCCGCATGTACACGCGTGATGACGCCCCCCCCCACCCGCATGTACACGCGTGATGACGCACCCCCCCCCCCCACCCGCATGTACACGCGTGATGACGCACCCCCCCCCCACCCGCATGTACACGCGTGATGACGCACCCCCCCCCCCACCCGCATGTACACGCGTGATGACGCACCCCCCCCCACCCGCATGTACACGCGTGATGACGCACCCCCCCCACCCGCATGTACGCGCATTATGACGCCCCCCACCCACATGTGCACGCGTGATGACGTCCCCCCACCCACGTGTACATGCGTGATGACGCCCCCCGCATGTACATGCGTGATGATGCCCCCCACCCACGTGTACATGCGTGATGACGCCCCCCACCCGCATGTACATGCGTGATGACGCCCCCCACATGTACACGCGTGATGATGCCCCCCCACCCGCATGTACACGCGTGATGATGCCCCCCACCCACATGTACACGCGTGATGACGCCCCCCATCCGCATGTACACGTGTGATGACGCCCCCCACCTGCATGTACACGTGTGATGACAAACATGTACACGCATGATGACGCCCCCACCCACATCGACATGCTTGATGACGCCCCCCCCCCCCCCCGCATGTACTTCCGTGATGACGCCTCCCCCCACCTGCATATACATGCGTGACGGCGCCCCCGTCCCCACCCGCATGTACACTCACGATGACGCCCCATCCACACCCGCATGTACACGTGTGATGACGTCCTCCACTCCCCCCCCCCCCCACCCGCATGTACACGCATGAAGACGCCCCCCTCCACACCCGCATGTACACGCGTGATGACGCCCCCTCCCCACCTGCATGTACACACGTGATGACACCCCCCCCACTCGCATGTACACACGTGATGACACCCCCCCACCCGCATGTACACGCGTGATGACATCCCCCCACCCGCATGTACACACGTGATGACACCCCCCCCCCCACCCGCATGTACACGCGCGATGACACCCCCCCCCCCACCCGCATGTACACGCGTGATGACACCCCCCCCCCCCACCCGCATGTACACGCGTGATGACACCCCCCCCGCATGTACACACGTCATGACACCCCAACCACCCGCATGTACACGCGTGATGACACCCCCCCCCCCCACCTGCATGTACACGTGTGATGACACCCCCACCCCCCCCCCCCCACCCGCATGCACACGTGTGATGACACCCCCCCCCCCCCCCCCACCCGCATGTACACGCGTGATGACACACCCCCCCCCCCCAACTCGCATGTAGACGCATGTAGATGCGTGATGACACCCCCCCCCCCCCCCCACCCACATGTACACGCGTGATGACACCCCTCCCCACCCGCATGTACACGCGTGATGACGTTCCCCGAGCGTGTGGAAACGTGATGACGCCTACTCCCCACCCCACCCTACCCTACCCTACCCCACCTCACCCCACCCCACCGGTATGTGCACGCTTGATGACGCGTTCTCTCCACCCACCTGTGTGTGGATCAACACTGGAGAGGGGGAGGTATAGTCATTGTGTAGTCATACCGAGGCGTCTCGTCACGGCACGAATCGCATATGGAAACAGCACGAGGGATTCGGACCCGCCTGGAGAAGATTATCTGGACATGTTTCTGCTTGTGTTATCAAATAAAATGATCTCAAAGCGAGTCAGTGAGTGCGAGCGGATCGTGCACGAATAAATGGCGCTCGTTTGGAGATTTATCAAAGGGCGGGAAATAGAGCACGGGTTGCTTGCACTGAGCGCTCTCCGCGGTGCTGAACAACACGTCGTCAAAAAAAGGAACGAATCCCGGAACGAATAGCGGGAAGATTTAAAAGAGGAATAATGGACGAAAAATAATCAATTGCTGAGGAAAATAAGGAAGAAAGTGAACGTTTAAATTTGTGATGATGGTCGGAATGAGGAAGGAATAACGAGGACGATTGTAGAGGAATGAATGAAAATGGGAGCGCGCGGGTTCAGCCCCTTCGATCCGTCCCTGGTTTTGATCGAGACGTTCGAGACCCTCCTCATTCTATTGTCCCTCTTCGTCCCTCTTCGTCCCTTTCCTGTGACCCGTTTCCCCTCATCCCCATGCCTCCTCCGAGCCGTGATTTGGAGGGAGGAGCGCTGCTCGATCTTGTTGACGTCATCATCATCGTCATTATCATAACCAAACTCCGAGCTCAGTGTCATTCCTTCATCGCCATCGAACGGGTTCATTCCCATTTTTATTCGCTCTTTCGTCGTTATCATCCTCACAATCCTCTCCGTTCGCTCCCTCGTCGCTCCCCATGAGGGCATCCCCGCCCAGCCCACGGATCTTTCTTTAATTCGCACATCGAACTCGCACTCCCTCCCGTTATTCCCTTTTCCCTCATATATCGCACTTCTTCTTCTTCTTCTTCGCCCTCCTCTTCTTCTTCTTATTCTTCTTCTTCCTCGCACTCGGTAATCACGCCTCTCCCCACCCCGACCCTTCCCATTTCTTCCCTCTCTCGATCGTCGCCTCTCCCGGCATGGCCTCCCCTCTGGGCCTACGCGGACCTTCGATCCTTCCGCCCGGACCGACCCCGGACCCGAGCGCATCGCCCGGGCGGGGTCCCGAGGTCCCGGACCTGAGCCATCTGACCGAGGAAGAGCGGAAGATCATCCTGGGTGTGATGGAACGGCAGCGCCAGGAGGAGGAGAAGGAACAGGCGATGCTCAAGTAATCCGATCCTCCTTTAGTCCCCTTTCCATTCGGCTCGGGGCTGACCCGGGTCGAAAGCGTGTCCACTAGTGGGACGCGGCTCGCGTGCTTTGTGCCCTGGGTGCGGGCTCGGTGTCCGCGGGTTTCGAACGTATTCGCTGTGCCTTGATTTATGTGGTCGCACCTTGTAGGTATTTCGGGCAGGTTGGCTCCCTTGGTCATGTAATACAGGTGGTCGCACCTTGTAGGTTTTTCGGGCAGGTCGGCTCCTTTGGTCATGTAATACAGGTGGTTGCACCTTGTGGGTATCTCGAGCAGGTTGGCTACCTTGGTCATGTAATACAGGTGGTTGCACCTTGTAGGTATCTCGGGCAGGTTGGCTCCCTTGGTCATGTAATACAGGTGGTTGCACCTTGTGGGTATCTCGAGCAGGTTGGCTACCTTGGTCATGTAATACAGGTGGTCGCACCTTGTAGGTATCTCGGGCAGGTATCCTCGCATGGTCATGTAATGCAGGTGGTCACACTTTGTGGGTAACTTGGGCAGGTCCGCTCGCATGCTCATGTAATCCAGGTGGTCGCAACTTGTGGGCATCTCAGGCAGGTCGGCTCCCTTGGTCATGGAATGCAGGTGGTCGCACCGTGCTCTTAATCTTATCTCGGGCAGGTTGGCTCACTTGGTCACCAAAGCAGGTGGTCGCATTTTGTGGGTATCTTGGGACGGTCAGGTGGCTTTGTTGGCTGGCGCAGGTGGTCACACCTTCTCTCAGGCATGTCGGCTCAGCTGGTCACCAAAGCAGGTGGTCGCATTTTGTGGGTATCTTGGGACGGTCAGGTGGCTTTGTGGCTGGCGCAGGTGGTCACACCTTATCTCAGGCATGTCGGCTTGCTTGGTCTGCTATCGCAGGTGGTTGAACCCTGTGAAAGCTCAGGTAAGTCGACTCACTTGATAGCGTAATGCAGGTGGTCACTCCTTGAGGTTACCCTCAAGCATGTCACCTTGCCTTGTTTCCTAATGCAGTTGGTTTCACTTTGCAGAAGATCGGCGACATTGGCTCATCTGGTCTCCTATTGCAGGTGGTCGCACCAAGGGGATATCTTGGCCATGTTGACTCACGTGGCCGAAATAATGCAGGTGGTTGCATCTTGCGGAATCTCGGGCACATTAGCTCACTTGGTCTCCAAATGTAGGTGGCCACCACACCTTTTCTGGTATATTGGACACATTGAATCGTTTGTTCTCTTCAATGTAGGTGTTTGCACTTCACTGGTATTTTGGTCTTGTCGGCTCGGTTAGTCACCTGTCGCACGTCCTCACACCTTGTGGCATCTCGGGAATGTCGGCTCTCCTTGTCACCTCACGCAGGTGGTTGCACCTTGTGGAATGTCAGGCACTTTGACTTCCTTGGTTTTCCTAATACACGTGGTCGCACTTTTGTGGCGACCTTCGTCATCTCGGCTCATTTGGTCGCCTGTCACAGGTGGTCGCACATTGCTCGTTTTCGGACACGTCAGGTTACTTGGTCGCTTAATTCATGTGGTCGTGACGTGCAGGTATCTGAGCCCTCAGGTACATCGACTCATTCGGTCACCCAATGCAGGTGCGAGCACAGAGCGACTGCGTTGTCAGGAAACAGGTGAGGATTCGGTTTGGAGGAAGCAAACCTTTGGTGAAGGATGGAGGATAAAGGGGACCAATCTGAACATGGAAGCAAAACCTTTTGATCTGCGGGATCATTCGCTTTAGAGCCGAAGATAGCCGGCTTATAATGCTTGGTGCATAACGGTCGTGATCTAACGGTAACATACCCTCACCTGCGGGACTGGCCCTGTATGTGTGGCACCACCTGTTAGCTGACCTGCGCGTACGCCATTTTGTAGACCTGAAAGCAAATCGTACCCGTCGGACATCTTTGGGTACGTACGGTACACGATCGGACATCCTGGCTCGTTTCCTTCATGTTCTGATGACATTTCTCTTGGTGGAGGATGGTGCTATGATCGTAGGATTTGAGCATTAATGGTACAATCATGATATTAGGTGTGTTCACAGTAGGATTGGTGCGTTATCGGTAGGAGGATACCTTAACAGGATTGGTTTGTTAATGTTAGGAATGGTACATCACAGGTAGAATTGGTGTCAGTAAAATTGATACATTAAAGGTAAAATTGGTACATTAACAGTAGGATTGGTATTTTAAAGATAAAATTGGTACATTAACAGTGGGATTGGTATCTTAAAGATAAAATTGGTACATTAACAGTAGGATTGGTATCTTAAAGGTAAAATTGGTACATTAACAGTGGGATTGGTATCTTAAAGATAAAATTGGTACATTAACAGTAGGATTGGTATCTTAAAGGTAAAATTGGTACATTAACAGTGGGATTGGTATCTTAAAGATAAAATTGGTACATTAACAGTGGGATTGGTATCTTAAAGATAAAATTGGTACATTAACGGTAGGATTGGTATCTTAAAGATAAAATTGGTACATTAACAGTGGGATTGGTATCTTAAAGATAAAATTGGTACATTAACAGTAGGATTGGTATCTTAAAGGTAAAATTGGTACATTAACAGTGGGATTGGTATCTTAAAGATAAAATTGGTACATTAACAGTAGGATTGGTATCTTAAAGATAAAATTGGTACATTAACAGTAGGATTGGTATCTTAAAGGTAAAATTGGTACATTAACAGTAGGATTGGTATCTTAAAGGTAAAATTGGTACATTAACAGTAGGATTGGTATCTTAAAGATAAAATTGGTACATTAACAGTGGGATTGGTATCTTAAAGATAAAATTGGTACATTAACAGTAGGATTGGTATCTTAAAGATAAAATTGGTACATTAACAGTCGGATTGGTATCTTAAAGATAAAATTGGTACATTAACAGTAGGATTGGTATCTTAAAGATAAAATTGGTACATTAACAGTAGGATTGGTATCTTAAAGATAAAATTGGTACATTAACAGTAGGATTGGTATCTTAAAGATAAAATTGGTACATTAACAGTAGGATTGGTATCTTAAAGATAAAATTGGTACATTAACAGTAGGATTGGTATCTTAAAGATAAAATTGGTACATCAACAGTAGGATTGGTATCTTAAAGATAAAATTGGTACATTAACAGTAGGATTGGTATCTTAAAGATAAAATTGGTACATTAACAGTAAGATTGGTATCTTAAAGGTAAAATTGGTACATTAACAGTGGGATTGGTATCTCAAAGATAAAATTGGTACATTAACAGTGGGATTGGTACCTTAAAGGTAAAATTGGTACATTAACAGTGGGATTGGTATCTTAAAGGTAAAATTGGTACATTAACAATAGGATTGGTATCTTAAATATAAAATTGGTACATTAACAGTAGGATTGGTATCTTAAAGATAAAATTGGTACATTAACAGTAGGATTTGTATCATAAAGATAAAATTGGTACATTAACAGTAGGATTGGTATCTTAAAGGTAAAATTGGTACATTAACAATAGGATTGGTATCTTAAAGGTAAAATTGGTACATTAACAATAGGATTGGTATCTTAAAGATAAAATTGGTACATTAACAGTAGGATTGGTATCTTAAAGATAAAATTCGTACATTAACAGTAGGATTGGTATCTTAAAGGTAAAATTGGTACATTAACAATAGGATTGGTATCTTAAAGATAAAATTGGTACATTAACAGTAGGATTGGTATCTTAAAGGTAAAATTGGTACATTAACAGTAGGATTGGTATCTTAAAGGTAAAATTGGTACATTAACAGTAGGATTGGTATCTTACAGGTAAAATTGGTACATTAACAGTAGAATTGGTATCTTAAAGGTAAAATTGGTACATTAACAGTCGGATTGGTATCTTAAAGGTAGAATTGGTGCATTAACGATACAATTGGTATGTTAAAGATAGAATTGGTACATTAAAGGTAGAATTGGTGCATTAACTATACAATCGGTATCTTAAAGGTAGAATTGGTGCATTAACTATACAATTGGTATTTTATAGGTAAAATTGGTACATTAACAGTATGATTAGTATCTTAAAGGTAAAATTGGTACATTAACAGTGGGATTGGTATCTTAAAGGTAGAATTGGTGCATTAACTATACAATTGGTATCTTAAAGGTAGAATTGGTGCATTAACTGTACAATTGGTATGTTAAAGATAGAATTGTGTTATGTTCTCCTCCCCAAACCCCAGTCACGGTGTACCTCCGAGCCCCGAGAGGAGTCGCGGCAGAAAAATGCGTTATTCTGCATGTCAAAGATCAATGGTGAAGCCACACCAATTGTTACAAACAAACAAGTATTATATAAAGATCACACAAGAATAACAGTACAACAACAATAGTAATCAATTGTACAACCAATAAATATTTCCTATGATGGTACCATCAGGTTCGTACAATATAACTCACTGTGCTCCAAGTGAGCGAAAAGAAGAAGATTCCCAATGTCTCTAATCCCGGCTTCAAGCCAAAGTTGTTTCTGGCTTCAAGCCAAAGTCAATCCGCTCCAGCGATTGTCAGAACAATGTCCAATCGAGACCAGAATCCCGTTGGGTTGGCAGTTACAGTCCTGCTGCCAAAGCTGCGCAAAGGCGCCCTCAAGGCGACTGGGAAATCACACCCTCGGGTATGGACGTTTCACGGCTCCAAATCGGCGACACGCAGATTTTCCACTCAAAAACCTCCTCTCTCTCTCTCTCTCTCTCTCTCTCTCTCTCTCTCTCTCTCTCTCTCTCTCTACTCTACTCTACTCTACTCTACTCTACTCACTCAATCAACGTCTGAATGCAGTGAAAATGGTTGAAGCAAGATGAAACCTTGAGCGAAGCGCAAGTCCTGCGCGAGGTAAAAATGGCCGACGGCCCGTTCTCGTGGCGTAACGGCACGACGATGATTCTCCTCGGAATCAACCGCCAAAACGTGACACGCAGGTTGATCTGTCACAGCGATAACAACTCTGTCGCAAGAATCCCTTTCCCGGGATACCCAAAGTTAGCTTGTGACCTCCGTTCGTCAACGTTTGCTCCAGACCTCGAATCAGCTAGGCTTCTTCCCCGACTCACTCGCTCCGCCTTCTTCTCCTCCTCTTCCTCCTCTTCGTCGTCGTCCGGTTCCGGTTTCATTTAAAACATTGACCTTTTTACCTTTTGAAAATAGTAACGTCTACCTCCCTTAAACGACAACAATAATAGTACATGGAATCAAAAATATTTACAGTGGATGAAAACCACAACAACGGAAGTGACGAATCCGTAGCAATTGGTACATTAAAGGTAGAATTGGTGCATTAACTATACAATTGGTATCTTAAAGGAAGAATTGGTGCATTAGCTATACAATTGGTATGTTAAAGGTGGTACATTAACAGTAGGATTGGTATCTTAAAGGTAAAATGGGTACATTAACTATACAATTGGTATCTTAAAGGTAGAATTGGTGCATTAACTATACAATTGGTATCTTAAAGGTAGAATTGGTGCATTAACTATACAATTGGTATGTTAAAGGTAAAATTGGTACATTAACAGTAGGATTGGTATCTTAAAGGTAAAATTGGTACATTAACAGTAGGATTTGTATCTTAAAGGTAGAATTGGTGCATTAACTATACAATTGGTATCTTAAAGGTTGAATTGGTGCATTAGCTATACAATTGGTATCTTAAAGGTAAAATTGGTGCATTAACTATACAATTGGTATGTTAAAGATAGAATTGGTATCTTAAAGGTATAATTGGTGCATTAACTATACAATTGGAATGTTGAAGGTAGGATTGGTGCATTAACTATACAATTGGTATGTTGAAGGTAGAATTGGTACATTAAAGGTATAATTGGTGCATTAACTATACAATTGGTGTGTTAAAGATAGAATTGGTACATTAAAGGTAGAATTTGTGCATTCACTATACAATTGGTATGTTAAAGGTAAAATTGGTACATTAACAGTAGGATTGGTATCTTTAAGGTAAAATTGGTACATTAACAGTAGGATTGGTATCTTAAAGATAAAATTGGTGCATTAACTATACAATTGGTATGTTAAAGGTAGAATTGGTGCATTAACTATACAATTGGTCTGTTAAAGGTAGGATTCGTGCATTAACTATACAATTGGTGTGTTAAAGATAGAATTGGTCATCAATGATCTCTCTGACTCTCTGGGAAAATCCTCTTTATCTATTTGCTGATGACTCCAACTTCTGCCATGACATCCCTCATCCTTCAGCCTCTTCCTTCTCTTCAGCCCTTGAATAAATCACAAGCTCGTCAAACATTTGGAGGAATATGTCTTTCAATCCTGACAAAATCTCACACACTCGCTATCTTTCTCCGAAAGGATCATCTGGCAAACTCTCCCATCTGCTTTCTTAACCATCCTCTTTGGGAAGTTCAGCCATTCAAACTCCTGGGTCTAACAAGGCATGATTTTTCTTGGGCAATCCACATTTCAAAGTTGGCCTCCAAAGACAGCTGCCGAATGGGCATCCTCCATTGTACAAAGTCATTCATTGGCACACCTGAACTCCTATCTACCCACCAGACCTTCAAGGCCTTCATCCACAGGTTGCTGTAGTATGGCTCTCCTCTATGGGCTGGCTCCCTTGCCTCACTCCTTGACACCGTGGAAACCAAGGCATTGAAGACTATTGGAATCTCCCACTACGAAACGGAGTCTATGGGCATCTCATTTCGTCATCGCAGACAGGTCGGTGGTCTCTGTCATCTCCCACCTTCTTTCTGGTCTTGCACTCTCTGCTCTTTCCGTGATTTGTCCCCTAACCCCCCAGGCTTCTTTAGGGCTCACACGGTCCACTATCAACCACTTGTGGTGAAACTACGCAAATCTCGGATCACTGATTACCTCCACTCATTTGTTCCTCTTTTTGCACGCCTGTGGAACTAACTTCCTTATTCTCTTCTATCTTCAAGATAGCTCTTCACCACCATCTCAGATCGTCCACAATCCAAAACCATGATATTCTCTACCCCCTGTTAACCTGCCCCTTAACCTCACCCCACCTCCTTCCAAATTTCCAGTTTTCCCCTCCTGAGAGTTTCCTCTGTGTCCTTGTCCACCCCAAGCATCCTTTCCTGCCCCCCCATTCCTCCGCACAACCATTATTTGTCCAAGTCTCCCTCTATTTTGTCCTTCAGCTCTGCCTTTGGTGTGTACCCCCTCTTTATAATGTACTGTTGCATCCTGATACATTCAGTGTTCTAGCTCTTCCACGAGCCTTGACTCTGTATACTAAAAAAGAAAAAAGGATTGGTACGTTCAAGGTAGAATTGGTGTGCTAACAGTATAATTGTGTCATTAACAGTGGTGTTGGTGCGTTATCATTAGAAATAATGCGTTAAAGGTAGAATTGGTGTGCTAACAGTTTAATTGGGTCATTAACAGTGGCATTTGGGACATTATCAGTTGAAATAGTGATTTAAAGGTAGAAATGGTATGATAACAGTTTAATTGGGTCATTAACAGTGGCGTTGGTGCATCATCAGTAGAAATAGTCCGTTAAAGGTAGAATTGGTGTGCTAACAGTTTAATTGGGTCATTAACAGTGGCATTGGTGCATCATCAGTAGAAATAGTCCGTTAAAGGTAGACATGGTGTGCTAACAGTTTAATTGGGTCATTAACAGTGGTGTTGGTGCATTATCAGTAGAAATAGTGCGTTAAATGTAGAATTGGTGTGCTAACAGTATAATTTTGTCAATAACAGTGGCTTTGGTGCGTCATCATTAGAAATATTGCGTTAAGGGTAGAATTGGTGTGCTAACAGTTTAATTGGGTCATTAACAGTGGCTTTGGGACATTATCTTGAGAAATAGTGCGTTAAAGGTAGAAATGGTGTGCTAAGTTTAATTGGGTCATTAACAGTGGCTTTGGTGCGTTATCAGTAGAAGTAGTGCGTTAAAGGTAGAATTGGTGTGCTATCAGTTTCATTGGGTCATTAACAGTGGCTTTGGTGCGTTTTCAGTAGAAATAATGCATTAAAGGTAGAATTGGTGTGCTAACAGTTTAATTGGGTCATTAGCAGTGGCTTTGGTGTGTTATCAGTCGAAGTAGTGCGTTAAAGGTAGAATTGGTGTGCTAACAGTGTAATTGTGTCATTAACAGTGGCTTTGGTGCGTTATTCGTAGAAATAGTGCGTTAAAGGTAGAATTGATGTGCTTACAGTTTAATTGGGTCATTAACAGTGGCTTTGGTGCATTATCAGTAGAAATAGTGCGTTAAAGGTAGAATTGGTGTGCTAACAGTGTAATTGTGTCATTAACAGTGGCTTTGGTGCGTTGTTCATAGAAATAGTGCGTTAAAGGTATAATTGGTGTGCTAACAGTGCAATTGTGTCATTAACAGTGGCTTTGGTGCGTTATCAATAGAAATTGTGTGTTAAAGGTAGACTTGGTGTGCTAACAGTTTAATTGGGTTATCAACAGTGGATTTGGTGTGTTATTAGTAGAAATAGTGTGTTAAAGGTGGACTTGGTGTGCTACCAGTGTAATTGGGTTATCAACAGTGGCTTTGGTGCATTATTCGTAGAAATTGGGTATTAACGGTAGGATTGTTACATCAAGGGGCGTGTTCACAGTATAATTGGTGTGTTAACTGCAGAATTGGTGTGTTCACAGCAGAATTGGTGTATTAAAGGTGGGATTGGTACATTGCAGGGTTTGTTAGCAGTAGAATTGGAGCTTTCACAGTGGAATTGCATGGGGTGTTCATCGTCGAATTGAGGCAATAACTATCACAAGCATGTTTGCTGATCCTGCCACGTGGATTTCCCACTGATACCACTTCACGGGTTATGTGCACAACTGCTTGGCTTTGTCAGTTCGTGCTTTTAGTCGACCCCGCTCACGATACCAATATTCTCGGTTGTATATCTCATGGGGTCTGTGCCTGGTGATTGTGGTCTTTGGTGTGAAGTGGTGTGTGGGTGCATCTTTTCTGTGCAGCTTGCTTTGTGAGTTTGGTCTCGGCTCTGGACTAGTGAAGGAGCATTGTTGTGCTCATCATTTGGTAACGCCTCTCATGAGCTCCGAAACTGATAAATATGTGTAGAAGGTCACATGATAAGGCAAACATACACCGCAACAGCACTGTGTCTTTTAATGCGTCGTGATTTTCCTGCCCATGGTGCGCTCTGGGTAAAGGCATTACTCTGCTGTCGTTCTGCGGTAACCTTCCGAGTGGGTCGCCATTTCCTCAAAGAGTGCCATTACACTAGGAAACTTTGGCTGGAGGTCTAAGGTCGCTGTTTCATCAGGAGGTGTCGTGTGCAAGGTCGGCTACTTCATTGTGACCAATGCAGCTAACACATCCCACTGAACCGCTTCAGAATAGACTAGCCAATTGTGCACCAGTACCCTGGTCAAATTCCATATTCCTGCCATGATTACTGCTGGGAAGAGCATTGGAGAACCGTCCTGTGTATTTACTGGCCGGTGACTGCTTGGGCAGGGAACTGGCTCTTCCTTTTTATTCGACGACCAATGGGTACAACCAACTGACGGGTCTCATCTTGTTTGTGCAATTGTGAAAGGCTTAATCTTCTGGTATTTTGATCAATAAACCGCTGATGAACATGTCCAACAGGATGGTGCAGAGAGGTGCATGCTCACCTTTGAGCTGTCTGCTCTGGGTTTGTTTTGCAATCTGATGAAACAATAAATCGGATTGGTGTTTCGGAGGTTGGGTGATGCATCCCAAAGTGACATCCCTCGGAAGGACGTCAAACCAGTTGTCCATCGGCTGGCATTAGCTTGTGGACATTAAAGATCCCGCGTTGTCTTTCGGCACAGATAGTCGCGTTATTGACCCGGCCAACTGTTTTGTGAATGACTTGTACAAAAACATTCCCCAGTTGATTTCACAAGAAGGTGGGACTAATTGGTGCCATTACAGAATACTAGGGCATGCCCGTACTATATATATGCCCGTACTATATATCTATCTAAAATTATATCCCCCCCCTCTATTTACATGAAATGGTTTGGTCCATTCGCAACGCCAAAGCGAACGGCGAACGGCTTGCGAGTACAGTGACAATCCCCCCCCTCTATTTACATGAATGGTTTGGTCCATTCGCAACGACCACAGAACCCCCCCCTCTATTTACATGAAATGGTTCGGTCCAAAGCGAACGGCTTCCGGAGTTTGGTAAAGAAATCGCCATCGCGTACACAAACGCGCAGGAAAGCGAATGAATCGCAAATTCGTTTTTATTAGTTTTAAAACATCGTTTAACGCCAACATAGCGCCAACATAGTTTGCAAACGTGAAATAAATGAATACGCTCTCAAATGTGCCATCCGAGGCAGAGTGTGTCCGCCACGTTCGGCACACGCGCTAGTTCGCTGCTCTCTGATTGGTTGAAGCGTTTTTTGGACATATCTCGGTAAGTAATTGTCCGATTAATATGAAACCTTGAAAAGGCACATCCTCGGGTCCCCAGCAATATACCTGGCAAGTTTCAAGTATATCGGACCCGTGGTTGTCGAGAAACAGCGGTCACAGACACACAGACAGACACACACACACACAGAGATTACTGGAATTATAGATAGATGAAGTAGTAGTCGTAGTCGGATCTGTTAGTGATTGATAACCTCTGTTGGCATTACCACACTGAAATGTGAATTGCTTTTTTATTTCATGATATTGAAAGAGATCACGTGACATATATATATATATATATATATATTTTAAAAACCGTTCACTTATTCAACATCCTGGCTACCGATGTGTCCACACTGCATTTTTTGTTGCGGTTGTTCACTGATGGACGTGGTTCAAACCAATCACTCTGCAAATGATTAATCACCTGAAATGGAAAGGCCAAGACACTTACACCAGACACATCCTGAGAATCAGATGCTGGTGGATGAAATACCTTACCGAGAGCGTGGAAC
The DNA here is from genome assembly GCF_964187855.1 of Myxine glutinosa. Classification (NCBI taxonomy): domain Eukaryota; kingdom Metazoa; phylum Chordata; class Myxini; order Myxiniformes; family Myxinidae; genus Myxine; species Myxine glutinosa. The sequence goes on from NC_136265.1 coordinate 61,919,063, forward strand.
ACACCCGAGTACACCCTGACCCATTGTTATAGCTTTTGGAAGCAAGTGCAGATTTCTTTCACCTTTGACTCCTGCTTTTCCTCATACGGTAATGTCCTTTTTTGGTGGAAGTTTCTATGAGTTGAGAGAATCTAGGTCTCTCTGTACCAGCCACCTGGTGGGGGTGCTGATGGCCTGAATATAGCAACCCCTCAGCCTGGCTTGCAGTAAACACTGCCAGTTTTCAGCAGAGGTCTTTGAGGACAGAGATATGATGCCGGTGAATCTCCACTCGACATATTTGAGGGATCCAGTGCTGCTCTTTTTGATTCGTGTCTGGCTTGATGTCCGTCCAAGTGGCGACCCGATTTGCAATGCACCACTCTGTCCAGTATCACCGATGCGACAGATTTATAGGCTGGTCAGGAATTGAATGCAGACGAGAGGTTACCCGTGCACCATCGTGTCGGACGGCTTTGCGGAGTCTAGAGGGAGTCTGTTCTCTTCGGCTGTGAGCGTGGATAACCTGGCCACTCGTGCGTCGCTTTTAAGTTTAACTTCATCGTGTTACCTCCGATTGTCTTTTGAAAATCCCTTTTAACATCTTTTGATAAATAATCCTTCCAGCACCGACAGGTCCCTGGGTGAGCCAGCTGCACATAGGATTTGGGTGCTCTCTGTGAAGGTGTCGCAGGTGCACTTGGAGAGCTTGAGCGTTCATGGCTGCTGTTTACATCTACGGACAAAATCGTGAACGGATGCTCTCCGAACAACGTCCAGGGATCTTCCCGTGGTTTGAGTGGGGCCTGGCCCCTTACAAGCACCGTGTGGTTCCTCGTGCCTTGTGGTGTTGAGTTTCAATGCGACGTTTCTTTACCTTGGCCCTGCCCGTACACACACCTCCCCTTCGCTATTATTAATTTGGTCTTTGCACAGTACAAGAGGTTGTGTTGAGCTTTTCAAGTGTCTGTTATGGAAATTCGTGTGATTTTTTAAATATTAATTGTCAGCATTGCTGGCACATCCCTCAGATGATTCATTCTGATGCCTATTACAGGAGTAAAGCTGCGAAGCGAATTAATTTTCACATTTGCTTTTATAAGCACCTCCGACTGAGTTGTTGCCATATTTAAAAATAAAAAACCCATTTTGTCTGATTTATAAAAGAAAAAAAAAAACCCAGCAAAGGCACAAAACTGTGCGTACAGCTTTCTCCCGACATTGATGATTCTTTGTCCGAGTTTCCCCCACTTTTATCCATCCTTCAATGCGATTGGTCAATCTGCTCGTTTATTTGCTACTGATATGCTGAAGCTCGAACATGCATTTATCTTTGCTGGGCTTCTCCTTTTTCTTCCTTTCTCTTTCTACTTCTGCATTTGATTGTATTCGAACGTACTCTTAGTACCCCTGTCACTGAAGTTGGACGGAGGTTCTGTTTTCACCTCTGTTTGTCTGTGAGCACGATATTTCAAAACGTTATGGACAGATTTGGACGAAACTTGGTGGACAGGTTGGGTGTGACGAGGACAAATTGATTAGATTTTGGTGAAGATCTGGATCCGGATACTAGAATTTTTGTGATTCTTCACCATCGAGAGATAGGTAGAACCAAAGACGCTACATGGTATAGCACGATATCTCTAAAAGTTATAGATGAATTATGACAAAAGTTGGTTGATTAGTTGTGAAGGTAACAAGAACGAGGCGATTCGATTTTAGTTCAGGTCTGAATCCAGATCTGGCCTATCAGTGGGATACAAAACATAAACTGTTCAGCCTGGCAGAGGTGCGTGCTCTACCAAGTGCCGTTTTTTGTTTTTTTTCTATACAAGATCGTGTAAGAGCTAACATTAATGACAAAAAAAACAAACTGACACAAGACGAAATAAATGGAGCGGGAGACAAGATGGGGAGAGAGGGGGAGCACACAAGTACAACATTTGAGAACAGGGACATTGGGAGACCTGTGGGAGGGAGTGGGCTTGGGGGGAGGAGGCGTGGGAAGGAGGTTGGGGGTAGGAGAGGTAAAAAAAAACGCATGGACACAGCTAGGACTTCCAGGAAAGAAGTCGGTATTTCAGAAAAGTGAATCTGGGGTGAATTAACAGGGATAGAAAAGATCAAGGTTTTGGATTTTTCTTCTTTTTTTTGTGGACAGAATCGAGGCTCGTGAAAGAGCTAACATTTATCACACAAACAAATCAAACAGACAAACAAAGTATATAAAAAGGGGAGCGGTAGACAAGATGGGGACAGAGGGGGAAGCACACAAACGCAACATTTGAGAGCAGGGACATCGGGAGATCTGTGGGAGCGAGAGGGCTTGGGGGGAGGAGGCGTGGGAAGTGGGGGGAGGGGTGGGAGACGTATAAAACACAAGGACACCAAGGACTTCCAGGAAAGAAGTTAGCATTTCAAAAAAGTGGATTTGGGGTGAAATTAGCGGGGGTATAAAAGATCAAGGTTTTGGATGGGGTAAGATAAGAGATGGTGGTGAACAATCGTTTTAAAGACCTGGAGGGAGGAGTGGGATTGAAGAGAGTGAGGGAGTTTTTTTTCCAGAGGCAGCAGAAAAGAGGAATGAAGGAGTGAAGGTGAGCAGAGAGTCTTGATTTTGGCAGTTTAACCACAAGAGGGTTGCTGGCAGATCTTGTGCAACCTGTAGTAATATTTGGGGGACAGAGCCCAGAGAGAGCTGGGGGGGCAAGGCCGGAGAGGAGTCGGTAGGAGACAGAAAGACCACCAACCTGCCTGCGGTGAGTGAGTGAAAGGCCCTTGGAGTTAGCTTCATCGCGGGAGATTCCAATGATTCTGAACGCTTTGGTTTCAACAGTGTGAAGACGAGCTAGGTGTGAGGCAAGAAAGACCACCAGCCCAGAGGGGAGAGCAGTATTCCATTGATCTGCGGATGAAAGCCTTGTATGTGGTGAGGAGCTCAGGTGTGCCAAGGAAGGACTTCGCACGACGGAGGATGCCCAGTCGGCGACTGGCTTTGGAGGCCAGATTTGAAATGTGGTTTTCCCAGGAAAGATCAAGGCAGATAGTGAGACCCAAAAGCTTGAGTGACAGACCTTCTTGGAGAGGATTATTCAGAAAGTGGATGGGAGGGTTGTCCCGTCCGTTTTTTCGGAGAGACATCGTAAGAGTGTGAGATTTGTCAGGATTGAAAGGCATGTTCCACTTGTTTGACCAGTCTGTGCTTTTGTCTAGGTCTGCAGAGAGTGAGGAGGCTGCAGACTGCCGATCTGAGGGATTTAGGAATGGAGCGGCAGAGAGTGGAGTCATCAGCAAAGAGATGGAGAGGATTTTCAAGAGAGTCAGAGAGATCATTGATGAAGACAAGAAAAAGCACAAGGCCCAGAACACTGCCTTGGGGAACTCCAGCCTGAACAGGAAGGGGGAGATGAGAGAAACCCATTCAGGGCCACGCGTTGACTACGACTAGAGAGGAAGTCTGCCAGCCATGCGTGGAGATTTCCATGGATACCATTGGAGAAGAGTTTGGTGAGCAGAGCGGTGTGCCAGACCGTATCGAAGGCACGTGATATGTCAAGTGGGACAGCTCTAATTTCCTGTTTGGCATTGAGGACCTCCATCCATTGTTGAGACAGCAGAAGCAGCATGTCCAGAGTTGTGACCTGGTCTCAAACCAAATTGATGATCAGAGATCAAGCCATTGGAGAAGAGGAAAGATTTCATATCTGAAGCAATGATGGATTCCATGACTTTGCTGATAATTGGGAGAATGCTGATTGGTCTGTCGTTGCTGGGATCTGTTTTTAAACCTTTTTTGTGTAAAGCGGCGATGTTGGCTGATTTCCAAGATGGGGGAAGATAAGAGATGGTGGTGAACGGCTGTTTTAAAGACCTGGAGGGAGGAGTGGGATTGAAGCGAGTGATGGAGTTTGTTCCAGAGGTGGGAAAAAAGAGGAATGAAGGAGTGAAGGTGAGCAGAGAGTCTTGATTTTGGCAATTTCACCATAAGAGTGATCTTTCCTCTTCTCCAATGGCAGATCTTGTGCGTCCTGCAGGAATATTTGGGGGACAGAGCCCAGAGAGAGCTTGGGGGGGGGGGGGGGGTCTTGGCCAGAGAGGAGTCGGTAGAAGACAGAAAGACCACCAACTTGCCTGCGGTGAGCGAGTGAAAGGCCCTCAGAGTTGGCTTCATCGCGGGAGAGTCCAATGATTATGAAAGACCCTTCTATTCCTGCTTCTATTTTCCTTTTCCTCCAGTATAAAAGTGTGTTTCGCTGCGTTACCTTCATGGTGTCATTTTGTCTTGCTGATGAAGGCTGATGGGGAGGTGGTGACAGCTTTCTGCACACCTGCACACCTTTTTGATCGTAAGGTGTTCGAATGCACAAGCATTTATTTGTTTCCTTGACCTAGTATTCACAGTGTTTTGGTGCCTTGTTTATTCACCTGTTGAGCAATCGTTTTGTGTCGTGTCACCTTGTATTGGCTTCAATCTCTTGGTCCAGCATCCCTTCCTTTGATCCCACTTCCGCGTGTACCATGTTCTACACGTTCGGAGTTCGCAGACTTTGCAGTGGATTGCTTACCCATGAGCCGATTGACTTGGGTGTCCTAGTGACCTTCTCTGTCCACATTACATATGATAGACGTTGGCATTTGGCATTGTTCGTTTAGCATGGAAGAAGTTTCGGGGACTGAGTGGCATGCTGATGAGGAGAGTGTCGCTGAAGCTGAAGGGAAAGGTGTATGCTGCATGTGTGAGAAGTGTTATGATATATGGGAGCGAGACATGGGTAATGAACGTAGAGCAGCAACGAAGGCTGGAAAGGGTGGAAATGCGAATGGTTCGGTGGATGTGTGGAGTATCGTTGAGAGAGAGGAAGACAAATGATGAATTGCGAAAGATGATGGGAATAGAGCCTGTGATGGATGCTGTGAAGATAAACAGGTTGAGATGGTTTGGTCATGTGTTGAGGAAGGATGAAAGTGACTGGTTGAGAAGAGTGATGGAAATGAATGTAGAAGGGAGTAGAGGACGGGGAAGACCGAGAAAGACTTGGCTAAAGGTGGTGGAAGAAGAAATGCGGGCAAGGGGGTTAACAAGGGGATATGCAGAAAATAGGGCAAAATGGAGAAGATTGTCATGGGGACCGCAAGGCTAACCCCCGCTCTAGCAGGGAAAATGGCCTTAAAATGCATGTTGTTGTATTGCAAGTGTGTTCTGAAATCCCTGTGAACATCATATGATAAATAGTTTACTTTAACTCCTTAGAAATAGACACTTGTTGAACATCATAAACTCAGGATTTATTGAAATGTGATTTCATTGACGTAATTATTTGGTACACCCAAGATGTTTTTTTACATTTTTATGATCTCCATTTCTCACCACTTGTCTTCCCACATAGATGCCTGCACCAGCAGTTTGAAAGTTACAAGGAGCAAATCAAGCAGATTGGCGAGGAGAGTCGGAAGCAGCAGGGAGATGGCAAAGACGATGCGCCGACATGTGGCATCTGCAGAAAGACCAAGTTTGCGGATGGCTGCGGACACCTTTGCTCATATTGTCAGACCAAGTTCTGCGCCCGGTGCGGCGGGCGTGTCACGCTGCGCTCTAACAAGGTGCCCCCGACCATCTGGTCCACCTCGGTCTATTTTGCAAGAGGAAATGATGAGTTGTTTTGAAAGGTTTGAAATCTTTGTAGACGTAAAAAAATGGAGATGGAAAACATAAGGCTCAGACAGTTTAATGACCGATCTCTGCCCAAACACGTATAGGACCACCTTTAGAGGCCATTTTCCCCTGCAGAGCAGGTGCCCTTTGGGCACCGTGGTCCCCTTTTGCGACACACAGGAAATTACCAGTGAACTGGTACTCAATTTGCCGACCTCAGAAGGATGACAGGCTGAGTCAACCCCCCTAGCGTTAATTCAGCGATCGATTGGGATTCGAACCCAGGATCCTAGGATCCCAAGCCGGCACCCTAACCGCTAAGCCAACACCAGGCTATGTGTCCAAGCACGTAAAGGGAGCAGGCTTTTATCCTGCTGGATTAAGACTCACCTTTGTCGCAGTTCTCTGTTATATACACACCGATGTTTTGTACTCTCTGTTGCCAAGCTTAGCTGTGCCTCATTACCCAACTGAAAATGTACCCAACATTACCCAACCTCGTTACCCAACATTACCCAACTATAATGAAATAGGTTAATACATATATTGTAAGTACATATACTGTGTCAATCAGTTACACGTTTGGGGGGGAATTTAAACCACTTTTTACTACTTACTTACAGAGATACTAAAAATGAGAAAGCAAAACCTTGATCTTTTCTAACCCCGTTAATTCACCCCAGATCCACTTTTTTGAAATACTGACTGCTTTCCTGGAAGTCCTCGCTGTGTTGGAAGTCCTCGATCTCATGATCTTTCCTGGAAGTCCTAGCTGTGTCCATGTGGTTTTATACCTCTCCCATCCCCCCACCCCCCTTCCCATGCCTCCTTCCCCCAAGCCCTCTCCCTCCCACAGATATCCCGATGTCCCTGTTCTCTGCTGTTGTACTTGTGTGCTTCCCTCTCTTTCCCTCTCTTTCCCCATCTTGTCTCCCGCTCCCTTTATCATCTGTTTTATGTGTCAATTTGTCATTTTGTGATCTGTCTTCGCTCTGACACGAGTCTCAATCTTGTATACAAAAAAAACAAAAAAAAAACTGTAGGTGTACAAACTTCCTTTTGGTGTTTAGCCTCTCCCTCACACGATTTGCACTTACGTGGTGTTCCGTTCAGTATTCTGGGGCAAGATCCTTTGTGTCTGCCCTGTTTTTATGCCTCCGCCGACGTAGTCGTGTTTTCAGGTTGTCAGTCCATCCCTCCGTCCGTGATAGGTTTTTGTTACCGCGATAACTTGAGAACGGCTGAAGAGATCTTAGTCAAACTTGGTGAAGGTATGTATAATGAGGTAAAGGTGAACTGATTAGATTATGTGGTCAAGAGGTCAAAGGTCAGTGGTCCCGTTAGGTAAACATTCTGTTACTGAGCTAACCTGTGAACCAGTCATGGGATTTTAACCAAACTTGATATAATTATATATTATGATGCAAAGATAAACTGATTAGATTTTGGAGTCGAGGTCAAAGGTCAGAGGTCATGTTAAGGTAAAATTTATGTTGCCAGTAGCGAACAAGCGATGGGATTTTGCCGATCACATTTTTGCCGACGTCGAAGAGCGTCATTCTAGTTTTCTACACCATTATGATGAAATAAGATGAGACTACATTGGGTGCTATAACATTGGGTGCTACCTAAACACTACCCATGTACAAACCATCTGGCGTGAACTACATGTTGTTCGCATGAAATGGCAAAGGATTGTCTCTAGTTTTCCCAATCTCTTCGATTAATCGGAATCGATCTTGCAAGACCATGCCGCACACACCATGCATCACTGCACAAACTGGTCGATTTTTGTGTCGCCAATTGACGCAAAGCCATGACATTAGGAGACCACAATTGTACCACCACATAAAGAGTGCATAAGGAGGCATTGGACAAATGAAAGCAGGAAGTGGGATTCGAGCCTGGATTTTGAAGGCCAATGAGACAAGTCCTCAGTGAGGAACACCAAACGGGCCAAGTGGTCTTTTGCTCAATCTTGTTCATGTTCTTCATGGCTTTGTTCGTTCACGTGAATGCGATTTTAGTAACATCTTCCAAAAGATTATTCCTTCGGTTTTCCTCTCCGTGTTAAGGGACCTTGTGGCCGACGGACCCTTACGATGTTCTCTTTCACAAACGCATCATTGAATCGACATGGTGGGACCATATGTGGGTGCAAGATAGATAGATTATTTTGTCAGGATGTCATAAAAGTATGCTTCACCAATACAAGACTAATTTGCTTGAGCATCAGTTGATCTCCTGGAGATCTTTTTTTTTAATGGCTACCCCGCCAACACAACGTCGCCCTGACGTCAACAATTCGCTTGCGACCAATCGGCCAACTGACAACGTTGGCCCAACCTTGTGTTACCTGGCTAGCCATACAAACTGCCCATGAATGCACAATGAACACTTTCAGCAGGGGTTTTTGTTATTTTAACCCTTTAAGGCAGAACTTCTATTGGTTATTTATTACGTGACGTAACGTGAGACGTGAGAAACGTGAGAAAAACATTCTCATTACGTGACGAAATCTTTCCCAGTGGACGAACCACAGAGTAGGGAGAAAGGATGGAGACTTTCCTTTTGTTGATGAGTTTACGCGTTCCGCCTTGAGGATAAACCGATCGCTGATCGTTATTACTACAGGTCTAATTAATTGCATTCCTTAATTCAGTTGTTTAGAATCTCCTTTTAATTGCAATTCATTGTAATAATTTTCAGCCGTTTAATTAGCCTTGCTGATATTTACTAATGCATTTCTTTGTTAAACAATTTGTATTTTTATGAAGTTTATTTCTCTCCAACCCATCTCTTTTATCCCTTACCAAACTTCATCTGTCCTTCTGCCTTTTGTCCTTCTTACATCCCCTCCTGCCCCTGCCTCGCGTGGATGGCTGGCGGGACCAGGAAGATAAAGTGGTCAGCCTAAACCTCTGCTAAAAACATTCTACCTTACCTCGTTCCACGGCCAATTCAAACTCGATCTCTGATTCTTTTCACTTTATTTTAATGATCTACTCTGACTTTTAACATTTTCCATAATTCCAATTTATTCTTCCATTTCATTTTTTGTTCCGTCCAAAATATTTATTGCTTTTCCTCTGAAGTCCATCTTTAAAACGCAGTCTTCATGTCCTCAAGCCCACACTTCGTTCCGTTAAGCCTAAACTTTGTGTCCTCAACCGCACTTTGTGCCCTTGAAACCGCACTTTGTGCCCTCGAATCCTGGCATGGCATCCTCGAACCCTCACATCGCGACCTCTAACCTTCGCATCGTGACCCCTAACCTTCGCATCGCGACCCTTAACCTCCGCATCACGACCCCTAACCTCCGCATCGCGACCCCTAACCTCCGCATCACGACCCCTAACCTTTGCATCGCGACCCCGAACCCTCGCATCGCGACCCCGAACCCTTGCATCGTGACCCTGAACTCCCGCATCGTGACCACGAACCCCCGCATCGTGACCCCGAACTCCCGCATCGTGACCATGAACCCCCGCATCGCGACCATGAATCCCCGCATCGCGACCACGAATCCCCGCATCGCGACCACGAACCCCCGCATCGTGACCCCGAACCCCCGCATCGTGACCCCGAACTCCCGCATCGCGACCCCGAACGCCGCATCACGACCCCGAACCCTTGCATCGCGACTCTGAACTCTCGCATAGCGTCTTCAAACCCTCATGCGAAAATTTGCACTTCTTCTACAACATTCCAGGTCTGAAACTTGGTCTTCACGCCTCTGAACATTGCTATTAATGTCTCTGAAAACCCGCACTGACTGTTTTTGAAACCAGTGGATGCCTTTTTTCGAAACTCACTTATCCGATCTCTATAACCTTCTCTTTCTGCCTCTAACCCCCGCACTGCCAGTCTCTGAAAACCAATTGTTATACCTCTGAATCCTGCTTTGACTAATCCTTTGAAATCCATTATGCCTGACTCTGAAACCTGCTATTCCGGCCTCTGAAGCTCTCCCTTTTACTCGTTTTATTGTCTATCTGATATTCATGGCCACCATGTGCTTCATCTTACTCCCCGTTGTCCTTTTTCCATTTTGGGTTTTCTGCAGAATGTATATTATATTAAGCTTATTTCCGTGCAATATATAAAGTGTCTAAGGTTATACCTGAACTATCCAGTATTTTACACCTGTAGCTCATATTTCCATTCCATTATACTTCCTTTGAAGGCTCTTGAAGTTTATACACTAATTTGAAATTGCATTTGTACCTGTTTGGAGATATTTATTCATAAAATGCTTTAACAGGTTGTTAGTACAGGAGATAAATCGAAAATATTTTATTATATCGTTTTGTTTGTTCATCATGCCAAATGCCCGTCCACTGGCCTGAACCCTGCTGCTCTGCTCTTATTTTCATTGACCTTTTTTACCTGTTTGTATTTGGAATCACTTTGAACGAGAGGTGCACATTGGGTTGATCACATGATGCGACACGTGTCGCATCAAGGCTCCTGTGGCACAAGAAATTGTTGCAAACAGCCTTCCAGAATTGGCCGGAGTCAAATATGTATGCAAAAGCATGTTAAAAATGACACGTGCTGTTTCAACGGATGCCGTCATGCTTATTGAAGTCAGGGGCCCTGTGCAGTCCAAGATGAAGATCATCGAACCCACGTCAGAACCTGTTCAAAACGTCAGAACCGAGCTTTGCTTCCTGGACAGCTACACTAGTTTGCGGTGCCTCCGGTTTTGAATTGGGTGCCGTAGTGATATGGGTAGTCATCCTGTTGAGGGGAGAATATTTTTGAGCACAATGAACTCTACCTGGAACTTTGTCTGGCAAGTTTCCCACACCCAAGTCTGCTTCACCGCAGAGTGCCTGGCTGGAGCTTGTCTGAAGTTGTCCACCTTTGAGACCTTATATTGACAGAGTGGGTAGGTTGCTAATTTTGAAACAATTATATCGGTTCACCACTTGAAGATCTTGGTTTCGAACCTATTGTGTTCTTGTAGTCAGGACAACAACAACAACTACAGGCATTTTAAGGCCATTTTCTCTGCAAGAGCGGGGGTTAGCCTTGCGGGGCCCCATGACAATCTTCTCCATTTCGTCCTATTTTCTGCATCTCCCCTTGTTAACCCCCTTGCCCGCATTTCTTCTTCCACCACCTTTAGCCAAGTCTTTCTCGGTCTTCCCAGTCCTCTACTTCCTTCTACATTCATTTCCATCACTCTTCTCAACCAGTCACTTTCATCCTTCCTCAACACATGACCAAACCATCTCAACCTGTTCCTCTTCACAGCATCCATCACAGGCTCTATTCCCATCATCTTTCGCAACTCATCATTTGTCTTCCTCTCTCTCAACGATACTCCACACATCCACCGAACCATTCGCATTTCCACCCTTTCCAGCCTTCGTTGCTGCTCTTCGTTCATTACCCATGTCTCGCTCCCATAAATCATAACACTTCTCACACATGCAGCGCACACCTTTCCCTTTAGCTTCAGCGACACTCCCCTCCTCGTCAGCACGCCACTCAGTTCCCAAAACTTCTTCCATGCACATCTCACTCTAGCAACCGTTGCCGAGTCTGATGCACCTTCTCCATTCAACATGTCCCCTAGGTAGGAAAGTAGTCAGGTTGTAACTTGAAGTCAGGACTGAGGGTTGTAAAAGTCCTTGTGGCAACGAGCAATATGGAGGAGTCGTGGTGGTCTGGCTCCTTTCTGGTGGCAGCATTGCTGATTGACCAAAAAAAATGGAGAATCTCAATGGGATGTTACATTCGCCCAAGAGAACCTTAAGGATATTGGTCAAAGCAAATGTGGTCAGAGCAAGAAGCTGAAGAAGCGAGAACGACCGATCAAGATGCGCTCTGTGAAACCGGCTGCAGCTGGAGCTTCACTTCTTCAACACTTGGAGTTTTGCACATCGTAAACCTTGCATCTCACAACCAGAGGCAGGTACTGTTGCATCCAAGGTGCTCTGATTGCTCCAGTATTTTCCAACTTTCTGGGCTCCTATAATGGACCGATGTGAACCGCCTGACATGAAAAGTAGGAAAGGTCTATCCTTCCCTTCAGGCTGTTCCAAGATATCAGACTCTTCATGAAATGAAAGAAGTGATTGCTAGAATCGGTCGAAGGATACAAATCAGCTGGGCATCTCGAATGAATAAATCGATCCATCATCAGCCGTTATATTCATCTCTTGGACATATATAGATGACATCCACTGTGATGCACAGCACCATGAGTTAGACACGAGAAACTATGTGAGAGGTATGATGGGTTCAACCTCTCCTCGCAGATCAAAAATCCTAATTTGTGGATCGCCTCGACACTCCACTCGATTGTAATGTGCCCCCCTTCTTCCCGGCCCCCCATTATGTCTCCCTTTCACTTGCCTGTTTTCCATGACCCAAGCTGAAGCTGTATTGGTGGGGGACTCCTTGTTCTTTCTTGATCTCTCTCAATATGTGCTCGTCATTCATGCAAATTGGTTTTATTGAACGGCTACATATCCGGATTTACCTCAAATCGATCATTTTCTCTTTCTTGCGATGGAGCCGACTGTTGATCTTCCATCTATGACTATTTCCCGCCCCTCTTTCGGAAACATTTTCCGCCCTCCTAAGGGAAAGGAGCCAATTCGGCACATTTGCCCAAGTTTGAAATCCATGGTGTAGCTCACTGAAGCAATGTTGTTGTTAAAATCAATCAAACGGGGCAGCACCGACACTGCAATGGCCTCTGTCGTGATGATAAAGCACCGTGCGTTATGACAGGAAGCAGACGTTCAAGGTGTCTTCCATCAATATAACCCTCAGATCCCAAACCAGCCGAGCATTATTTGGAACTATCATTCATAATTGTGATATTCTGCTTTTCTTTGTGCGCTGAATTGATTCATTTATGCCTCGATACCTTTAACCTGTGTCATCTGTGTGTTTTCCATGACTGGCTCAAATGCTGTGCACATCAGGTGTTAGATTCCACTCTTTAAGTAAATGACTTGCAAGGGAATATCTTAAAAATGGAATCACTGCCTTTCTTTTCCTCCTTTGGTCGATTCCTTTCAGATCATGTGGGTGTGTAACCTCTGTCGCAAGCAACAAGAAATCTTAATAAAATCCGGAGCCTGGTATCCTGCGGGTTCGGGTCCTCAGTCTCTGGGCCCGGCTTCGGCCCCCTCGGATGGCGCGCTCAGCGACACCGCGACTGGCCGTGCCCGCTCCCTCTCTCAGAGTCCTCTGGGAAATGACAGACCCAGGATCGGAGGCCCAGGAGTGTCCAGGGCTCGACAGCCTGAGCGTCCGGCGGCGAACGCGCTCGGGGGAAGGGGACAGATGGGCAGCCAGAGAGCCCGCAGCGAACCTCCGGGGGAGAGGTGAGAAACATGAAACCGAAAGCTGCGTTGGCACTAGATGTCAGAGTGAACAGGTGTAGTCATCTTTATTTATATGCTTATGTGCGTGAAAATGTGGACACTGCTGGAAATTATAAAAATGGGAAATTATAGTGGGAAATTATAAAACACATGGACACTGCTGGAACTTCCAGGAAAGAAAAAAGTTGGCATTTCCAAAAAAAAAGTGGATGTGAGGTTAATTAACGGGGGTAGACGAGATCAAGGCATTGTTCGGTGTCTACAGCTCAACTTTCCCAAAAACACGAAATTTGGTGGAAGTGTCCGGTGATGCTACCTGGCTAAAGTGGGGATTTTAATAGTACCGATTGAAACCTTATTACCATGCGCTCGCGAAGCAAAATTCAGGGTGAAGCATTCGGGTGCGTCGTACGTACTTGCATGTCTGCATTTTAAAAATTCATTTTCTCGGCAACCGTTGGTCCCATTGACATCAAATTTTCACCATAGGAGGGCCTCCTCCTGTAGAATATTTTAGTGAATATTATGATGTCACAGGTCACGTGGTATTGGCGCCATTTTGGAAAAAAAAACAAAAAAAACTTTGCACCTCTATATCTCCAAACCGATGCTTGGGAAAAATTGAAACATGGCTCATTGTAAATAACTCCATATGGGGAATAGGTGTTGGTAACGATGATGTTGTTGGTGCCATAATTATGACGTCATAATTTGACAGTGACAACGCTTAGTCTGATGAGTGTTACGTGGTCCTCCCGGTAACTACCTGGTCTTGGTGACCCCCGGACCGTGGGAGGACCCCGCCAGAAAGATCTCTGATTTATACGCGTTCGTAATGCAATCAATATTGTTACGGATCGCGGTTAGATGTTATTTCGACCGAGCGGTGGTGTATTACCGCGACCTAACAGTTATTCCCCGACTAGACCCCGATTCCACCCAAACGTTGACCAAATCGCGCTATGCTAAATCAATGATGGAAAGGACACAACGACTGGGATAGATGAAACGACGCAAGGGGTACAGTTCTCAAGACCTCCGGAGGAGGATATAATTACAGTGGGGGAGAAAAGGGGTAGATTACAAGGTAGTGAGGTAAAGACACAGAAGAGATAGGCACTTAAATACAATCTTATTTTATCCCAGACAGACCACAGACAAACGGGACAAGGCTGACTTACACAGGGATTGATGGCAGGGAAGGACAGGTAGTTCGATAGCACAAGGTGCACCTTGGCTCGGGGACAGGATCAAGCACGGTCCAAGAGATGCAGGGAGGCCTCACAGCACTCGGAGGTGGCGTCTTTCTTTCTCCAAGCTCAGCGCGCATCTGACGTCACCTCCCTCTTCCTGCGCATGCTCAGCGGGGAGTGACACGCCCTCGGCTGGTTGGCTCCGCCCCAGATGGGACCGGTCCGCCGCTTCTATTGGGTGTGGGGGTTACCGGGCTCTGCCCTTGACGAGGAGCTGACAGGGAGCCCCTATTTGGTAACCCCGTCGAGCACATGTTCGATGGCGGCTCATTGGAAAGGCCTGGTGCCCTCCCAACACCCCCTACCAACCAAGCCGGAGTGAGGACGCGCACTCCCCGCGCCCGCCGCTGCTGCTGTTGTTGTTGTTGTTGCTGAACCGTGAGGAAGAGCTGCGGGGAGGTATTGGGAGGTCCGAAACTTCCTAACGGTGCCATACAATCACATTCTGGTGCAACGAAGAGTCAGAATTAATGGAAACGAGTCCTTAACTGACATAGACTAAGAATAACTAGCAAGATGTCCTATAGTTGTCTTACATGAGATGCGGTGAACCTGGGTGCGACATTTAATGGGGGAAATAGGGGGAGGTCGGGTCTACAGAGTGTTGTTTGCAGAAAATGGGACTAGGGAATGGGGGATTGGGGATAGTGGGGAAGTATTGAGGAAATAGGGGAATATTTACAAGCGGATATGGATGGATGCAAATCCCATATCCGCAACAATATGAAAGACACAAACAATTCAGGTCAATAAGCAACCCCACACCAAGGATCCGGATTAATTAATAATATATTCTCAATTCATCAACAACAATCAACAATCAATCCGCAATATTACTAAGATGGCCATCTCGTATATTTCCCCCCTTTCCCCACTCACGACCCCTCAATGGTCACTGTCCCTCACAATGTCTCTGGGCCCCTCCAGACCAAGGTGAAGGTCGACTTCTCCGCACACGGGCGGTTGAACGAACCCCTGGCTGACGTGCTCTAAACGTGCACGTCGTGTACCGGGAACAGCCGCTGCAGCGCACACCTCCTTGCAAAGCAAAGCGGGCAAAGCAAAGCGTGGCTCGCAAAGCACGCGAGGCCCAAGGTGAGAACCGTACGCGTCCTTGTAGACGTTGAGGCGAACTGTGCCGGACGCTTGGTTCCGTGCACGAACCCACGGCAACTTGACGCGTACCCGGTAATTACCCCGCGCAGGTAACTCCTCTCGCCAGACGGGCTTTCAAACGCAGCGTTCCCCACGCTGCTCCATATCGACACCGCTCGCATCCGCTGGGCGAGGAAGAACAAGATAGCCGCTTCTCCTGGACCTCGTGTCTTGTTTTTCTTCTTCCGGTTCACTATCCTGTTTCCGGTCTCCTGTTATCCGGAGCCTCTCTAACCATTTAACCACAACAACCTTCAATAGAATAAACATTAATAAGCAATGACATGAATAGTAATTCACCTAAATCCGGGATCCGTAACACTCCCCCCCTTCAAGAAAGAAAGTTTGAACCCCGCGAAAACTTTCTGGGCCGGCCAACTTTGATAAAACAACCCGATACCCCAAATCATCAGTTGCCCCCGGGCACAATTATCGCATCTCAAAAATAAAGCAACAAACTTTCACCAAAACCCCCCAGAGATTCCAAGGTAATTCCCTCTAGACCAAGCGTCAACCACTTCTAGTTGCTCTTGGATGGAGGCCCAGCTGAGTACTCACTACATGGACGCCTTAAGGAATGTGGGGTTCACGGTTAGTCCGGGGAGGAAAGTTCATTACATGGACGCCTTTAAGAACGTGGAGTTCACGGTTAGTCCGTGCAGGAACGTTCCCTACCGGGACGCCTTTTAAGAACGTGGCGTTCACGGTTAGCCCGTGTAGGAGCCCAGGCTCGGCGGCTCCGCCGTATATAGAGGGCTTCAACTTCTCCGGACTCCTAACAGTTACGGTGGGACCCCTTGTCCCATCAGTCACCTGACTGGCGGTCTCCTTCTCGGCCAGTCCTCTGCCAATCATTCTTTCGGGAGATGCCGTAACTCTGGGAGCCTCCATAGTAATATCGGCTGCTGCCAACACCAAAACTACCGCCAAGTGGTCCTCTTCTGTAGACCTCTCGACGCCTACGAAATGCCTTCCCTACTGTTATGGTCCGACCCTCCAAATCCTTACCATTCCAATTCTTCTCTGCCTCCCTGGTGTCTTTTGTGCTTGCAAACGTGACAAAGCCGAACCCTCTTGACCGTTGCGTTTCCCTGTCTTTTACCACCCGCACTTCCACCAGCGGCCCATATCTGTTGAAGACAGAGGTCAGAACTTCTTCCTCTGTGTTGAAGTTCAGTCCCCCTACAAATAACTTGGCACTTTTGTCGCCATCCCGAGCTGGGGTGGTGTTATTTCCCCTGCGGTGCTCTTTACCCACCCTCGGGTTACCATAAATTGGCCCCCCGGCCAAATCATTCCCGATAATCACAGATACTCCCTCTACAGGAAGCGTGGCTTGTAAACCGACGGTGACCGGTCCTGACACCAAATCGGATTCCAAATGGATAACATGAAGTGGGGCACTAACACAGCCACCGATCCCTTGTAACCGAACCCTATCACCAGTTGCGGTACTCTTTGACAATGGCAAAATTCCTTCAAGCATTAAGGATTGATGGGCTCCTGTGTCCCTCAATACCCTAACAGGTCTTGGGTTAGTCAAGTCTCCCTCGAGGGAGACCAACCCCTCATAAATAAATGGTTGGTAACTCTTCTGTGGGCAATTTCTTACGCTTGCCATCGCATTCGGAGTTGTAATAGTCGGACTCCGCTCTGGGTTTTCCCTTTTCATGAGGTAACAACTGGACATCAAGTGTCCAGGTTTCTTGCAAAAAGCGCAAGTAGGTCCGGAGGAAAAACTCGTGGTCTGCCTCGGGCCCCCCGAAAAATAAGTTTGTCCTGGGCCCGTCGCCCTCTGATTTCGAACAGTTCGGGTATCAGCGTTGTCCCCATAATCATCTCGAGGCCGCCGCCATGTATTGTCGTTCTGCGCACCTGCTGTTCCACAACTCCCCTGCAGAAATCTAGACGAGGAGTTAGGTTCGTGGACCCCTATCCGGTGTGTTAAGGCATAATCATCTGCCATGGTGGCTGCGTCCCACAACTTCAGTACTTTCTTTTCCTGCAGGTACACTTTGATGTCCTCGTGGACACACTGTTGAAATTCCTCCACCAGGATCAACTCACGCAATGCTTCGAAGTCGTTCCCGACTCCTTTTGACTCACACCACCGATCAAACATGTTTTCTTTCACTCTGGCAAACTCCACATGGGTCTCACTCTCCCTCTTCCTGACATTCCTGAATTTTTGCCGGTAAGCTTCAGGAACCAACTCATAGGCTTTGAGGATGTGCTTCTTCAATACCTCATAATCTGCACATTGGTCCATTGGTAGCGCCGAATAAATCTCTTGAGCTTTACCCACCAGCACACTTTGCACTAGTATGGTCCAGGCCTCCTCCGGCCAGTTTAACTGTCGAGCCACTTTCTCAAAGTGTGCAAAAAATTGAGTGACTTCCTTTTCACTGAAAGGTGGAACCAGCCTCACATGTCTGCCCACATTCCAGGTGTTCTGGCTAGGTGTCGGCCCAGTCAGCAAGGGTGGTACCTCTCCCCGTTCTCTCATGAACTCCAACTCCTTGAATTTAATTTCTTGCTGAAGCTCCATGTCATGTTCCTTTAATTCCCTTTCCGCTTTTCTCTCCTCTGCTTCGAGGTCCCTTGCAGCTCTCCTCTCCTCTGCTTTTCTCCCTTCTAACCTTTCCTGGAGTTCTCATTCCACTCTCCTTTCCTCTGCTTGTTTCTCTTCTCTCCTCTCTTCTGCTTTCCTTTCTTCTTCTGCTCTTTCCTTTTCTGCTTTCCTTTCTTCTTCTGCTCTTTCCTTTTCTGCTTTCCTTTCCTCTTCTGATCTTTCCTTTTCTGCTTTCCTTTCTTCTTCTGCTCTTTCCTTTTCTGCTTTCCTTTCTTCTTCTGCTCTTTCCTTTTCTGCTTTCCTTTCTTCTTCTTTTAACCTTTCCTGGAGTTCTCGTTCCACTCTCCTTTCCTCTGCTTGTTTCTCTTCTCTCCTCTCTTCTGCTTTCCTTTCCTCTTCTGCTCTTTCCTTTTCCGCTTTCCTTTCTTCTTCTTTTAACCTTTCCTGGAGTTCTCGTTCCACTCTCCTTTCCTCTGCTTGTTTCTCTTCTCTCCTCTCTTCTGCTTTCCTTTCCTCTTCTTTGATCCGTTCCTGGCTCCGTAATTGCAACTCCAGTTTCCGGAGCTCAACGTCTTCTGGTTCTTCGGGTAGCCACTGCCAGGCTAACTCGTCCCATGTTCTTAATCCCACCATAGATTGTATCACCGTGGTCTGCAACTCTGCCTTCCTCAAATTAGTTCGGACCTCCAAGTTAAAATGTTTGGCCAATTTCAAGAGGGCCGCTTTTAGTAACGCTCGGAACTGTGCCTCACTAGGTGTTACCGCAAAGTTCTGTGCAACAAACGCCATGGTGACTATCGTTAACCCCTGTTAACCTTCACCCAAGACTTTACCACAATTTCTCAAAAATTTACCAATTAATAATTAATTAATAAATTTTAATTAATACAAATTTTTATTTTATTATGTTATACAATTTTAGATCCCGGAATTCAATTGGACGAGCCCCCAATTCTGTTACGTGGTCCTCCCGGTAACTACCTGGTCTTGGTGACCCCCGGACCGTGGGAGGACCCCGCCAGAAAGATCTCTGATTTATACGCGTTCGTAATGCAATCAATATGAAAGACACAAACAATTCAGGTCAATAAGCAACCCCACACCAAGGATCCGGATTAATTAATAATATATTCTCAATTCATCAACAACAATCAACAATCAATCCGCAATATTACTAAGATGGCCATCTCGTATATTTCCCCCCTTTCCCCACTCACGACCCCTCAATGGTCACTGTCCCTCACAATGTCTCTGGGCCCCTCCAGATCAAGGTGAAGGTCGACTTCTCCGCACATGGGCGGTTGAACGAACCCCTGGCTGACGTGCTCCAAACGTGCACGTCGCGTACCGGGAACAGCCGCTGCAGCGCACACCTCCTTGCAAAGCAAAGCGGGCAAAGCAAAGCGCGGCTCGCAAAGCACGCGAGGCCCAAGGTGCGACCCATACGCGTCCTTGTAGACGTTGAGGCGAACTGTGCCGGACGCTTGGTTCCGTGCACGAACCCACGGCAACTTGACGCGTACCCGGTAATTACCCCGCGCAGGTAACTCCTCAGGGGAGGAGGAGGAGTTGGGGCAGGCAGGGGAGGAGGAGGAGTTGGGGCAGGCAGGGGAGGAGGAGGAGTTGGGGCAGGCAGGGGAGGAGGAGGAGTTGGGGCAGGCAGGGGAGGAGGAGGAGTTGGGGCAGGCAGGGGAGGAGGAGGAGTTGGGGCAGGCAGGGGAGGAGGAGGAGTTGGGGCAGGCGGAGGAGGAGTTGGGGCAGGCAGGGGAGGAGTTGGGGCAGGCAGGGGAGGTGCTGGGGGAGGAGTTGGGGCAGGCAGGGGGTGGGGGAGTTGGTGTAAAGAGTGAGCTGGTGTAAAGTGAGGAGCCAGATTTGATTAAACATTATCGGATGCAGACACAAACCCATGTGACTTGTGTACAGTGACACACCGGGTTAAATTGCCCAATGGAAAGCAATTTCAATATATCAACACCAATGTATCCAATCATTTTGTTTATTTTTTGAATATCATGTACATCGAGTGAAGGTTTGTTTATTTAAGATTTTTTTTTCTTTGCAAAACAATTGGATAGTGAAACTAGAACTCAGTCTGGCCTCACACCTTCATTCTGAACAAAAGAACCATCATTAACTGAACAAGCTATTGTTATGACCCATTGATATTATGGTTTGTATTCCCATATCATCCATGCACCCTATGTTATGTCTGTGTCGCATAGTTTCTTGGCAGGGGTTATGAACGTCATGAATTTAATTCTTCCCTCACATCGGTTCATGAAGTAGATATATATTAAGTTTCAGATTTGTTTGGATAAAGATTTAAATTCAACCAATTATGGTTGGAACACCACTGCACCGATGACGTCATTGTTATCAAGCCATATACCCCATGGGGAGTTGATTACATATGCCAACGTTCAAATGTCCAATTTTTTTCCCTTTAATCCAATATGGCTGCCATACCATGTGACATGTAACGTCATAGCTATCAATAAAATAGTCATAGTTTGGCAATAAAAAGAGTCCCTCCTATGTTTAAAGTTTTGCATCGATCGGACAAACGGTTGCAGAGAAAAACATTTTTAAAGCAAAAATATATCGACACGGACACACACAGCCAGACAGACAGGCATTGTAATAGTCTGGCAAACCCCTACAGGGCGAGACTAAAAAAAAAAAATTGGGAGTTAGGGATTTGAAGACTTGTTGAGAAAACTTGGTATAGGAGTTGGGGAAGGTTTTCTTTGTGAATGATCACCGTCTCTTTCTTGCCTGTGGCACAAACAGGTGTTGTGTAAGGTCCAGCAAGTGATGGATGCCCTTTGTCATTTGTGGTAATGCTGTTTGTGACCGAGGGTGAGACCTTCCTGTGGTGCCCAAATAGTTGCACTGCCATCCATGAGACTGTTGCCATTCTTCAGGGATGGCGATCACCTCATTCTGATATTGTCCACAGTGGTATCGAAGATGAAGCTGCACAAGTTTGGCGGTAGTTTAGCGGACTCTGTGATTTCTTACATTTACAGTGGATGTGCGGCTGATGTCCTCTTTCATACGACAATGGTTAATTCCTTTGTCATGAAAAGCCTTCACTGTATTTGCAGATTCCAGCCTTAGGATTCCCCTCACTTTTTCCTTCAGGAGATGCCCAGCATCATCCGGCGATTTTGAGCTGCCTTTTTTTTTTTTTTTTTTGGAGCACTTGATTTTGCATTGATTTTGATTTTGGACATTGAGCATTTGATTTTGGAGCACTTGATTTTGGATAATGAAAAACCACTGTATTTGCAGTTTCCAGCCTTGGGACTCCCCTTTCTTTTTCCTTTGGGAGACACCCGGCATTGTCAGGCGATTTGGAGCTGCTTTTTTTTTGGAGCACTTGATTTTGCATTGATTTTGATTTTGGACATTTAGCACTTGATTTTGGAGCATTTTTTGGAGCATGAAAAACCTTTACTGTATTTGCAGTTTCCAGCCTTGGGATTCCCCTCTCTTTTTCCTTTAGGAGACGCCCGGCATCGTCGGGCGATTTGGAGCTACTTTTCTTTTGGAGCACTTGATTTTGCATTGATTGATTTGATTTTTTGGAGCACATTTGATTTTTGGAGCACATTGATTTTGATTTTGGACATTGAGCACTTGATTTTGGAGCATTTTTTGGAGCATGAAAGGCCTTCACTGTATTTTCACTTTCCAGCCTTAGGATTCCCCTCTCTTTTTCCTTTAGGAGACGCCCGGCATCATCGGGCGATTTGGAGCTGCTTTTTTTTTTGAGCACTTGATTTTGCTTTGATTTTGGACATTGAGCAATTGATTTTGGAGCATTTGATTTTGGAGCATGAAAAGCCTTCACTGTATTTGCAGTTTCCAGCCTTAGGATTCCCCTCTCTTTTCCTTTAGGAGACGCCCGGCATCGTCGGGCGATTTGGAGCTGCTTTTTTTTTTTTGGAGTACTTGATTTTGCATTGATTTTGATTTTGGACATTGAGCAATTGATTTTGGAGCATTTTTGGAGCATTTTGGAGCATTTGATTTTGGAGCATGAAAAGCCTTCACTGTATTTGCAGTTTCCAGCCTTAGGATTCCCCTCTCTTTTCCTTTAGGAGACGCCCGGCATCATCGGGCGATTTGGAGCTGCTTTTTTTTTTTGAGCACTTGATTTTGCTTTGATTTTGGACATTGAGCAATTGATTTTGGAGCATTTTGGAGCATTTGATTTTGGAGCATGAAAAACCTTCACTGTATTTGCAGTTTCCAGCCTTGGGATTCCTCTTTCTTTTTCCTTTAGGAGACGCCCGGCATCGTCGGGCGATTTGGAGCTGCTTTTTTTTTTTGGAGCACTTGATTTTGCTGTGATTTTGGACATTGAGCACTTGATTTTGGAGCATTTGATTTTGGAGCATGAAAAGCCTTCACTGTATTTGCAATTTTCAGCCTTAGGATTCCCCTCTCTTTTCCTTTCGGAGACGCCCGGCATCATCGGGCGATTTGGAGCTGCTTTTTTTTTTTGGAGTACTTGATTTTCCATTGATTTTGGACATTGAGCACTTGATTTTGGAGCATTTGATTTTGGAGCATGAAAAGCCTTGACTGTGTTTGCACTTTCCAGCCTTAGGATTCCCCTCTCTTTTTTCCTTTAGGAGACGCCCGGCATCGTCGGGCGATTTGGAGCTGCGGCTGCAGCGCTCTCGGCAGCAGAGACGTGAAGTTGGACCATCAGGCCGTTATCCGGGACCGGCTCAAGAAAAGGCCCCGGCGTCAAGTCGTCCTCATGCTGGGCGGCAGGGTGAGCTTGGTCTGTGTTTGTGCGTCCCACTGTTGCATTTGCACGGAGTAATAATTACTCCTAATGCTGCAGACACAAACGCACACGTACAAAAAGGTCACACAACAAAGCATCAGACATGCAAAGCGTACGCGGAACGACGGGGAATATTGCATTTGAAACAAACACACAGAATGTAATTGATACGATGTGAATGTGCACACGCGTTGAATAAATAAACACACAAATCCGTTACAAGACGTGAACACCATATCACATGACAAAACAAATGTCACAATAAATATTAACGAATGCTGAATCATAATCACTTTCACCGTATAATTCTGATAAACTTGTCACGTGACTCAATAAACATTACAACATACGTGTTGGTAAATGCTGTCGCATAATAACGTGATTGTGACAATAATTAACATCACTCCGCATAATAATCGGGTTTGGGGCAAAAAACAATAAAATGATCTGGGCTTTTGTCCTGTCCCAGGTCTCCACAAAACAGCAATTTTGATTTGAATCAAAATCAGAATTTTTACAACAGCAATATGCGTGTGCAGAGTAATTTATTTTCAATTGCGCAGAAATCTCAATATTCAGCCAGTCTGGAAGGCGTGAGTGGAAGAACAACACTGATAAAACAATTTAAAGCGATGACATGATGCTCACGTATGAACACTGAACACATGACGACAGGACACTCACATATGAACATTGAGCACACAACATGACTCTATATATATATATATATATATATATATATATATATATATATATATATACACTACCGGTCAAAAGTTTTAGAACACCTCAATTTTTCCAGTTTTTATTGAAATTTATGCAGTTTAATGTCTCGATGTACTCTGAAATTAAGCAAAGAACAAATAAACAATTGGAGATAAAAAAAGAAATCATAGAATCATTTTGTTTAACAAAATTTAATTCAAATTTTTGACTCGGCAAAGTAGCCTTTTGCAGGTATAACCGTCGAACACACTCGTGGCATTCTTTCTACAATGGAAATCAAATATTGTTCGGGAAGTTCTTCCCAACACTGTTGCAGAAGTTCCCACAAATGTGTTGCACTTGTCGGTTGCTTTGCTTTCACGCTTCTGTCAAGTTCATCCAAACCAGCTCGATTGGGTTTAAGTCTGGAGACTGTGCTGGCCATTCCATGATTTGAAGCCTACCGTCTTGTTCTTTTCCTCGAAGGTAGTTTTGACATCGCCTGGAGGTGTGTTTAGGGTCATTATCTTGCTGTAGAATGAACCCCTGACCAACTAGGCATATACCGGAGGGTATTGCATGGCGCTGCAAAATGCTGTGCTAGCCCTTTTGGTTCAGGGTGGCAGTCACTCTGTGCAAGTCGCCGACTCTGGATCAGGCAAAAGAGCCCCAGACCATCACGCTTCCTCCTCCATGTTTGACAGTTGGTGTCACACACTGAGGAACCATCCTTTCGCCTACTCGACGGCGTACAAAAACCCTGCGTGATGAACCAAAGATTTCAAATTTTGATTCATCGGTCCATAAGACCTTCTTCCAGTCTTCAGTGGTCCACTGGCGGTGCTTCATGGCCCAGGCAAGCCTCTTTTTCTTATTTTGCCATCTTTGCAATGGCTTTCTTACTGCCACTCGACCTGTCAAACCTGCAGCTCGAAGTCTTTTCTTCACAGTTGAAACTAAGACTTGCTTACTTCGACCAGTGTTAAGCTGTGCTTGAAGCTGTTGTCCTGTGAACCGCCTGTCACGCAAGCTGTTGACTCTCAGAAACTTGTCTTCTGATTCTGTTGTGGCTTTGGGTCTGCCAGACCTCTTCCTGTCAAAGTTTCCTCCAGTTTCCAATATACTACTTCCTGCAGTGCAATATTGTCCAAATAATGCTTCAGAGGGTGTAATGACAGTCTGTTCCAATACTGCTTTTATACAGACAGGGGGTTTGTAATCAAGTGATCAGCAGAGGTTGGGACACCTGTAGGAATTGTTTGCATCAACTTTCAAGGCTTAATTTACTTACATTGCTGCAGAACAGCTGTACGTTGTTAACCCATTACTTGTTCCCTGAAGAAGGCGGTTTTTTTTTTTTTTACAATATAACTGTGCAATTTACATTATTTTCCTGTTTTTACTTACCTAAACTCTTTTTTAAACCTCGAGCAGTTTACTGCCTACCTTTATACCATTTCAGGTATTCACTGGACATTTAACTGCGTAAATTTCAATAAAAATTGGAAAAATTGAGGTGTTCTAAAACTTCTGACCGGTAGTGTATATATATACGTATATATAAACATTGTCACATGACAACATGACACTCGCATGTGAACACAACACATGATGACATGACACTCACATGTGAACACAACACATGATGACATGACACACATGTCAACACTGAACACACAATGACATGACACAGATATGAACATTGAACACATGCCTTGTCATGTATAAACATTGTCAAATGACTACATGACACTCACATGTCAACACTGAACACACGATGACATGACACTCACATATGAACACTGAACACACATGACACTCACATATGAACATTGGACATTGAACACATGACCTGAAACTCGCATATGAACACTGAACACACATGACACTCACATATGAACACTGAACATACAATGACATGACACTCACATATGACCTGACCATTGCATCTCCAATGAACATTGAAAACAAGGCATTGCAGTCAGATACATATGAAGGAGGAAATAAAAATGGAATATCAAATCCAAAGATGATATAAGAAAAAGGGACGGTATTGTTAATTGAGGTGTCAGCACCCAATGGCTTTGCTGTAAATGCATCAAAGCAACGAGCCGCAAAGTGAGCAACCTGAAGAACCTGGCCGTTCTGAAAACGTAAACCAGAAGAACCTGGATTCTGGAGATAATCGATCTCATGGCAGTCATGTCATTGGAGCAACCTGAGCAGTATAAGAACAACCTTGCAAAACAAATAAAAGGGATGTGAGGAAATATTCCAAAAAACCAGCGACAGGTGGAACCTGTCCTGAGATTCGTTGGCATTCTTAATAATATCTTCATGAGCGTCAGATACAATTCCTAGTTATGTCTTCCATTTTGGCTTGGGAAGCCGAGAAAGCCGCGGGGGGAAACGAGCTAACTGCCAACTGGTAAATATGAACTCGTCAACAAATTTGGTTTGTTTTCCACGAAAAATATTTCAATAATTCATGATAGCCGAGATTTATTTGTGATAAATAAGTTTAAATAAGCTTTGTGTCAAAATATTTTCTCCACAAGATGGAGTTTCCTGGTAGAGTATTATGACAGAATGCACGAACTAATCCTGGATTCCAGAGCACGAGATTTGATATGGTGCGGAGAGTGGAGTTTGATTTATGGATTCTTTCTTCCGTTAATATTTCATGAGGCTGACGGAAGTGCTTTTTTTCTACATTTGCATTCTGCCAGTTATTTTTTGATCACTTGGTAAAAACTCGAAGAGATGCGTGTGTATTTTATTTTTTGATGATGCAGCACGATTTCCATGCACTTCCTTATTTGCATCAAGAATCAAAATCCCATGAATTGCGAATACGTAATTCATCGAGAGTTTGAAGTACAGAGTGATTCATGATTTCCATAGTGTGTGTGTGTCTACGTCTACGAGTGTGTTGTAATGAGTTGCAGTCAGCCAACAATAATGGAGAGGGAGAGGGAGGGGAGAGGGAGGGAGGGGGGGGGGAAGAGAGAGAGAGAGAGAGAGGGAGAGAGAGAGAGAGAGAGAGAGAGAGAGAGAGAGAGAGAGAGAGAGAGACAGACAGACAGACAGACAGACAGACTTTTGACTTTTTTTATTATAAAAGTATTAAAAAAACTTTTCACAAAGTAGTTGTAAACAGAGGAACCAGTTTAAAGAAACATTTGCATAAGGATCATTACTACACAAAAAAGGAGCAAAGGATATTTAAACGAAACCAGCAAGTACAAAAATATTTTACAAACAATTGTGAAAAAAACACAAACAATTTTAAAGGACATGCTCATGCAAGAGCTATGAATACATCAAAAAGCAAAATTAAGTGTTTCGTTCCTCACAGAACAAATAACATTTTTAACACACCATCTATCAGAAAATTCTTGTTCTTTTCCGTACTTGCTGCAATACAGGTACTCAAGCTGTATCCGAGAACTAATCAGGACTTTCAAGGTCAACAAAATATTACAAAAAGAAAATTCACCACCTTCCACCTTCTTTTTCCTTGTTTTGTAAATTGCCATTTTGCCTTCAGCAACCAAAAAGTTCGCTAAAGCAGTTTCAGACTTATGCACAGCAGAAATAGGATAACCACAAATAAATTTAACAAAAGAAAAAGGAAGCCCCATTTTCAAAATATTGGCATGCAAGAACTTAAACAAAGGAACAAGTCTTCTGCACCCAACATATGCATGATAAAGCGTTTCACGACTTTCACAAAAGGGGCACACTTCAGAAATGTCATTTGAAAATTTGTGCAACAAAATGTTATGAGGAAGAATCTAATGCGCAAGTCTCCATTGCAGGTCGCCCGTACGCTTGGAGATTGGGGGTGCATATAGACTGCGCCACACAGGAGTAATAGGTGAAGGAGTTGACAGGTGCTCTCTCCACTGAACTCCAAAATGGCCTTTTACAAAATCGGCAAAAATAAAGCGCACACAACATTCATGCAACGCCCCATTCTCAATGGAGCTAAGGGGTACAAATTTTCCATTAAAATTCAAAAGCAAAACAGGGAAAGCATATTGGTCAAGCAAACCCGCAGGCTCAAACAGGCTCCTGAACTCTACTCCAAGATTATTTGCTGCTCTTGAGATAGCAAAAAAAATCTGGCCAATAATCCTAATGGACCTGAAACCAGAGCTGGCAGAAATTTCGTGAGCAGACTTCCATCTTTCTCTTTGAAAGTCCAACAAATTATGGACAGAGAGAAGATCTGACCCCACAAAGTACTGGACAAAAGTCCTGGAAGAAGGAATGGCTGAGAAAAGGTGGTTGTAGAAGATTGGTTCGTTGAGGAATGTCGAGGTGGTAATGGAACCGGCCTCACGACGCAACGACAAGGCTTGCCAGGCGTTGATGACACTCTGCATGTACAGCGGAAGTGATGAGACATCGATCTTCGGGAGATCAAGCAAAAACAGTTCGCGACCATATCCCAGCCGACCTGCTTGCTTTAGCAAACACAAGGTTAAACTCTCCCAATGCATGGGGCTGTAAAGAAACTTCTTCACAAAAAGGAGGCGGAAAGTCATGAGCCTGCTGTTGACATCAACGAGCCCTTGACCCCCCTCATTACGTGGAAGGCTGAGCACGCCTGGTCGGAGCCAGTGTTTACCACCCCAGAAAAAATCAATTAAGTGTTTCTGGATGGTTTTGATGAGCCATTTTGGTGGCTGTAAGACCATAAACCTGTGCCACAGGGTAGAAGTGACCAAGTTATTAATCACCAATGCTCTTCCATGGTAGGATAGATTGCAAAGAAGCCCATTCCATTTTTGTAGCTTGGAATGCACTTTCTCAATTAATCCGTCCCAGTTTTTTTGAATGCGTCGGGAATCACCGAGGTGCACGCCCAAATGGTAAACGCCATCATTCTTCCAGGACAAATTTCCTGGCAGTGGCGGGAAAGCAAAACCTGAAGGTAGTCCAAAGAAGGTGGCACAACTCTTTGACCAGTTCACCTTGGCCGAACAAGCAAGACTATAATTATTGAGAGCTCTGATTAACTCGGATACATCATCTTGAGACTGTATTGCAGTGCAGATGTCGTCTGCATATGCTACAACTTTTATAGGGGGGGCATTAGGGGAAACGGAGAAACCCAAAAATTTCTCGCGAAACCGAACTAAAAGAGGCTCAATGGCAAGAATATATAGGAGGCCAGACAAGGGACATCCCTGCCTTATACCCCTTGAAACAGAAAAAGGAGAAATCAGTTCATTATTGACTTTCACCAAACTATAAATATTATGATATAATAACTGGATGCACGATATAAAGGTGGGACCAAACCCAAAACCCTTCAGAACAGCAAATAAATATTTGTGATCTACACTATCAAAAGCATGTTCTTGGTCTATAAAGACGAGGCCTGTGCTCTTGCGTAGGCAGTCACACACGTCAGAAATGTCACGAACAGCACCAAGATTGTCATATATTGATCGTCCAGGCACGCAACAAGTTTGATCGGGGTGGACAAGCGAGTGGACGATGGATTTTAAGCGTGAGGCAAGGACTTTGGAGAATATTTTGTAGTCGGTGCACAGTAGGGATACTGGACGCCAATTCCGAAGTAGCTGAGTGTCCCCTTTCTTTGGTAGCAAGGACACAACTGCTCGTCTGCAACTTAGGGGGAGCTCCCCAACTTGTAAACTTTCTTGGAGCACTTCCAAAAGCTCAGTTCCAATAATGTCCCAAAAAACTTCATAGAATTCACGAGGAATGCCATCCAGTCCAGGAGATTTACCAGTTGGTACACCGAAAAGCACGCACCTCAATTCCCCCAGGGTAATAGTGCTCTCCAGCGAGACTCGCTGCGATTCACACAACTTGGGCAATGGTTCAACAAAGGTATGTGCAACATCTAAATCAACTTCTTTAGCACACAAAAGAGAGGAAAAATAATCACTTACTAACCTTCTGATAGTTTTAGGTTGACTTACAATCCCACCATCTGGTGATTGCAATGATAGCATTTGCTGTTGTGCTTTATTCTTATTCTCCAAGGAGAAGAAATACTTAGAAGGAGAGTCAAGAAGTTTTAAGTTTTTCATTCTTAGCCGAACTAAAGCCCCTTGTGCCCGTTCTTTAACAAGGCGATGAAGCAGCTCCTTCTTGCTTACAAAATCTTTGTATTCTTTTGTGCTGCTACTCAACTTGGTAGGATTTGCTTGCAGTTCTAGAATCTCTTTTTCAAGTTTAGAAATCATAAAAAAATTATCCCTCGAGTGATAGAGATTATATTGTTTACAAAAAATTTTGATATGGGTTTTTGCAATATCCCACCATTGCCTCCTGCTCTGGAAAGTGTTTTTCCTAGCATGGAGAGACTCCCAAAAATCTCTGAATGCATTACAAAAATGCGGTTCTTCAAGCAGTTCCACATTGAGGGCCCAATAGACACTCGTACGAGGGGCGGAGGGAAAAATCAATTTTAGAGAAACCAAATGATGATCCGAAAAACCAGAGGGAAAAATTGCCGTTGACAAAATCAAATTCCGAAACCCATTATTGATATAAAATTTATCTAACCGAGCAAAGGAAACTCTGTTATTAGAGGCTTGGCACCATGAAAATTGCTTAACCCCAGGGTGCTGTAATCTTCACCCATCAACCAGGTGATATTTTACTAGTAGAGCCGCCAAATGTTTTGCACTCTCAGGGTGAGGTTCTATACCATTACGGTCCAAAGATGGCTCTAAGGTACAATTGAAATCACCAGCTAGGCAGACAAGACCACCAAAATCAATTTGGGCTAAACAATTATCAAGAAGGGAAAAAAATTCTTTTCTTTGAGAAGAGTCACTTGGGACATAGGCATTCAACAATGTGATCTTATGGCCTCCATAAGAAAAAACAACAAAGGCCAAATGACCTCGCCTGACTTCATGAAATGCTATTTGGCTGGATGAGATTCCTGGTCGAAACCAGAAAGCGACTCCAGCTCTAGGACAATCAAATAAACTGAAAAACCAAGAACCTCTTATTGTATTCTGCCATTCGGCTGAACAGGTATCCCCACAACGTACATCTTGCAGAAAGGCGATGTCTACATGCCTTTGCTCCAATAATACCCGTAAATGTGTCTTCCGTATAGGGGCACGGCCCCCGTTTATGTTTATACTCGCAATAGATAAAACCATAACGAGTTTTAAGACTTTATCAAGTGGCAGATCATCGACGTTCTTTCCTTGCTACGGAAACAATTTTTTTCAGTCTGTACACCTGAGACTCGTTAGCACCATAGGCTGTCGGATCGCTTATGATGCGAGATGCAGTGACTTGGAACTTGTCCAATTGTGGGAAAAATTCAACAAGTTTTATCTTTTTCCGAAAAGTATTATGAAGGAATTTAATTACTTCGGTAGGAGAGGGGGCATCTAAGTCCTCGCAGTCCTGCGAATCCCCAGCTGCACCCCCTACCTCATTAGGATCCAAACTCGAACACGTGTCATCCGAATCGCACGACTCCTGCTCGATAACATGGTCTTTTACCTGTACAGGCGCATCGGACACTGGCATTGGCTTAACGAAAATCACTTCATCAGGTAACGGATCATTCTCCGCAACCTGTTACCTCTTCAGAGGTTTCTGGAGTACCAGGTACACCTATTGTTTGACTGCCATGCCTAAGCTCATCATTTACTGATGTACAGTCTGCAGAAGGTTTACCTCCACTTGGAGCATCACCTGACAAGACGTGTTGCTGCTCCATAGCCTCCTCCTCACCAGGAGGAGGAGGACAGGACTCAGCACCGAGGAGGTTCGGACTACCCTCATTCCTATTGAGTGAGACCCTCTTCACAGCGACTGCTTCAGCATATGAAACAGGCTCGACTGTACTTGAACCTTGGTGCCTTCGTTTGCCTCGTGTAACAACACAAAAGCCGCTCGTATCCTCGGTTTGATTTTCAGCAGTTTCACCTGGCTCTGTGGGAGCCTCGTTACCTGGCACAGGTTCACTTTCCTTTTCAGACTCCCCCCTTGGCTGTTCGGGCACGCTACTGGGACATTCGTTTTTAACATGTCCATGCTGACCACATTTAAAACATACCAAGGTCTGTGACGTAGCAAACACCCGGTATGTATAGTCGTCGTGTTTAATTTTCAACATCACCTCCAAATTGCGAATTCCCGGCTTTAAAATAATAAATAATTGACGCCTGAAGGACAGAACATGTTTTATCTGCTGATCCTTAAATCGAACAGGAATGAAAGTTATTTTCGACACGACGTTACCATACTGCTCCAAAGCAGTCTTAATCTGCTCGTGTCGGATGAAAGGCGGAATATTGGATACGATCACTTTCACCGAAGGTGCATCCAACGGTGAAACAAACACGAAGATATCCGGCTCGACAGTCAAACCGGTTTCGACGAGCTGCGTCACCATTTCCTCTTTCGAGACGAAGATGACGACGCGCTGATTCATCCTCGAAGCAGCAATTACATTGTGCATACCGATACATTTACCGACGCACAACACGATCTGCTCCACCATCACCTCAGAAGGTGGTGTGCACGACAAACCATTTTTCCGACTCAACTTTTCCAAACCGGAAAAATCCTCGATGTTCGCCATGGTCGCGGGCGTGGTGAAGCACTCGATACCGTGAAGCAAACAAGCAACGCGGGATCGAGTGCGCTCTCTCACTCTCAAACTCGTAAGAAATGAAACGTATAGATAAAAGAGTAAAGAACAGAGCGGGAGAAAGGGAGGAAAGGCGGCGCTACCACACGGCATGCACCACGAGAAACGCCGCGCAGCAACGTTCTCTGATTACACACGTGCGGCCGCACCTGTGAGAGAGAGAGAGAGAGAGAGAGAGACTTTGACTTTTGAAGCTCTTTTATTATAAAGGTAAGAAAACCATACAAGTCATGCAAATAATAAAGTCACCACAATTCAAAACATGTGCAGCCAAACAACAACAATAAAAACACCAAGCACTAAAATAAAAAACTTAACAAACCATGATCAAGTTTACAAAACCCACCCTTTGCACACCATTTTTCCACAAAGGTTTGTAAATCATCTTTCATTTGGCAAAAAGAAAATTCCAAGTGTAACCTTGCCATGATTAGAGCCTTAAACACAATTACCACATCACATAAAATATCAGCATTTGCCAGGAGCTTTGCTTTTCTTGTTTTGTAGATTGCTAATTTACCAATAGAAATTAAGAAATTAGCAAGAGCAGTCTCAGAGCGTTTTTTATAACTAAGTGGTGTTCCAAAGATAAAAACACGTGTAGAAAAAGAAAAGTTCATACGATTAAAAAAAGTTGATAAAAAACCAAAGAAGGGAGAGAGTCTTGAACAATCTACGTAAGCATGGAAAAGGTCTTCAGAAATCATACAAAAGGGGCATTCCACTGAATTATCCTCATTAAAACGATGTAATAAAACATTGGAGGGCAACACCATATGGGCGAGTCTCCAAGCAATATCACCAGTCCTTTTAACAATCGGTGAAACATACATTGCAGACCATTGCGGATGGGAGGGAGACCCAGAAGGCAGTTTCTCTTTCCATCGAGCCCCAAAAGAAAGAGGCTGTAACGAGGGAAACCGAACTGAGATACACAAACGATACAGTCTCTTTTTATCCTTGCTGGAAAGTGGCGATGAGGATAGCAAGATAGATGTTGTGGCGCTATCAGCTGGCAGGCTAGAGCTAGCACAGATCTGTGGTGGTGTATGGTGGTCACCAATGTTGGTGGTTGAGCTCAGGCCCAGGTGCCTAAAAACACACAGGATTTCCTGGAGGACCTTGGCTACGCTCCTCAAAGATCTGATGCCAGTTCTTACTTGAAGATGTCCTACGGAGAACCAACTGTTCCTGTTACAGTCACGAAGGTCCCGCGTCGTTTTCACGCCAGCACTCACAAAACGTTGCACAAAGGCACGTGAGCGAGGAATAGCAGGAAAGAGGGCATTGTAGAAAAGGGGTTCCCGGAGGAACCTTTCACTGTTGTATGTCCCCATTTGGCGAGTTATTGAAATGGACCGCCAGACGTTCAAGACATCTTGGTAAAAGTCAGGGAGCAGCGAAGCATCGACATGTTGCAGCTCCATGAAGAAGAGTTCACAATTGTACCCAAGTATGCCGGCTTGTTTTAGTATACAGTTTGCAGTCGATTTCCAGGGCAAGGCCTCCAGAAATATAAAACGACGAGCTGTAGAGACTCGGAAGGCCATCACCCGACAAAGAATGTCCACAAGCCCATGACCTCCTTCTGCCAGTGGGAGGCAAATAGTCTCTGGCTTTAGCCAGTGTTTGCCATCCCAAAAGAAGTCAAGTAAACATTTTTGGATTGACGACACCAACGTTGCAGGTGGCTGCAAGGCAATCATTTTATGCCATAAGAGAGGGGCCACCAGGTTGTTAATGACCAGGGCACGACCTCGGAAAGACAAGGTCGACAAAATTCCTCTCCATCTGTTTAATTTGTTGCTGATTTTGTGGAGCAAACCATCCCAATTCCTTTTGACAAAGCCTGGGGTTCCAAGGTAAACACCGAGGTATTTCACACCTTCTTTTTCCCATGTCAAATTCATAGGGAGAATTGGAAGGGCAGAAGGTGGCGTACCGCCGACCCAAACTGCTTTGCATTTCGACCAATTAATTTGCGTTGTACATGCTTGAGAGTATACCCGTAGGCACTCAAATAGCAGAGCAATGTCATTACTGCTGCGAACAGCAACACATACATCATCAGCATAGGCCGAAATGATAACGGGATTTTCTGATGGAGTCACTGAAAATCCCATAAGAGAAGATCGTAAACGAATCAAAAGGGGCTCAATGCAAAGAGAGTACAAGATTCCAGATAAGGGACAGCCTTGCCGAATTCCCCTCCCAATCCGCAAAGGTGAACAGAGACCATCATTGATTTTGATCAAGCTAAAAATGTGATTATACAATAAGGATACATATGAAATAAAGGATGCCCCAAAACCAAATTGCTTTAAAATGTGAAACAAATACTCATGATTAACAGAGTCAAAAGCCTTTTCTTGGTCAATAAAAAAGAGACCGGTATGTTGTTGTTGAAATGCACACACATCCCACAGGTCTCGTACCAAAAAAATGTTATCGTGCATAGATCTGTGCATAACACAGTATGATTGATCCTGATGTATAACTGTGCTTAGAACAGTCTTTACACGGTTAGCTAGCGTTTTGGCAAAAATCTTGTAATCTGTGCAGAGAAGAGAGATTGGACGCCAGTTCTGTATCAATTGCAGGTCGTTTTTCTTAGGGATAAGGCAAACAACTGCACGCCGACAACTAAGGGGTAACAATCCCTCACGCAGACTGTATAAAAACACTGAGTGCAAAGCAGGACCAAGCATGTCCCAAAAGGTTTTATAAAATTCAGCTGGTAACCCATCAAAACCAGGAGCCTTATGATCAGCAAGGCCATCGAGCACAGTTTTAAGTTCACCGAGAGTAATGTTCTCATCCAAGACATGCCGTTGATGCTCATCTATCTGCGGTAAATTGGTCGTAATATTCTGCATTGCAGGCACATCATTGGGCTTAAAGGAAAACACATTCTCAAAATAAGACCGAACAAAATGAACAATCTCCGTATTATCACTAAGAATATGCCCATCACTAGCCCGAAGACTAAGCATTTGCTGACTCGCCTTCGTCGTCTTCTCAAACTTAAAGAAATCTTTACAACATGTGTCTGACGACAGTAAACCATTCACTCTCAGCCTGACTAAGGCACCAATACCATTTTCTTGAATTAATTCCTTAAGCAGAGTTTGTTTTTCAAAGAGGAGTTGACACCGTCTTTCATCACTGAGGACCTCAGCACCTTCCTGCAATCGTAGAATTTCTTGTTTCAAGGCATCAATACATAATTGTTTACTTTGAGAGCAATTGGTTTTGTATTGCTGACAGAAAACACGGATCTGCGCTTTAGCATAGTCCCACCACTGACAGAGATTTAGGAAACGATGTTGGAAATACACAACCTTGTCCCAAAAAACCACAAAGGATGATTTAAAGAAAGAATCGCTCAGAAGTGAGGTGTTAAAGGACCAATACAGGGTGCGGCGTTTGAAACAAGGAAAAGAAAAGCACAGTTTTACCAAAGAATGATCAGAGAAGCCTGAAGGGACAATAGCCGTATATGTCACAAGGTTGACAGCAGAGTTAGGAATATAAAATTTATCAAGACGAGCAAGTGAAAGATGATTTAGTAAAACCCGACACCAGCTAAATTGCTGCAGGTTTGGGTGTTGTTGCCGCCATACATCGTTGAGGTCATGCCGCGAAATTATACTGGAAAGAGGCCTACTTGAAGCTGGATGTGGCTCTGCACTGTTCCTATCTAAAGTTGGGTTTAAAGTACAGTTAAAGTCACCCCCTAAGCACAACAACGTATCAGAAGAGAGGTGTCTCAGGAAATTAAAGGACTGATTTAAAAAAGTTCCTCTATCTGTACTATCGCTTGGAGCATAGACGTTAACAAACATAAATCGTTGCTGATTGTATTCAAGCTCTACAGAGGCTAGATAGCCTGGTACGATTTCCTTAAAGATGGGGGGGGGGGGGGGGGAGACAGACAAACGTGAACTGACAAAAAAAGCAATACCCGCACTCACAGAATCTGTATTACTAAAAAACCAAGTGCCAATCAGCTGTTGCTGCCAATCAGCCATGCAGTCTGCAGTGGCACGAGTTTCTTGCAATAAAAGTACATCAATCTTTTCCCTCCTGGCTAATTGCACAGTTTGGGACCGACGCAGCTGACTGCGCCCACCATTAATGTTCAAGCTTGCTATGTTCATAGAAACATAGGCAGCAACACAGCCATTACAGGTTTAATTCTTTCCTTGCTGTGACAAGGTACCTCTTCAGTCTTTTCAGTGATTGATCAGAAATATGAAGGGCCGCAGATTGTTGTACAACTTCCTGAGCCCCACTAATGAAGGCGTGAGTATCAACGAAGAAATCGCAGATTTTCACGCGCTTTTTACGGTAAGTTTTTTGTAGGAAATCCACGATTTCAGCAGGAGGGACGGAGCCTCCAGAGACGTGCTCCGATGAGAAGTCGGCCTCACCATCACTCAGTGAGGCAACGGAAGAACCCCCATCAGTCACAATCATTGCATTGAGAGTCCATTGCTGAGGCAACAGGCTCATCGACGTGAAAATCTGAGACTTCAGCACTATCACCCTGCTGACCATGAGCTTGACAAGGCTCAGCTGCCTCAATGGAGGATTCCACAGACAGATCACTAGTTCCAACACACTCACCACTCCCCACAGAGGGAGGGGTGGCACAATCAACACAAGCTTCAGCAGGGGACACACATGGAGGCTCAACCTCACATGGAGGTTTACCCTCAGAACACTGGAGAGACTCAGGTGCTGTCTGGCCAACACATACATTTTCAGCATTTATCACATTACCTTCAGAGTATTCTGAAGGCGGGGGAGGTTGAGCAATTTCCTCAACTGGAGGAAACTGCTGAGGAGGAGGTCGCGCTCCACCATAACCTTCACTAACCACTTGAGCGAAGGTTGGAGGACAGGCCAAGACCTTATTATCAGGCTCGTTGAGGTCGCTAGAAGGTGGGAGGGTTCTTTTCCTGGTTCTCTGTTTGTCTACAATGGGGTTTGCATCAGCACCACCCATACTGTTTACATCATCGACAACGATCTCAGTAGAGCCCTGCTGTTCATCACCATTCAGGCTAGTGACTCTATCTGTGGACTTTTTCGGGCACGAGTCTTTTAAATGACCATATTGACCACACTCAAAACAAACTAGAGACTCTGTGGAGACAAAGACCCGATAAGTGTGACCTTCGACCTTGAAGGGCAATACCGCATTTAAAGAGGTTACACCACGCGGTAAGATCAGATAAACAAAACGATGAAAGGACATGACGTGTTTTAAACGGTTATTTTTCCCTCGTACAGGAACCAAAGTAACTGAAGAGATGACAGAACCAAGTTTGTTTAGTTCAGTAACCAGGTCTTTGTTCTTAAGGAACGGAGGAGCGTTAGAGAGAGAAACCCGAACTGCCGGCGTGTCGAGTGGACAAACCTGAACAAACACGTCGGGAGCAAAGAAGAGCCCGTGCTCGACTATTTGAGCAACCATGGGCACTGTGGAAACAAAGATTACCACGCGTTTATTCATGCGAGAAGCCGCTTTTACATTATCCAAACCGATTATCTCTCCGACGGCAAGGATAATGGCCTCCACATCGATTCCCGACGGAGGTGAGCAAACTAACCCATGCTTCCGGGTTAGCGCTTCAAGAGACGTGTAACGAGAGCTATCCGCCATCGTTTGCACGTTTAAACAAAGGGTAAATGTATAAAGGTTAATGAAGCCAAAAAGCTCCAGTAAACAAACGAAAAATAAAAATATTTACGAAAAAAGAAACGGAAAAGGATTATGATTTGTAACACGAGGCGAAAAAAACCCGAAGAGGGAACCGCCCTAAGGGGGAACCTTTACCGGTTTCACCACGTGTGCGCTCTCACGTTCTCACTCTCAAGAGGGGGGGGAGGGATAATAACGTGGAAGGGTGACACACAAAGGTGAGAAAAGGTAAGGGTAGGGTAAAGATACAAACCACGAGCACGGAGCTACAATGCCAAGACACGAACAGACGCCATGACAGCGCACCGACGAGAGAGAGAGAGAGAGAGAGAGAGAGAGAGAGAGAGTGAGAGACTGAGACTGTGACTGTGACTGACTGACTGACTTTTGACGTCCTTTTATTCCAAAAAATATAAAGTGCATGGATGTACAGTGTATAAAATCAACAAAGCCAAAAACAAGAGAAAACGATGAAGTGAGGAAACAATACAGATACATGCGCTGATCAGTTCAAATTTTACCGAAAACAAATGCAATCTTCTGCAGCAATACTACGAAGTGTAGAAATTATGAACAATCAAGAGAAAAATAATACCAACTCGTTTTGGCGGACTTCACAGACACTTTTCAAACACCATTTTTCTACAAATCCATCAATTTCACCCATGATCTTGGAAAACTCAAACTCATGTTTTAGCCTTGCAGCACACAGTGCATTGAAAAACGTCATGACATTGCATTGATGAATGGGCTTACCAATCCGCTTCTCCTTTCTGGACAGGTAAGTAGCAAGCTTTGCTGTAGCTACAAAAAAGCACAACAGTTCATATTCTTTGTTGTGTTGCCGTCTCTTTTTGAGCCCAAAAATAAAGGATCGAAAAGTAAATCTGAAATTCATTTTGAACGACACAAAGTCTAACCATTCAAATAAAGGAAAAAGTCTTTCACAACCAATAAAAAAATGAAAAACATCCTCATTTACAGAACAAAAGGGGCAACATGCAGATATTGGGGCAAAATTCCATACATATGTATTGCATGGGATGATCCAGTGGGCAAGGCGCCACTGAAGATCACCTGTTCTTTTGTTAATCAGCTTACAATACATTGATTCCCATACAGGTTCATTGGGGGCCTGGCAGGGAGTAGCCTCTTCCATCGTGCTACTCCATTTAGCGGAGGAATACCAAGAACTTGAGATAACCACCACCTATACAGGCTCTTGCTGCTCTCAGCGTGCAATACACTTGTCCCTGTGCTAACAGGTGGAAGTTCCTTGGGAAAGCAGTCAAAAATCAGTTTCGGAAACGGGGACTCGTTGGGGTGTCCAAAAGTATTCCAAGTCCAAAGTTTCTGTAGCTGATGACGTTTTTGAACAACTTTCCTCAAAATCGTTCCAATTGTCCTCTTGGACCGAATCGCCGTCAAGGTTGAAATTTCCTCCACATTCCTCCACCCGACACCGGAGTTTGGCCGAAGGTGCCATACTTTGTTTATGCCTGCCTCAATAAAGCGTTGGCACAAATGACGACTCTTGAGAACATCAGGGAAGAGAGGATTGAAGAACAGGGGTTCAACCTCGAACATCCCTGGGGAGTAAGTGTCCGCTTTACGGCTCACGGAAAGTCTTTCCCAGGCACTGAGAAGGCTCTGGTAAAATATGGGGAGCGTTGATCTATTCACGTACTTAAGGTGAGTCAGGAATACTTCGAGACCATAGCCGAGTCTACCCGCCTGCTGTAAAATATGGCAAGCCAAGGCATGGTTTGGCAGGTTTTCACCAAATAGGAGGCGTTGAATGGAGCACAGGCGAAAAGCCATGAGACGGGATCTCACGTGAACAAGGCTCTGACCACCTTCAGATGAAGTATGGCATATTACGCTTGGCCGCAGCCAATGATGGCCTCCTCAAAAAAAGTCCACAAGTTTGGCCTGTATCCTGTCCAGCAGCACTTCTGGTGGTTGCAGGCAAATAAAGCGATGCCACAACGTTGTAGCAACCAAGTTGTTTGCCACTAAGACTCGGCCCTTAAATGAGAGGTGCGGTAGGGCTCTTTTCCACAGGTTCAGCCTCCTGTCTATTTCTCCAGTCACACCTTCCCAATTCCTTTTCTCAAATTGTGTAGAGCCCAGGGACACACCAAGGTAATCAACACCATCTGCTTTCCACTCCAAGTTTTCTGGAAGAGCAGGCAGATGTGTTGAGACAGGTAGGCAACTATTAAGGTATGGCACCCAAAGAGCTTTGCTTTTCGTCCAATTAACCTTCAGAGATGAAGCCATGAAAAAGGTTCTTAAGGACTTTACAAGAGCAACAATGTCTTGGTGGTTTTTTATAATGACGCAAACATCATCTGCATAGGCCGATATAGTCATTGGTGGGCTTCCAGGAAAACAGGTCAGGCCAGAGATATTCTTTCTCAGTGTGCAAAGTAATGGCTCCATTGCTAACGCAAAAAGCAAACCTGAGACTGGGCAACCCTGCCGTACCCCCCTCTGAACCTTTATGGGGGGAACCAGTTCATTGTTCACCTTAATTACACTGGAGATGTCAGTGTACAATAGAGTTATAAAGGCCCTGAAAATTACCCCAAACCCACATGCTTCAAGAACATGGCACAAGAAAACATGGTCAATGCTGTCAAAGGCTTTTTCAAAGTCTAGAAAACATATTCCAAAATCATTTTGGTCATGGCGAGCATACATTAAATCCCGCACGAAAAAAATGTTGTCGTAAATTGAACGACTGGGGATGCAGAATGTCTGATCAGATAAAACCAGATCACCAATGACTTTTTTCAAACGGTTTGCCATTGCTTTCGAAACCATTTTATAGTCAGTGCACATTATTGAAACCGGTCTCCAATTCTCCATCCGCCGGAGATCTCCTGACTTTGGGAGAAGACTCACCATTGCTCTCCTTAGACTTAGTGGCATTACACCTTTTCGCAAGGATTCTTGGAATACAATCAATAGTTCCAGGCCCAAAATGTCCCAAAATTCCATGTAAAACTCAGCTGGCAGGCCATCAATTCCCGGAGCCTTTCCAGATTCCATTCCAACCAGGGCACGCTGTAACTCATCAAGGCTTAAAGGCACATCCAGCTCCAGGCGTTGAGTCTCAGTTAGGGTTGGGAGATGGGAGGTAAAACATTTTATTTTATCCTCATATATATCTTTTTTAGCAAATAGTTCAGAATAATACTTTCTAATAGTGATTTTTACCCCCATCAGAACTTGTAATTTCATTCCCACTGGGGTCCTTAACTGATAAAATAAGCTGGGGAGGCTTCGTTTCAGCTTCTAAGTGAAAGAAGGCTTTGCTAGGACTATCCGATACTTTAATGCTTTTTACTCTCAGTCTAACTAGTAGTCCTGCAGCCTTCTCCTGTAATAGTTCCTGGAGTTGGGTCCTTTTTTCAAGGAGCAATTTATAATTTGTCTCATTTTCTTGCTCTGCCATTTTGTTTTGCAGTTTTAGAATTTCGGTTTCCAACCGTGCCAATGTGATTTGACTTTCATGAGTGATGTGGGAATTAAACTGTTGACAAAACAGTCGTATATGAGTTTTCATATTATCCCACCAAAGGTTAGTGGAAGCAAAGAGGGGCTTTTTTCCAACTATAGCTATCCATAGGATGCGAAAGGCTTCCTTAAAGAGGGTATCATCCAAAAGACTTGTATTGAATTTCCAATAGGCGCTCCTCCGTTTGAATTGAGGGAAAGATAGGCCCATCGTGACCATGTGGTGGTCAGAGAAGATGGAAGGGGTAATAGTTGAGGAGGTTACAATATTCCTTAATCGTGGGGTGATGTACCAGCGGTCAAGCCTCGCTAAGGATACTTGGCCATTGGAGCATCGACACCATGTAAACTGCCGGTCATTTGGGTGCATCAATCGCCATACATCCAAAAAAGCCCCACCTGAAAGAAACTGGGAGAGGTCACCATGGGACTCGGGATGTGGTTCCGGTGAATTTCTGTCTATTTTGGGCTCTAGTGTACAATTGAAATCTCCCCCCATGCATATGCACTGATTTGGGTCAAACAAATTTAAATGGTTTATCACTTCAGTAAAGAAGGCTTTACGGTCAGTACTCTCACTTGGTGCATATACATTAAAAATAATAAGCTTCAGGCTATTGATCACCAATTCTAGGGAGGCAAAACGTCCCCGAATCACCTCCTGAAAGAGGCAAGATTCAGGTACAAGTCCTGGTTTTAACAAAAACCCCACTCCAGCAGATACAGATGACATATTACTGAAGAAACATTTACCTTTGAACATGCTGCACCAGTCATGTTCAACCTTCTCAATAATATGAGTTTCTTGCAGTAATATTACATCAACTTGTTTCCGTTTGAATAAACTATTCACTTGGATCTGGCGGACGTGACTGGCCCCACCGCCATTTATATTGAGTGTTGCAAGATTAAGCGTCTTCATCACTCATTAGTAAATTTTGTCTGACACTGTGAGTACTCACTCTTTGCCTTTGTTATGATTTTCTTTAGTCGATGAAACTGCGATTTTGTTAGGTTTAGTTCCTCAGATTTTTTAATGACTAGTTTTGCAGCCTGAATAAAGGGAGCCAAATCAGGGAAATGATCCCCAATGATGACATTTCGCTGTCTATACGTTTCATTAAGGAATGAGAGAACAATATGGGGAGGGGTTGGGGGTTGATCTGCCATTAATTGTGATAATGCTGTTACCTCCACCTCCTCTTCCGATTCTGATAAATCAGAAAGTGGTCCAATGGGGTCTGGGTCAATACCGTTTTCTTCTCCTGCTATGCAACCTAGTCTTCCCTTGTCTGGGGGGTCCACGCAGTGCTGTGTTTGGGAAACATCAGCACATTGATTACTGATTTCCTCAATTGGCATGAAATCATTATTCCCACATTCCTGTGGATTTATGTTTCCACCCTTATCTGCTATATTGGCAGATTTATTATGGATGTCAGCCTGTTCGGCGACATTCGCTTGGATCAATGATGCACCATTCACGGTATCGTGGCCTGAATTATTTACATCATTCACGTCGTCTGTGTGAGTAATGGAAG
Organism: Myxine glutinosa; assembly: GCF_964187855.1. Taxonomy (NCBI): domain Eukaryota; kingdom Metazoa; phylum Chordata; class Myxini; order Myxiniformes; family Myxinidae; genus Myxine; species Myxine glutinosa. Next base: position 61,961,983 of record NC_136265.1, read on the forward strand.
CGCGTTGTTTTAGCGGCTGAACCCTGATGCTCTTTTCTGGGTTTTCCTCTTTATTTATTTGGTCCACGCTTTGCAGAGAGATTCCAGGTGCATCCTGAAGAGTTTTTCCACCAACAGCCTGCAAATCGAGCACAACCTTTTTACCTGCTCCAGATGAGTCACTATCATCCGGAGCCCTTCGTTTACTCGTCCCCACTTTACTATCAGTGTCCATTTCAACATTTTGCTGAGGAGGAATAAATACGTTCACGCTTGGAACACTGGATTCACCCTCATTAGGAATTTTAAGCGGTGGCAATGCGTTAACCTCCCCCCCACTGGGAATCTCAATTAGTGGAGCAACGTTAACCTCCCTCCCACTGGGAGTATTCATTAGTGGAGCAGCGTTAACCTCCCTCCCACTGGGCATATTCATTAGCAGAGCAACCTCCTCCTTACAAACTATGGCAGTGTGACCTGTCTTGCCACACCTGACACACGAGGCTTTGGGACAAGAACGTTTTAAATGTCCATACGCTCCACACTGAAAGCATGTTAAGGTGGTGGACGATGCGTATAGCTGGAAATTTGCCTCTTCAAAATTAATTTTGAAAGTGATGTTGAGGCCTGTGTCGTCCCCACGGTCTGGAAGGACCATATACACCTGTCTGCGGAAGCTCATTACGTGCTTAACACGTTCATTCCGACACCCAAGAGGGATTGTTGAAATCCTCGATACCATTTTACCGTACCGTGATAGCACGGTCATTAACTTGTCATTTGGGATAAATGGTGGTACGTTAGAAATAACCACTCTCGTCGCGGGAGTTAATAGCGGCGACGCCATCATAAAGTGACCGCTTTCCGTGGTTATTCCCGCACTTACCACGTCATGGACGAGTTCCTCGTCCGAAACGAACACCACCACTTTCTGGTTCATACGCGAAGCTGCACGTATATTTTCATCCCCAACAATGCTCCCCACAGCGAGGATGATGTCCTCGACAGGGACTCCATCCGGAGGCACGCACACAAACGCGTGCTTCCTGGTTAAGCCTTCAAAGTCATCGCGACGAGAGCGTGCATTCGCCATTCCGGCGAAAATACCCCCCCCCCCCCCCCTCTCCCCCTGCTTGTCCGAGCCGGACAAGAGGGTATCAAACCTAAATAAACGAACTAAAGTAAAAAATAAACGTGCATTATAAGCACAGAAATGGCTTACAACGCGCCGTCAATGCCAGTAGGCCGCACCCAAAATGGGCCCGCTCTCAATCCTCTCTCTCTCAAAGGCAAAGGTGTAGAACAGATGAAAACAAATGCCAAGGCACACAGGATGGAAAAGGAGAGGGAGGGGGGCAGGGGAGGGCAGGAGAGGGGGGAAACCTCACGACGGACTCACCAAAACACAGAGCAGTTGCTCACAGCCGCCATGACGCTACACCCAACGCACCGACGGCCGAAAGGTGGCGACGAGAGAGAGAGAGAGAGAGAGAGAGAGAGAGAGAGAGAAAAAAAAAAAAAAAAGGAAAGGAAAGGAAAGGAACAAGAGAGAAAGGGAGGAGGGAGGAGGAGGAAATGAGGTTTAGCAAATAGAATCTTACTATAATTCACCAAATGTACGTCCGTTCCCAGGTACCGCAAAAGCAGCTGAACGGATCACAACGAAATTTTGGGTGGGTAATCCTGGGTGCCCCTGGAGTAAAATAGGCTGTATAGTTTTTTTTTCTAATTTCAGCTTTGGTCTCCAGCATTTTCAGGTTTGGACTCCCGCCTCACGTTATTGTCCGGGGTACCGCAAAAACGGCTGCACCGATACACCTCCATACCCGTGGGATTCCCACGTGTGACCCCACTCGAGTGTTAAAATTTGGCACTGTAGTAAGAGTTGTCATAGCATGTACCGCATCATTCCGTCAACTCTCACGTATGGAAAATACAATGCAGAAGGGAATTCTGCCATTTTTGCTTACTTAATAAATAGATTGTGTCGTGTTTTGACCGACAGGGTTTCAGAGAATATAAGTAAAAATTAACTTTCAGCCTTTAAAAACCGGGCGAATAAATTATTGAAATATCACCTGCTTTTGTTTCTGTCCTTATCTCACCTGTGTTGCAATTAGAGTGACCTCCTTTGTGATGCATTAGAAGGCGGTGTATAATCAGAAATACTGTTTGATAGGGCGATATCTTCCTCCTTTTGAACAAAATGGAAATGCTGAAAGAAAAGGTAATGAATATAGCAAGCATTTTCTGTATCTAATTGATGTGATCGGGAAATGGGATTGAATGAGACTCACAATTATTACAAGTGAAGAAGATGTAGAAAGAGTTTATGTTTCAATGTTAATTGAAACCCGCCCATCTATCCTCACCTTTACCTAACTATATCGTACTGTTTCCAGATTGCCTAACATGTGATGGATAAAAGTTGGCAATCAGAATTGGCCTACAAATTACCTACAGGACAAGGGACGCACGGATGAACGGCGACACACACACACACATACAGACAGACAGATACCCCGCTGCTCAATGCTGCCAAAAAGTATTTTCTAATATCGAATAAATCAATCAATAAAGAAACGAGAACGGCACTCAGTAGAGAGCATACCTCCGCCAGGTGAACAGTTTACGTTTTGTATCCCATAGTAGACCAGAAAATCACAATACAGAATCACATTTAATCAAAATCATCCGTCCACAACTTTTTGAGATTTCCTGCTTTGTATCGTTTTTAGCCGTATCTCCCAATGGTAAAGAATCATTAAAAAAATTATACTAGCCGGATCCGGATCTTCACCAAAATTTAATCGATTCTTCCTTGTCACACACACAACCTGTCCACCAAGTTTCGTCCAAATCCGTCTATAACTTTTTGAGATATCCTGCTATATGTTTTTAGCCCTTTCTCGCAATAGTGAAGAATCACTTAAAAATTAAATAATTCTCATATCCAAATTCATATTCAGATCTTCACCAAAATTGAATTGATTCTTCCTTGTCACACATACATCCTGTCCACTAAGTTTCGTCCAAATCCGTCTATAACCTTTTGAGATATCCAGCTATATGTTGTTTTTATCCCGATCTCTCAATAGTGAGAACCACTTAATAATTAAATAATTCTCATATCCGAATCCATATTCAGATCTTCACCAAAATCGAATCGATTTGTCCTTGTGACACATCCAACCGGTCCACCAAGTTTCGTCCAAATCCGTTGACAACTTTTGAGATATCCCGCAATGTATCGTTTTTGGCCCCATCTCCCAATGGTGAAGAATCACTTATGAAATTAAATAATTCTCATATCCGAATCCATATTCAGATCTTCACCAAAATTGTATCGTTTCTTCCTTGTCACACATACAACCTGTCCACTAAGTTTCGTCCAAATCCGTCTATAACTTTTTGAGATATCCATCTATATGTTGTTTTTATCCCGATCTCTCAATAGTGAGAACCACTTAATAATTAAATAATTCTCATATCCAAATCCATATTCAGATCTTCACCAAAATTGAATCGATTCTTCCTTGTCACACATACAACCTGTCCACCATGTCTCCTCCAAATCCGTCTATAACTTTTTGAGATATCTAGCTATATGTTGTTTTTATCCCTATCTCTCAATAGTGAAGAATCACTTAATAATTAAATAATTCTCATATCCGAATCCATATTCAGATCTTCACGAAAATCGTATCGTTTCTTCCTTGTCACACATACAACCTGTCCACTAAGTTTCGTCCAAATCCGTCTGTAACTTTTTGAGATATCCAGCTATATGTTGTTTTTATCCCGATCTCTCAATAGTGAGAACCACTTAATAATTAAATAATTCTCATATCCAAATCCATATTCAGATCTTCACCAAAATTGAATTGATTCTTCCTTGTCACACATACATCCTGTGCACTAAGTTTCGTCCAAATCCGTCTATAACCTTTTGAGATATCCAGCTATATGTTGTTTTTATCCCGATCTCTCAATAGTGAGAACCACTTAATAATTAAATAATTCTCATATCCAAATCCATATTCAGATCTTCACCAAAATTGAATCGATTCTTCCTTGTCACACATACAACCTGTCCACCAAGTTTCCTCCAAATCCGTCTATAACTTTTTGAGATATCCTGCTATATGTTGTTTTTAGCCCTATCTCTCAATAGTGAAGAACCACTTAAAAATTAAATAATTCTCATATACGAATCCATATTCAGATCTTCACCAAAATTGAATCGATTCTTCCTTGTCACACATACAACCTGTCCACCAAGTCTCCTCCAAATCCGTCTATAACTTTTTGAGATATCCTGCTATATGTTGTTTTTAGCCCTATCTCTCAATAGTGAAGAACCACTTAAAAATTAAATAATTCTCATATACGAATCCATATTCAGATCTTCACCAAAATCGTATCGATTCTTCCTTGTCACACATACAACCTGTCCGCAAAGTTTTGTCCACATCCGTCTATAACGTTTTGAGATATTTTGTTCACAAACAAACGGACAGACAGACAAACAAACAGACGGGTGAAAACATAACCTCCATCCACCTTCGGTGGCGGAGGTAAATATTCCTAGGGAGTGAGCTTGGAAAACTTTCCTAATCAGTCAATGTGTGTAGAAAAGTTTTCATAAAACAGTGAGTTGGGAAGGAAACACAGCCACTTTCAAGTGAGAGTGTGAGGTTAGGTAGGGTTAATTGAGGTTATAAAGATTGTAGGTTAGGATGGGGGATGATGTGAGATGGTACCATTTGCTTGAAGCCCTGGTCTCTGGAGAGAACATTAGGACAGGGCAGTCTCTGGAAGGACATTCGTGATCTCCTTAGGTCGGGTCAACAGTGGGAACGCAAACCTCTCAACGTCCAAGTATCCCTCTTCGTTTTGAGGACCGAGTTGCAAGGTGCTGAACCTTAATCGAAGGACCATTTTTCAGGTGCTCCACATCGTACCATGATACTTCGAGTGCTCGTTTAATCGTGACCGTGGCCTGCCGTGGAATGTTCATTTACAAAACGGGATATCTGAAGGTTTAACAGCTGTGTGTGTCGTCCATTATTGGCCGGATGAACCGCACGAATAAGAACAATCGATCTACACTTGAAATAATTTGCAGTAGATGTTTTAAAGATTTCCACCAAGTTACGGCGATCCAAGGTACAGGTTATCTAAACTTGCTCATGACACCGGCTTTGAAGGAAGAGAAACGTGATATCGATTTTATCCACAGTTCATAGTTTAGACTTTAGACTTTAGAACATCCTGCCATTCTGGAGTTCAAAGCAGTCATGCCATGTGCCTAAGAGATTATCAGAATGGAACTCGAATGAAGGGTTAGCACATAAGTGTGTTTGTGAAGGAATGGAATCCGATGTGACTGATGGCGATGCACATCGCTGTGCTCGCTCTTGCGCTTTCATGTTAAAGAGACACAATGTTCTCTTGATCGGATGGTTTTGTTAAGATTCCTGATTTGGCTTGGCATGCCACCAGTTCAAAATATTCCGTACAACCCGACGTTTATTTCCAAGGGATCTACCATTTAAAACACAATGTCAGTTTGTGTGTTTGTACTGAAGCTTGTTCCCCTGCATAAGGACGATTTGTCAGGTTTTAAAGGCCAATCTTTTAACACGAATGTGTGTTCACTGTGATCTATTTTTTGAGGATAAAACAAGCTCGAAAAACATTTTCCATAAAAGAGTAATTATGTCTCTTTCATTGGAAATGTAGATGGTGGCTTGTAAACCGAGCCTCAAGGGTGGTGTACATAAGCGGTTAAAAAATAATAATCAATAAACACAAGGCACGAGGAGGTGAAATTCACTGCACGTGATGTGCAATGCACGTGGAGTAAAATGAGCGTTAATGACACCAGGCGGAGGCTTCAGACTTTGGCACGCTCACGAGGCTGTCAGCAAATATGTCGGCCGTGGTGACGTCATCGCCGGATCTACGGTCACATCAAGTTTTAGCATGACGCTAACCTTTGGAGTCCCCAAAATGAGTGCCAAATGAAATACACACATTTTACCATGATAATCATCAGCCTAACACGCACAGCCACTTAACCTCACAATTAAGAATCTCGTTTTAAGAAAAAGTCAGATCGGTTGTTCTCCACTCTTTAACCACCTCTTTTCAGCGAAACTATGTAATTTAAGAAATAGAGAAGTTAGAAATTGTTGTTTATTTAGTTCCATGTGGTAAGGGCTAGCCTGGTGTTGGCTTAGCGGTTAGGGTGCCGGCTTGGGATCCTAGGATCCTGGGTTCGAATCCCGGTCGATCGCTAAATTAACACCAGGGGGGTTGACTCAGCCTGTCATCCTTCCGAGGTCGGCAAATTGAGTACCAGCTTGCTGGGATGAATGATCCCGGTGTGTACCCCGGTTTAGAATAGGTACACCGTATCCCTGCGCATCGTAAGAGGCGACTAAGGGTTGGTGTCAGGAAGGGCATCTGGCCATAAAAACATTGTCTCAAACAGGGAACCATGGTTGTCATGGGGCCCGCAAGGCTAACCCCCGCTGTAGCGGGGAAAAAATGGCCTTAAAAAAAAAAACGATCATTCATATATTATTCATGTGGTAAGGGCTGCCAGTATGGCCTAGTTATGCACACTCGCCTCTAAACTCTCTGGCCTGGGTTTGAATCCCGACCCGGCTGTAAGTCGTCATCCTGGTGTTTCACAGGCATCAATGTGTGTGCCGTCCCTCAGATGGATGTGAAACTGGGTGTTCCATCTACCGGTATTGGTTCTTTAGTTGTCTTTCACATTAGTTGGTGTCTTTATCGGAATTGATGAAGCAAGATAAATCTTTGGGACCAGTTAAGCGTCCAAGTGTACTGAAGGAGATGGCCGAGCAGATGGGCGTGATTTTAACTCGGCCTATCTGTGGGATACAAAATGTAAACTGTTCAGCCTGGAGGGGGTTGCCCTTACTGCCCTTACTGAGCGCTGTTCAAGTTGTTGAAGTTTTCACGAGCGATTTCCCAGGAATTGTCACACAACCCATCACAAGTTCTCAT